>NC_138888.1:40553228-40941916 GCF_965194825.1 Balaenoptera physalus | reverse complement strand
ATATTTGTGGTAAATGCAATCACAAAACTAGGTTAGAATCAGCAGTATCCTATTTCTGCCCATCCATTGTTCTCAGAATAAGGTAAATCCTCTTTCTAATAAGAGGTCCTGGAAGTAGATAGAATAACGTAGGAGCAATATAGACCACAACAACTGCATTTTGAAACTGCTAGAGCACACAAATGTCATTATTAGTAAAGGTAATTATAATTTGTGCAATGTCTTTTGAATGTTCATTGTATCTTTAGAAAATTAAGAATATTTTAATAAAAATTATTTTATTACTCAGTTTTGACCATAAAGATACTGCATTACAATAAAACCTTGTTTTCCCAAATCACATTTACTCCTAAGTAACAGTTTTCTCCAATTCTGTGAATTTTTACTTGAAAATCCAAAATATTAAATGATATATTCATTATTAATTGAACACCGCTCTACCAATAATTTGAAAAAAAAATCAAGAGTGATTATTAGTTACCTTGTTGTGGTTTTACCTGTGTCCAGATCATGGGCGATCTACCAGGACATGAGCTGAACACTGGCTGAACAGAGTAAGAGTGAAATTTCCAGCACAAGTACCTAATGGAACTGTGAAATGTTTTCAAATTTATTTTTCTCTGAAACTCTGTCAACCCCAAACATCTACACATAACATTTGCAGTGCAGTTGTAGACGTAGATAACTGAATGAAGTGAGCTGCCATTAACTCAGGAAAGAAGAATCTCTCTTGACCTGTCTTCACTCTAGGTGGTATATCCAGATCTTTAGACATTGTTGCACCCTAACTGTACAGCCCACAGTTTATATGAATATGGATTATCTTTTTGAAAAAGAAGAGACATTTTTTATTCACTTGCAAATTGGAATGCTCAAACTGTCTCTCTCTGGATCATTTTTTTTTTTTTAATCAGATGCTTTCAATATGTTCTCTAAGGACCACAATGCAATAGAATCCAAGATTATTGTATTCTGGTGTTGCTAAATATTTCACTGGAGGGGAGTAAGAGATATTGGTGAGAAAAAATAGAACAACATGTCTTTTGGATGGTGTGGCAATTGATGTATCATCTTAAAACTGTGCACAAATAAGAGACACTATAAAGTTATAAATAATAAAGGAACATTATCATTACTCCTGTGGTGGAAACAATCACTCAGTTAAACACCAGTAAAGAACATTAGATTTAAAGTACTTTGCACTGTTTTAATGTAATAGATTCTTTATACATAGGTAGTAAAGGAATCCAATTTGTAAATAAATATTTTTACTAATAGAAACATTTTCTGTATGGTCTACTGCTATAATGCCATAATTTTGTCATCATAATGCAGACTATAGTGTTAATATGGTGATTCTGTCAGCATAATGGGAAAAGAAAATACTAAGATGACAGTATAAATGGAGGAAATCTTCAAAACTTATAGACCTTCCATCTCTCTTTCAAAGACTGTGTTTATTAGAAAGGTAAATTATAAATACACCTTGTAAAATGCCACACACTGTTGTCACGTCACATCAATAATACTTGGTTCACAAAAAATTTCACAGAAACTACAGTGTTAAAAAGTGATTTTAAGAGTATCTAATGACAAAAATGTTCCTATCTTATCCAGTTCTCACTTTCTCTTTTTATTATTGAAATGTGAATGGCATAATTATGCTAGAAGTGGAGGGCTTACGTGAACAAAGCAGGTTATTTGTAAATTATAAAGTAAGTTTATACAATCCCCTAGTAACATTGCCAAATGCAAATCACCAGATATAATTGGATAGCTTTTCTTTACCTCTATCTCGCTGGGTAATGACTGTGTATGTCTAAGAAGTCTAAGAGAAATTACTAGGGAGCTGAAGTACTATTATATGGAATTGAACTACCTGAATTATGAGTTTGAAGATCCTGCCTTCCGTCCCTTTGGCATCCGCACAGGTCAGAATATAAACACCAAATACTCATGAGACAAAAACCTCATTTCGGAGGTGTTATAAACCATTTTGGAAAAATAGAAATAAAAAAGAAGAAATACAACGTCATCCAGGTAGATTGGAGTTTTAGTATGAACAATCTGGCTGTACATGCAGTAGTTTTGATAAATCATACAGTATTCAAGCAGAATTCCCTGTAGCTTACTGAATGTTTCAGAGTGTAAAAGCGCTAATGTACATTTGATGAATTTCATTTTATCACCAGGAGAAAAGCTGTCAAACTGCCATTAAACTGAGTTCCTCTCTAAAGTACACAAAAACAACACTTGAAAATTTAAAAACCAGGCAAAGTAAGTTTCTCTACCACTCATAACATGAAAATGATATGAAGGAAATATTCTCAAGAAGAAGTAATGCCAATGGAGTAGCACAACAAATGTAATTGACTTTTTTTTTGTATTGTTTAAATATGTGTGTATGTGTTCATGTGTGTATCACTACCAAATCACCAAGGAAGAAATTTAAATACTTTTATGTTATCACATTCACTGTAAATTACTTGCAATGAATTTTAATGCATTTTAGACCAACCTTGGGAACACACTAGTCTCTATGAAGAACAAATAAAATCATCAATTTATTAAAATTGATGATTTGCTTTAGGACTAGAAACTAGGTAAGGCAATTATATCACACCTAATTTTTTTTCTACTTGGAAAAGGATTGATGTGTTTTTGAATTTTTTCTTAATTTATTTTCCCTATAGAATTTATTCCCTCATGATTTTCTCAAGGAGAAATGCCAAGATAATTGCAATTTAAATAAAATCATGAGAATTATGAATTACCCTAACACCAGTTTGGCGGCCAATAATTAATTAAACAAATCTCTATTAAGTACCTATCATGTGTCAAAGCCGTGTTCAATGTGTTGGTGATACAGTTGTGAAAAAGATAAGTAACATATATATATATATAAACATATCTACAAAAACAAACAAGTGAATAAATAAAGACAGAAAATTATTCCTGCTTTGAAGAAAATAAAACAGGGAAATAGGAGAGGGAAAATTACTTCACCAAGGTGCTCAGGTCTTCCCTGAAATCAAAGACAAGAATAATGATAGACAGCTATGTAAGTATCTGGTGGAAGAGTGTTCCTGGTAGAGTAGAGAAAAAACAAAGATCCTTGGCAGGTATAAGTTGGCTAAATGTGAGGAACAGAAAAATATGCCAATAGAGTATAATGAAGGATGAAAAGAGAAGACTAGATCAAAGACATGGGCAGAGGCTGATTCTATAAAGACTTGAAAGGTATGATATAGAGATCGAGTTTTATTCAAATGTCAATGGCAAATTGATATAATTCTGATTTTTAAAAGATCATTATGGCAAATAGACATGACCAAACTGTACTGCGGAATCAATGAAACCAATTAAGAAGCTGTTGTGTCAGTCAAAAGAAGAGATGATGGTAGTTTGGACTGGAGAGATAACAGAAAAATAATGTCATCAAAGTTGACACATATTTTGGAGACAGAGATGATATAACTTTCTTATAGATTATATGAGATGGTGTTCATGACCCAAAGGAAGAACTAAAACACAGTTTTTAGGTTTGGAGATTGAACTACTGGATAGATATGATGCCATACATAGAAATGTGAAAGTTCCACTCCTGATAATGGTGAAGTAGTTCATATTATGTCAACCCTCCTTTAGACAATAAATGTAACTCTGGATAAAATTAAGAAAAATCAAGTATGTGAAAGTACTGGAACATGAACAAAATCAGAAAGAAAGTACAGGGAAATTGATAACTGAAAGAAATGGAACAGAATGAATTTTCCACTTTTATGGCTTTTTGGAAGGGGATACTCCCCAGTCAGTATCTTATGGGGACAGCCAAAACTCAGGGAGAATACTGTTAAGTTATTGGTTGAGGAATCAGAGGACAGAGTTTCAGGACAATTCAGAAGCTGGGAATTGGGACATCCATAAAAGAGAGAGCCACAAAGAGAGAACCTCATATACTGGATATAAGTTCTGAACAAAAGTATAGCAAATTCCTGAATTATATGTTAATGAGGTGAACTCAAAGCATCCCACTAAGGCTAGAAGAGCTAAGAGAAGTTTCAGCTGGTGCCAAAATGAAGAGAGTTTGAAGTTTGACTTCAACTAACTTAAATGCTAAATAAATAAAAATTTTAAGTCACAACAATATTTAGAGAAACACAAGAGAATACAGAATCTTTGTATGTATAATTCATAATGTCCAGGATAAAATCCAAAGCAAAATAGACAATTAAAGAAAAGAGGAAATATGACTTCAGTCAAGGGAAAAAGAGCAATTTATGGAGACTTAGAGATGACTAAGACAAGATTTTTGAATTATTAGAGAGGTTTTAAAGATGTTATTGTAAGCATGCACAGGAACATAAAGGAAAACACACACACAACAAATGAATAGATAGGGAATCTCAGAGGAGAGTGAGAAAATACAAAAAGGACCAAATTGGAATTCTAGTATGGATAAAAATATATGTAATATATAAAAAATACTGAATGGGTTAAACAGAACATTGGAAATAGAAGAAAGAGTCGGGTTCCTTGATAAGAAATCAATAGAAATTTTAAAATGCAAAAAAGGAGAAAAATGCAGAATAAATAAACAGTCTTGGTAGCTTATTAAAAATACTAAATATTTTAACTTACGCATAACCAGAGCTCTAGGAGATGATAAAAGAGAAAGTGAGGCAGAAAAAAATATTTAAAAGAACAATAGCAGATAATTTCCAAAGTTGGTGACAGAAAATTAAAATATGATTAACACACAAGCACCAAGAAGGTATAAATATAAAGAAAGCCATACTGAGGCACATCATACTGAAACCCCTAAAAAACAAAGATAAAGTGAAAAGCTTGAAAGCAGCCCCAAAAATATGTTACATTAAGTGAAAAAAATGATATGAAGAACTTCAGACTGCTATGGAATGATGACCTAAAAGTGCTGAATTTAAAACAAAAACGAACTGTCAATATTGAATTCTATATTCAGTGAAGGCATCCTTCAAAAATGAGGGCAAGATATCTTCATATAAACAAAGCCCAGTAGAATTTGTTGCCAGCAGAGCTGTATCATAAAAAATGTCAAAAGAAATTTTTCAGGATAAAATAAGACCAAATGAAAACTCAGATTCTTAGGAAGGAATGGAAAATGCCAGAAGTGGTAAATGTATGTGGAAACATAAAGTATTATTATCTCAATTTCTTTAAAAAAACCTTTGAATTTAAGAAAAATATATAACTTTATATTGTGAGGTTTATAGATGTAACACTTTAGCCTAAAAGATGTTTAAGGACTATATAAAACTAGTCATAATATTCTTAAATTTTATGTGAAATGGTACAAAATTAACTCTAAATTAGAACTATGGAAAGTTATGAAAGTATATTTTAATCCCTAGAGCAGCCAGTAAAAGGAATGCAAATAGGTATATGTTAAAAAGCTGATAGGGAAATTAAATGCTAAAAAGTACTCAATTAGCCAAAAATAATATATACAATAAAAACAGAAGAAAAAATCTATGGGACAATAAAAAACCCAGAACAAAATGATACAAGTAGAATCTACTCAATAATTGAATATCAGGAATCAGACTCTGCCTCCAAATTTGCATCAATTGAATAAGACAGTCTCCATGTTGAGATACCTTCAGTCAACAAAACCCAGTCATGTTATAGTGCCTTGGACTCAAATATGACAGACAACTAAAAATAACTAGATACTTGAGGGAAACCTCTAATTTTAAAGATAGTAATCAAAAACAATCAAAACAACAGCAACAAAGAGAGGAAGAAATTTGGAGGAAATTCAGAGAATGTAAGGAGAAAAATAAAAGATAAGAGAAAATGCATTCACAGCAGAAAAAGGAAAATTCAAGAGGATAAAATAAAAGTTGTACTCAAAGATTTGAAAGATAAAGTTGAAAAATCTCATGAAAAGCAGAACCTATAGAGATAGAAAAAAAAAATATATATATATATATAATTTCCAGAATGAGGAGACATTGTGGAACTTGAGGGAGGAAATTGTTCAAAAATAATGCAATACGCCAAATTTTAAAATCCTAGGAATTAAGGGAACAATTGGCCACATTTTAAGGAATTACTGCTGCTTAGCCCAATACATGTAAAAAGATTCACAACTCAGGATAAGACCATGAAATTAAAAAAAAAAAAAAAAAAATTCCAGGTAAAAATAGTATCCAAAAACCTGCCAGAGAGAAAGAGTGGAGAGAAAGGTCACATGACAAGTATTAGTAATCAGAATGGTGTCTGATATCACCACGGCAACACCAAATTCTATTTTTTTTAATGAAGCAATATCTTGACAATCGTAAGGAAGAATACCCAGACGAACTGTCAATCAAGTCTAAGGGTAGACTTTTCATATATGTCAGGACTCAAAATAGTTTCTTCTCATGAACCATTTCTCTGGAAGCAGCTAGGGGACCTCTTTTCCCAAATTGGAGAAAAAAAACAAAGGCAATCTACTGAATGCTAAGTCCCATGTCTTTAGTTGTGAAGCAGGAGAAGAAATCAACCACTGCAGAACAAAGCAGAGTGGGAAGGTGGTGAAAGGAAAACCTCCAAAAAGAAAGAAAAAAGAAGAAAAAGGAGGAGGTGAGCAAACTGAGATGTCTTGACATATTTGACCATATTGAGAAACTTTAAGGTTCAAGGGGAAAATTGGCATTGAAGTCATTAAATTAACTATAAGAAAAACCAAAAAGTTGAATAATAAAGAAAATGTAATCATACTATACAATATATGTTACTAAAAGCAATATTTTATTATATTAATAACACAAACACTAAATATTGATTTAAGAAGTTTGTATATATATATACGAGTATGTGTGAACTGGCAGTATGTGAGAGAGCCAGATACTTATTTTCTAGTTTAAGAAGTGAAAAGTCATGTTCAAATTGAAATGTCAATACAGATCAATACAGAGAAGCATAAAATAATATAGGAATGGAGAAGAAAATAAAAGGATGGAAGCTCTCTTTAGAGCTTAGGAAAGTGTGAGTTCAGGTAGAGAGTATGGGGGGCAATGAATTACTGTTTTTCATTATAAACCCTAAAATACTATCTTAAAATACTTTCTGAATACTTTAAAAAAATAAGCACATATAATGTTTTCTTAGAAATATAAATTTTAACATTATATTTGATTCAGCATTTCCACTTCTGGAAATTTATCCTAAAAAAGATTATTTCAAAGTAGAGTAAAGGTAGAGATGTTTAACTGTCTATAACAGGAAAATTTGGCGGGCAACTTACATTACTAATAAAGTTTCAGTAAAATGCATTTTATTCAGCCCTTAAAAATAATGTCAGAAGATAATATTTAATGACATGGAAAATTCTTTATAAATATATATTATCATCATTTAAAATTATATATATACATATCTATGGCATTTTAAATCTTATATAATTTTATATATATATATATGTGTATATACACTCTCACTAATCATCATTTTCAATGTTTCAGACCTGTTCCACTCTCTTCAAAAGTCTGACTCCCCCCTTTGTCACTGAATTTTTTACAGACAAATTTGACTTCTATTCCACAAAGATAGTAGAAAATGTAAAATAAGCTACACCACCACATTTCCCACCAAGTTAAGTCATCTTGGATCCTACCCATCCTCCTTTCCTATTACAGTGAACAGAATACCTTTCTCCAATGGAAGATTAATTCCTCCTGTGTCATCTGAATCCCATATCTTGTCATCTTTCTGAATTTCTACTCCCTATTTGATATTTCTTCTCTTTCTACAACTTCTTTTTAATCTTTACTGTGTCCTTCCAATAAGCATTCATACATGCTCTAATCTTTTCCATCTTACACAAACAAAACACACACACACACATACATATACCTTTCTGGTGCGAATTGAGGTATCACATATGCATCTCAAATTAGGTACCTAATTTGAGGTGCATGTGTGTGCATTTTGTGCACCCCTATGAAACTTGGCTCATCGAAGTTAAGGTTTCTGCATTCATCCAGTGTTTTTTCTGAATGAAATGGCACATAAACAAGTGAGTATTCAGTAATGCTTAATTTTTTTTCTAACATATCCATCCTGATGGAACAAATTAACATTTTCCAGACAAGCATGAATTGACTGTACATTGCAATTTTTCTGTTATGGAATACCATTCTAAGTTTTAGTTTCAAATAAAGCATCAAATCTTAAATGTGAGTTAAGCTTGAAATTCAAAAATAATACTAAGAGTTTAATCAAACTAGATTGATAAAGAGAGATACGTTCCAGATTTGCATGAATTGGTTGGATACAATGTGCTTGAAAGGAACAAAAAATCAACCAACCAAACAACAAATAAAAGACAATAAAAAATGTCTTCTGACAAATATAATCCTCAATTATATACATAGAGATAATGCTGAAGCCTTTTTCTGTGCTAAAATGAATGGTTTTGAATCAAACGGAACCACTAAAAATGAAATGTTCAGAGAAATCCCAGATTACCTATCTTACTTTTCAATAATAAAAAAAGCTTATTTTGCATAGAGAAATTTTATGCAACATAAATTTAAATTGCCTAGAATCTGTGCAACAGAAAAAATAGGTGGTATACAGCATGAAGCTTCCTCAGTTATCAACATCTTTGGAAATGAAGCTCCTCCAAGCATGCTGTAAATACCTGTTTTGTGAAATGCTTCCTTGCTATACAGTCAAAATGTCAATGTTGATGCTCAACAATATTATGGTGTGTATTTACTGCCTCGTAAAGTTAAACTAACTATGTGTTGGCTATGGCGATGATGGAAACTTATCTTAATGCGATTTATAGTGGTGCTAATTCTGCTGGGGTCCCATGCCACAACAGGATGAGGTAGTAATGCAGTCATTAATTAGAAGGATGAAACAGACTTTTCACATGTGGCTCAGAGCCCAACTTTAATTACCCTTTGGCGTCAAGGCCTCTAGTAGGATTATTTCTCCAAGTAGTTTCTTAGGTTGCTGACAGTGTCTTATATACTTGACAGACTCCGATAAGGCAATGGCAATGGTTTCACTACTTGTATTTTTAAATTTTGTCTTAAGATAATGAGGAGTACTTAGCTGGCTGGTTGGAAATGATTTAAACTTTCGTTGGCAACCTTATATGAGACACTGCAAATTATTTATAGACTTATATGTAAAATCAATTCTATGCTGTTATATTTTCTTCTGTAATTGTGATATTGGTAGCCATCCATATTTATAGCATGAAAGGCTGATTTCAGAATACTAACTTTCAAGCCTCAGTACTCATAAATCCTCCACCAATAAAACCCCAATCTGGCAATAATATTACTAGTAAATCTAATAATATGAATGGACATGTACTGAGGACTCACTATGTGCTAGGCAGTGTTCTATGTGTTTTAATATATTATGTCATTTATATCTCTGCCAACATCTGTTGGGGTAAGTTTTATTATCATCTCTATTTTAGAGATTCCCAGAGGCACAAAGAGGTTCAGTAACTTTCCCAAACTCTCACACCAATGGAGTAACAGGTCTGGCAGGCTTGAATTAGTCTGCACTCTCTTTTTCTGCACCTTTGGATCAGTTTTAAAATGTCCACGGAGACCTATATTCAATATCCTATGATAAACCATAATGGAAAAGAATATAAAAAAAAGAATGTATATATATGTATAACTGAATCACTTTGCTGTACAGCAGAAATTGACACATTGTTAATCAACTATATTTCAATTTTAAAAAATGAAAAAAATAAATACACACTGCTCTAAGGTGTCATTTCTTTTATGATTAGTCAGTGGGAAGAAACACACACACATAGTCACAGATTCATAATGATATCTGCAATAAAAATTCAATGCCACAATTAAACACATAAGAAAACATAGGGGAAAAGCTTCATAGCGTTGGATTTGGCAATGCTTTCTTGGATTTGACACCAAAAGCACAGGCAACAAAAACAAAGATAGATAAACTGGACAACATCAAAATTATTAATAGTCATTTCTCCAAAGAAGATATACAAATGGCAAATAAGCACATGAAAAGAAGCTAAACATTACTAATCATAGAGAAATGCAAATCAAAACCGAAATGAGATACCACCTCACACCCCATTAGGGTGGCTACTGTCAAAAAAAGAGAAAGGAAAGGAAAGGAGAGGAGAGGAGAGGAGAGGAAAGGGAGAAAGAAAGAAGAAAGAAAAAGATAACAAGTGTTGACAAGGATGTTGAGAAATTGGAACAGTTGTGCTGTTGCTGGTGGAAATGTAAAATGGTGCAGCCACTGAGGAAAACAGGGTGGTGGTTCCTCAAAAATTAAAGAGAGGATTACTATGTGATGCAGCCATTCCACTTCTGGGAAATACTCAAATGAATTGAAAGCAGAGACCTGAACACCTGTGTTCACAGCAGCATTACTCACAATAGCCAAAATGTGGAAACAACCCAAGTATCCATCAATTAATGAATGGATTAAAAAATGTGAAATATATATACACACACACACACACACATATATATATAATATGGATATTATTCAGCCTTAACAAAAAAGGAAATTCTGACACATTCTACAACATGAGGATGAACCTTGAAGTCATTAGGCTAAATTAAACAAGCTGGTCACAAAAGGACAGGTACTGTATAATTCCATTTATATGAGGTACCTAGAGTAGTCAAACTCATAGAGACAGACAGTATAATGGTGTTTGCCAGAGGCTGGTGGTAGGGCAGAATAAGGAGTTATTATTTATTGAGTATGGAGTCTCAGTTTGGGAAGATGAAAGTTCTGAAGATGGATGGTGGTGATGGTTGCACAACAATGTGAATGTACTTAATGCACTGAACTGTACACTTAAAAATGTTTAAATATCAACATTTTTACACACTGCCGCATCCTATAATACACAGAAGCATTTTGAAATTACATCTGTAGTACAAATAAAAACTAACCTACTAACTTAAGCTCAAATATTTTTGCACTTTTTTGTTCTATAAAATAATATGAAATATGAAACAGTGCACCAGTTAAAATACCAGGTTGACAAGATATTTGAATTAATTCATATTTATTTCTGTTTGTAAATAGTTTTGTTTTAGTTAATTTTTTTTTAATATTTAAAATATCGTTAGAATGTAAAAGAAAAAACATATGGGAACTTACGCACAGAGAAGTCTTGCTGTCATCTCAATGCCTTCTACCCCATTCCCATCGCTCCTGTATCCTTTAAGCTTTTTCATTAGTTTCTGGTTTATCTATTGTTTTCTTTTTCTAAAAACAAGAAAACACACATATTTATTTGTGAACAATTTGGGATATAATTGGCAAATATAACTGATATACAATAAGCAACATGCTTAAATTTGGTAAGTTTGACATAATATAAATTTGATGTATTTGGCACATTAGCTTATGAAATCATCACCATGATCAAGATAACAAATATGTTTATTGCCTCCAAAAGTTTCCTCATGTGACTTTATAATGCCTCCTTTTTGACCTTCTCCATTTACTACCCATCACAAGGCGACAACTGATTTGCTTTCTCTCTCACTATGGACATGATGGGCAGGATACTAAAATGACATTCTTTGAGTGACCCCCTTTATAATCTTGTCTCCTGATGTGTGAGCAGAACCTGTGACTTGCTTCTAGCTAACAGCATATGGAAAAGGTGATGAGATAATCACTGCCTTGATTATGTTATGTTATGTAAGACAATACATCTTAGCAAAGTAGAGTGACTCTTTTGCTAGCTTTGAAGAAGTAAGCTGCTTCGTGGTATGTTTTAAGAGGGCCACATGATGAGAAACTTGGGGTGGGGTGTAGAGAATGAGAGCTCTAAGAACTGAGAGTGCCAAATAGAAGAATTTCAGTCTCACACCTATAAGGAAATGAATTTGGTCATCAACCAAGTGAGCTTGGAAGAGGACCCTGAGCCTCAGATGAGCCACTAGACCTCACTGATACCTTGATTACAATCTTGTGATACCTTAAACAGAGGATCAAGTTAAGCCATGTTAGAACTCCTGACACACGGAAACTGAGATAATAAATGTATGCTGCTTTAAGATGCTAAATTTGTGGTCATTTATCATTTATCAACAGAAAAGTTATGCATTTCATTTTGTAGAATTTTATATAAATGGAATCATATAGTATATACCAATTTCTGTCTGGCTTCTTTCACTCAGTATAACTATTTTGAAATCCATGTTATTGCATGTATCAATAGTTCATTCCATTTTATTATTAAGTAATAGTCCATTGAGTTACTACATCACAATTTGTTCATCCATTCACCTGTTGATGAACATTTGGGTTGCTCCAGTTTTTGGCTATTACAAACGAAGCTGCTACAAACTCTCATGCACAAGTCTTTACATGGACAATGTTTTCTTTTTCCTTGGGTAGAAACCAAGAAGTGAAATGGCTAGATGATATGGTAGTGTATATTTGTTAAAGTGGTTGTACTAGTTTACATTCCCACCAACAGTGTGTGAGAGGTTCAGCTCCTCTGCACTACCACCAACACTTGGTATGGTCAATCTTTTAAATTTCAGCCATTCTAATAGGTGTATATGGATATCTCATTATTGTTTTAATGTGTTTCCCCAATGACTTATGATGTTTAATTTTGTTTGAATTTTCAGTTCACGTTTCTGTTAGTCTATGCTCTTCAGTGTCTCCATAGCTTCTCTCACATAGCAGTTTATATAGATGTGTTTATACTAATAATTATAGAGGTTTCATATTTACTTTAGCTGTTTTTTTACTTCTTCTATTCCTTTCTATCCTGGGGCTTCCTTAACAACAAGAATTATTTCCACTTACATAGCACTAGCACACAATATGAGATAAGCAAATTATATCATTGGATATTATTATTTATTTTATTTATTTTACTTTCTGAAACATAATTATTATTCAAGAAAATAAGATTTTTATACTGTTTGCAACTCCTAGCACAATCCTTGAGTGGAAATTGTTTACCTGATGGCCTTAAAAGGCTGAATGAATCCTTTACAAAATTTTTAAAATTAATACAATCGATCATAGTGTTAAGACTCATTATATTTCCCTATTCCTGAAAAAACAAATTTTAAGTAGTACTATTTAGTAGTACTATTAATAGTACTACTATTTAATCACTATACAATAAAAAAAATTCCCTCCCTATAGCTGGATAAAATCTTTACTACATTTGATTAAAAATATAAAATGAAACAAAATGTATTGTGTTTATATTGGATCAGTGAAAATCCTTGAGGATCTTTTGCTGAAGCACTCAATGATTCTTTAAACTAGTATGTCTGTCTGTTAGGAAAGAAGATAAAAATATAAATGTTTTGCACTGCTGATTTATAATTCTGGGCAAATTTGTTGTGTTGCTAAATACGGTGGCCTAGTTTACAGAAAAACAGAAGCTGTTTATAAGTTGTCAAATTAACAGATCTAAATTAAACCTTCCAAAGACACTAATAACAGCTGTGCTTTCAAATATTTTTTTGAGCCATTGCACTCTGCATAGAAACATGTGGTGTGGCAGCTACTGCAGTGAGTTCTATATAGGATGACTTTAGAAAAAAAAAAGGAAGGGGTTGTTATGTTTTTAACTTGAAACTAAATATTTATGAAGGTATTATATGAGATGGGGTGCTGAGATATATTTAGGAAGTGTCATGACCCTTACATTTAAGTGAGAGATGTATTTATATCAACCTTATTATTGTATTATAACACTTTGTGTAGCACGTAATGGATAATTGTGGAGCAACCAACTTAAAACATTTTCAAGAGGAAATTTACATTCTGAATTTCTACATTGCTAGTAGTAAATTAATCTAAAATAAATAAATGTCTGTAGAGTGTACTTAAATCATCACATAGTTTACTTACTTATAATGCTTTCTGAAAGTAACACAGACTCTCCTCCAGTTGACCATTAATGAGGGGAGGCTTAATAAAGCTGAAAGCAGTGACTCCTGTTAGTAGAGTAAGAGCTGAAATCAGTTTAAGACACTGTTCAGTTTATTTTAAAAGTATGTTTGATTGAAGTGTCTTAACTGATTATATTATTGGGTTGGCCAAAAAGTTCGTTCGGGTTTTTCCTTAACTCCTTAACGGAAAAACCCAAACAAACTTTTTGGCCAACCCAATACTATTGTACAGACAATTCCATTGTCACTGTAGTAAACCTATATCTTTCACTTTGCTTAGTTATAAATATATGCTTTTTCCTTTCATCTGTTACTTATTACAGGTCATTTGTATTTGACAATTATGAGAACACAGGTAACAATATATGCCCATATTCACTATATACGTAAAATACTAATCATAATTTTCTTTTTCTTTTTGGAAATTTTTTCTTTTGTCTTGGTGTATCATGTAAAAAATGCAATATAAATAATTTTTTTTATTTGGAGAGAAAGGGCCAAAAAATGTAAAAGCCTGTGCATTATGTTTTCTAGTTATTTTGTATTTTTATAATTTTTTAATTTTCCTCAAACTTGAGAATAAGATGTATTAAATGTAACATAATTGCCAGTAGATCTCAAATTCTTTTTAAGGCAAGTAAAATGTACTAAATATAATAACTATGATTCAGTTATGCCATTATTACAGGTTGTGAAATGTAATACAATTTAACTTAATTTCAACACTACCTTGTTCAAGGTAATATGCCACTTGACATAAATTAGAGAATCAGGGAAAACATTTGCATTATTCTAGAGTCTATACACTAATTCTCCATAACTTAAAGAATCACATTAAGAATAGCAATAAATCCAAAAAGTGCAAAGCAATGAAGGAAGCATTTTTAAAACCTTAGTTCTTCAATCATTTTAGCTTGAATAAATTTAAGGCATTGTTGGCTGAAGCCTCTTATTTGTCCGCAAGTCTACACTTAATACAAAATTACTCACTCAAATATGCATATAAATGTACCAGAGAAAATGACACATTAATTGTAATTTTATAGGTTGATGAAATATCTGGAATAATTTCAGAAATGCAGATTATTTGGAGGTTTCTTTTGGATATCTGGTTCCTGCTGAGTGCTTTGTGAGGAAAAAAGTGATTTACATGCCTTCATGCTATCTTCTAATTAAATCTAAATTGGAACTCCCATGATTAATCAAAATTAGAATTATTTTATATTTTTACAAGGTAACATATCCTACAATTATATATTATAAAACAGATGATCTGTTTTAGAAACTCTGCATTTTGTTGTATTTCTTTGGAGAGTGTTGAGTTTATTCTTAACAGGTAGTTAAATTATTGACAGATCTTGACTTTCTAGAGGCTTAGTATGGGGTTTCATTTGGGAGTGTTGACTGGCCTTCCCTTTTTATTTTTTGTTCTGTCCAAGTTCAGATTTTATATCAATTTTATGTTCGTCTCAGATTATGAAGAGTATTTCCACTCCTATCCTCTTAAATGTGTATAAAAGAGTGAAATAAACCTTACCTTGAATGTTTGATAGAACTGACTATAATTTCATCTGGACCTTGTGATTACTTATGGAATGATTTTCTCTTCTGATTCAACTTCTGGAATTGTTAGAGTGACAATAAAAATTTTGTTTAATTATACATCTATATTATTATGACAATTTCCTTTAACTTTTCTAGTTTGTTATAGAATTTTGTTATTCTTTTTAATCTCTGCTTTATATGTACTTATTACCCTATTCTTTTTCTAACCATTTTTTGCTTGAGGTATGGTTTTTTGTTTTGTTTGTTTGTTTGTTTTGGCTGTGCCACACAGCTTGTAGGATCTTAGTTCCCCTACCAGGGATTGAACCCGGGCTCTCAGCAGTGAGAGCGCAGACTCCTAACCACTGGACCGCCAGGGAATTCCCTGAAGTATAGTTAATTTACAATGTTTTGTTTGTTTCAGGTGTACAGTAAAGTGATTCAGTTATGTGTATATGTTCTTTTTCAGATTTGTTTCCATTACAGGTTATTACAAGATATTGTATATACTTCCCTGTGCTATGCAGTAGGTCCTTGTTGTTTATCTATTTTATATGTAGTAGTGTGTATATGTTAATCCCAAATTCCTAATTTAACTCCCCCCCCCATTCCCTTTGGTAACCATAAGTTTGTTTTCTATATCTGTGAGTCTATTTCTGCTTTGTCAATAAGTTCATTTGTGTCATTTTTTTTAGATACCACATATAGGTGACATCATGATATTTGTCTTTGTCTGACTTACTTCACTTAGTATGATAATCTCTAGATCCATCCATGTTGCTGCAAATGAAATTCTTTTTTATTGCTGAGTAATATTCCATTATATATATGTATCACTTCTTTATCCATTCCTCTGTCAATGACATTTAGGTTGCTTCCATGTCTTGGCTATTGTAAATAGTGATGTAATGAACACTGGGGTGCATGCATCTTTTCAAATCATGGTTTTCTCTGGATATATGCCCAGGAGTGGGGTTGCTGGATCATATGATAGTTCTGTTTTTAGTTTTTTAAGGAACCTCCATACTGTTACCCTTAGTGGTTGTACCAATGTACATTCCCACCAACAGTGTAGGAGGGTTCCCTTTTTACTGCACCTCTCCAGCATTTATTGTTTGTAGACTTTTTGATGATGGCCGTTCTGACCGGTGTGAGGTGACACCTCATTGTGGTTTTGATTTGCATTTTTCTAATAATTAGTGATATTGAGCATCTTTTCATGTGCCTGTTGGCTGTCTCTATGTCTTCTTTGGAGAAATGTCTATTTAGGTCTTCTGTCCCTTTTTTTGATTAGGTTGTTTTTTTTTGATATTGAGCTGTATGGGCTGTCTGTATATTTTGGAAAGTAATCCCTTGTTGGTAACATCGTTTGCAAATATTTTCTCCCATTCTGTAGGTTGTCTTCTTGTTTTGTTGATGGTTTCCATTGTTGTGCCAAAGCTTTTAAGTTTAATTAGGTACCATTTGTTTGTTTTTGTTTTTATTTCCATTATTCTAGGAGATGGATCCAAAAGATACTGCTGTGATTTATGTCAAAGAGTGTTCTGCCTGTTTTCCTCTAGGAGTTTTAGAGTATCCAGTCTTAAATTTAGGCCTTTAATCCATTTTGAGTTTATTTTTGTATATGGTGTTAGAGAATGTTCTAATTAATTTCATTCTTTTACATGTAGCTGTCCAGTTTTCCCAGCACCACTTATTGAAGAGACTGTCTCTTCTCCATTGTATATTCTTGCCTCCATTGCCATAGATTAATTGACCATAAGTGTGTAGGTTTATTTCTGCACTTTCTATCCTGTTCCATTGATCTAAATGTCTGTTTTTGTGCCAGTACCATACTGTTTTGATTAATGTAGCTCTGTAGCAGAGTCTGAAGTCAGGGAGTATGATTCCTCCAGCTCCATTCTTTCTCAAGATTGTTTTGGCTATTTGGGGTCTTTTGTGTTTCCATACAAATTTTTTTAAAAATTGTTCTAATTCCAGGAAAAATGTCATTGGTAATTTGATAGGGATTGCACTGAATCTGTAGATTGCCTTGGGTAGTATGGTATTTTAACAATATTGATTCTTTCAATTCAAGAACACAATATATCTCTCCATCTGTTTGTGTCATCTTCAAGTTCTTTCATCAGTATCTTATAGTTTTCAGAGTACAGGTCTTTTGCCTCCTTAGATAGGTTTATTCCTAGGTATTTTATTCCTTCTGATGTGGTGGTAAATGGGATTGTTTCCTTAATTTCTCTTTCTTATATTTCATTGTTAGTGTACAGAAATGCAACTGATTTTTCTATATTGATTTTGTATCCAGCAACTTTACCGAATTCATTGATGAGCTCTAGTAGTTTTCTGGTAGCATCTTTACGGTTTTCTATGTATAGTATCATGTCATCTGCAAACAGAGAGTTTTACTACTTCCTTTTCAATTCGGTTCCTTTTATTTCTTTTTCTTCTCTGATTACTGTGACTAGGACTTCCAAAACTATGTTGAATAAAAGTGGCAAGAGTGGGCATCCTTGTCTTGTTCCTGATCTTAGAGGAAATGCTTTCAGCTTTTCACTGTTGAATATATTGTTAGCTGTGGGTTTTTCATGTACGGCCTTTATTATGTTGAGGTATGTTCCCTCTATGCTCACTTTCTGAAGAGTTTTTTATCATAAATGGGTTTTGACTTTCGTCAAAAGCTTTTTCTGCATCTATTGAGATGATCATATGGTTTTTATTTTTCAATTTGTTAATGTGTTCTATCACATTGATTGATTTACAGATACTGAAAAATCTTTGCATCCCTGGAATAAACCCCACTTGATCATGGTGTATGATCCTTTTAATGTATTGTTGGAGTTTGTTTGCTAGTATTTTGTTGAGGATTTTTGCATATATGTTTATCAGTGATATTGGTCTGTAATTTTCTTTTTTTGTGATATTTTTGTCTGGTTTTGGTATCAGGGTGATGGTGGCCTCATAGAATGAGTTTGGAAGTGTTCCTTCCTCTGCAATTTTTTGGAATAGTTTCAGAAAGATAGGTGTTAACTCTTCTCTGAATATTTTTTAGGATTTACCTCTGAACCATCTGGTCCTGGACTTTTGGGAGTTTTTAAATTACTGATTCAATTTCAGTACTGGTAATTGATCTGTTCTTATTTTCTATTTCTTCCTGGTTCAGTCTTGGGAGATTGTACTTTTCTAAGAATATTTCCATTTCTTCTAGGTTGCCCATTTTGTTGGCATATAATTGCTTGTAGTAGTGTCTTATGATCTTTTGTATTTCTGTGGTGTTGGTTGTAACTTCTCCTTTTTCATTTCTGATTTTATTGATTTGGGCCCCCTCTCCTTTTTTTTTCTTGATGAATCAGGCTAAATGTTTATCAATTTTGTTTATCTTTTCAAAGAACCAGCTTTTAGTTTCATTGACCATTTCTACTGTTTTTTTAGTCTCTATTTCATATATTTCTGCTCCAATCTTTATGATTTCTTTCCTTCTACTAACTTTGGGTTTTGTTTGTTTTTCTTTCTCTAGTTGCTCTGTTACCCCATTCTTAATATTATTTATTTATATTTTCTCTTTTATCCTTCATCATTTCACCAGAGGATTTTCTACTCTAAGTACATTCCATGGGAATGTTGGAGCAGAATAGTGTGCAATAAAGGAGTTAGAGATATGTCTGCCAAGGTATGGATGCCCTCATACCCTCATACCTTGGAGACTGCAAGGGCCAGCAGCAATGAAACATCTGTCTTTGAACCTTGAACAGCCTTATTAGTTAAACCCTGAGTTTTGTACTATGACATAATTTTTTAGATGTGTCAAGAACCAAAAATATTTGGGAAGCACTAGTTTATTTTATTATTTTTTCAAGAACAAAATTTTGGATTTGTTGCTTACAAAATAAGATATATACAAATACCAAATAAGCACTTGAAAATATGTTCAACTCTTCAGTCTTCAGAGAAAAAAAATACAAATATATACCAATATGTATTCTTTAGAATGGCTAAATTTAATAAAAAGGGCTTCCCTGGTGGTGCAGTGGTTGAGAATCTGCCTGCCAATGCAGGCAACACAGGTTCGAGCCCTGGTCTGGGAAGATCCCACATGCCGCGGAGCAACTAGGCCCGTGAGCCACAACTACTGAGCCTGCGCGTCTGGAGCCTGTGGCCCGCAACAAGAGAGGCCGCGATAGTGAGAGGCCTGTGCACCGCGATGAAGAGTGGCCCCCACTTGCCGCAACTAGAAAAAGCCCTCGCACAGGAATGAAGACCCAACACAGCCAAAAATAAATAAATTAATTAAAAAAAAAAACCCTGAAAATACTAAATGCTGATGAAGATGTGGAACAGCTCAGATTTTCATACAATGATGGTGAAGTGTTTAAAATTCCACAACAACATTTTAAAACATTTTGAAAGTTTTTATAATGCTAACTTAACTTATGCCATAGACTACTAATTACATTCCTACATATTTACTCAAGATAAGTGAAACATATGTCAAAAAAAACTACTTGTACAAAAATCTTCTCAGCAACTTTATTTATATTAATCATAAACTGGGAAAAATACCCATCAGGAAGTGAATGTATAAACAAATTGTGATATATGCATACAAGAAAAACACTAAATAAAAACAACTAACTGGTATTCTTCAAAACATAAGTGAATCTCAAAAATATTGTGTTAAGCACAGATACAAAAGTATATATGTTGTATGATTCTCTTTGTATGATGTATGAGAACAGTGAGGTAATTCAGAACTGTGGTTGCATCTAGTATGCAAGGTTTGATGGGATAGAATGTAAGAGATCTTTCTGGAGTGAGTGAAATGTTTGAATGGGATGATAGTTACACAGATGTAAATACAGGCAGTTCTCACTTTGTACAATAATGTGGGATCATTCAAGCTGAAACGGTATAAAGCAATCTTAACATTCAATGGGAAAATTGTTTTATTGTTCTGTGACCTTTAAAATTTTTTGTCAAAATGTTAGAAACTTTTTTATTGCCAATTATAAATTTGTAGGAAAATGGAAATAAAACTAGTATTTATTTAGTACACTGTGATTTAAAACATTAGAAACGTTGAGAATAAAAGTGTTTTATTTCTTTGTAAAAAGGGAGGGAGACGCAAGAGGGAAGACATATGGGGATATATGTATATGTATAGCTGATTCACTTTGTTATAAAGCAGAAATTAACACACCATTGTAAAGCAATTATACTCCAATAAAGATGTTAAAAAAAATAATGTATTGAGTAGTTTGAAGTTTGAATGGTACTTGCCTTCCTATTTTATTCATATAACTTATAGAATGAGACTCTTTTCTGTACCTAAGTGAGAATTATACTCTTTCTAAGTTTGAAACAGCTTCCAAGATTTTATCCCTTGTGCTTTTAATATCATGAAGTATCTCTGTGAGATTTATTAATGTGAAGTTTTACCAGCTTCACTTCCTCTGGGACATCTTCATCCTTTTTGAAACAAACTATTTATTTATGTCAATATGTTCGCCTTCACTAAGATATGGCTTCATATCTAGAGTCTGTTGAGTGGAGGTAGTGCCAACATTCCTACAGTCAGCTATTTCTTCTATAACTCTATTTATGTTCTATTCAAATTTCACTTCCAGCATTATCAGTTTTTCTTTTTTGCTGCATCTTCATCTTTGTTGGCTAATGTCCTCTCTTAATCACCCATATTTGTAAAATGTCACATGGGTTTCATTGAGAGAACAGGAGGCAATACAACTACATGTTTTACTGTCTGTTTATGATTTGAATAATAGACTGCAGCAACCAATCACTGACATATTTTGAAAGAAGTGATGTGAATGGTCAGTAATCATGATGTTCATCTGTTATTTAAATAGGGATTTGTGGACTAAAGAAATAGCAGGTGGTTTCCTGATAGCTTCCTTTCTTGCTGGCCTGGTGGTAGGAAGACCAAGGAATGGACTAGGGAAATAGTACATTGGTAATTACAAGGGTAATGTTAATAATATTCTAATTTGTAACCTTGACCATGAAGCAGAACACACAGTGGAGTAAGCAGGACAGGAGCAAGTAGAGATTATTTGTTTTTTACATAGAATGGGAGAATAATGTGCTTTCATGCTTATGTAGGGACAGAGAAATTCATGAGAGAACAGAGAAAAGGTGGATTATGCAGAAACAAAATTTTCTGAAAGGTGAAAGAGCATGGGACTCAGAGCCCAAGTACATAGGCTGGTCTTTGTAAGGGACAGGAACATCCACTCATAAAAACAGAGAGAACAAAGGCTAAAGATACAAATATTTCTGGGTTGACTTGTTTGGTACGTAAAAGATAAGGGAGCTCAAGATCTTCAGCTGGTGGTGAGGAGACAAAATAATGTGAGTTAAGAGAGAAAAAGTTATGAAATAGCCTAAAATAGAAGGGCAAATTTCTTACTTGTGTACCCTGTGTATTTGTGGCCCAAAAACCTATCATATTAATTGAAGGTCCCAGGAAACTACAGTCTGGGAGAAGCAACCAAAAATACAACTGTGGGACTAACAAAACAGCATGAAATTCCCTATTGCATGAGGCCCTTGACACAAATCATCAAGACTTACAAGCTACCATTCTAACTTTATTTCAGTCAGAGTTATCAGATGAATACAGTTGTAAAGTCTAAGGAAATTTTGCCAGTGGAAATATTTATAGTTTCTCTTTCTGAATTGTAATTTCTCATTGTCATTGCAAAATAAAGCCATTTTATATTTTTCAATGATAAAAGAAAATAAAAAGTATGTTTTAGAACTCCAGTTATTAAATTAAATTCCAGAAAAAATTAAACCCTCTAACATTGTTATTTGCAGGTTTTGCTTTGTAACTAGCATTACTTAAAAGGAACTGAGCAGCTGACAATCACAATAGTAACTAGAAGGGAAGAGTACTGGCGTGGATTTTCAGTGTAAGTGAGGTATTTACAATTGCTGTGTTAAAATAAGTGTTCTCCCTCAAAATTTCTGAGGAGAGATAAATACTTATATCAAGATATTTCTATTTCATGCACAAGCATACAAATATGGTTGATTTTGTGGGTTTTTAAAAAATTGTCTTTGGTGCTAGATTTCCAAGTCATGAAGAAAATCAAAGTCTTTATAGACTTTAGACTTTAATATGGGTCCTACAAACTCAGAAAACCAAAACATGTGTTAACCAGTGCATCTCTCAGCTACTAGAATGCATATGCTCTTTCTCCTATAAAAAAAACTAAGGCTCACTCAAATTTCTTTAGCCAGGCAAGTGTGTAACTTTTAAGTGTTCTGCCTTAGGAGAATGTCTCACTTTAACTTTCCCCTTTAAAGGGACTTATCCCAGGGCATAATCTTTCCTTGATGAACTATCCTGCATCAGATTTCTATCCCTCTCAATGCTCTGGCCCCTCACATAGGCCTCCCAAGTGCACCCACAAGCCTGTGTGTAACCTGCCACAATACAGTCACACCTTGATGTCAGATAAATGTGGCATTATTCAACTAACTAACTATTTGTTCACTGCATCCACTTAATGTTTGTTCAAAAATTATGGTTTACCTTTTAGATAAATTTGACACTATAAGAATATCAGTATTTCAAAGAGCTTCAGCTTCTGTAAACAGGTCAAAAGCAACAACATGATATTTTGAATGCTCTTAAAAGGGACTACTTCATAGATTGCAATGCTAATATTCATGTTTGTGTTTATATGCTAATCCATTACAGAATAGTCAAACCTATCAGTGTACCCCTATCTATATAAAAATATATATGAAATCTGTACTTCAGTGGTATTTGTTGACTTTTTCCTACTTTGTTTTAATTTTTAAATTTTTGATTGTTTCTTTTCCCTGGAAGCATATTCCTATAACTGCCCCCTCATTGTTGTATTGTATCCACAGTGTATTACACAGTGCCAAGCATTGTAAGCATTATTAAAAGTAGCTATATGATTTTAATATTAATATTTAAATTATTGAGACTAGAACATTGCTTAGAAATGTCTAGACATGTAGAAATCTTTTTGAATATTAGTTAAAATAAGTGAATATAATATTCTCAAATTGCTTATAATTTCATCACCCTGTGATACTCTGATCAAAAAGAAAAGATCTGTTAGTGAAATGAAAGTAGGGAAAAAATACCATATCATTTAAAGTGATGGTAGAAGAAAACTAAGCACACTGAAAAACAAAAAGCAAAACTGGCATGCTTTCTCAACCTGGTCCTTCAATGGCCTGTGGAATTTTAAGGAATGTTTCACATACAAAGGACAACAGCAAAGGAAAGACCGAAAGGAGCTAACACTCACAAAATTACCTACATTTGAGACCGACTCACACTTAGGAAACAGAAGTTACTTTTTCTTTTTCTTACCTGCTTCGTCCCTAACACAAGGAAATAGTGTTGGCCACATTCTAGGACATTAATGGCATTAAACCTGGAGTGGCCAAGTGATGATGCAATAAAAATAAAATGCAGAAGTATGTCTCTAAGATGTAGAAAAAATCTTTACACAGTAAAATAGCAGACCCCTGAATATTGATATCTTTCCCCAGCTCCATCCCTGCTAACAAATCTAAAATTGTAAAAATGCATTAAGCCCAAGTGTTACCCTCTCTTAACCTGAGAGATTCCTCACTCCTTGAAGGCCACTGTTTTGGGACTTGCTTCCATGAGGCATCGAGGAAGCAATAGAGAGCCTCCTCGTGATAGAAATCTTGACTTCCTGTATATTCTTCACATTGATGGTTGAGTAACAAAATGAGCAAAATAAGCAAAAGATTAAATTGTTATTATCACTGTTTCTCAAACCTGGGCAAATGTTTTACAGTCTGGTCTAGTGAAAAAAGAGAGGAGTATATGCTTAATAAATTTCAGATCTGAATTTTGATCATAAGCAACTTTCTCTTATTGAAGATAAAAGGCAATATACTAATATTTGTTTTAAAAAAACTCTCTGATAAATTGATTTTTAAAATTTATACACAAATAAGAGCTAAACAATTGTAGACATGGAATCATAATCACTAATTCAATAAAAAAATAAGTCATACTATTCCAATTTTATTT
This sequence comes from Balaenoptera physalus, assembly GCF_965194825.1. Taxonomy (NCBI): domain Eukaryota; kingdom Metazoa; phylum Chordata; class Mammalia; order Artiodactyla; family Balaenopteridae; genus Balaenoptera; species Balaenoptera physalus. The sequence goes on along the minus strand of NC_138888.1, from coordinate 40,917,358 downwards.
AAAAGCAAACTCAACTGGAAGAACAAGAAATATGATAGCAACTGAAATATGATTTCAGTAAGAATTGTGAAAGTTTCTCCCTTAAGACCTAAATGTAGAAGTTGGAAATAAAACTGATAGAGAAGTTAGTTCTCAGTTAGACAGTTTTTCAGTACAAGTAATAGAATGACTAAAGTGGCTTAAACAGTAGGGGTTTATTTATTTATTTATGTTTGTTATCTTTTTAAAAAATTTTGTTTTATTTTTGGCTGCCTTGGGTCTTCGTTGCTGTGCGCGGGCTTCCTCTAGTTCCGGCGGGCAGGGGCTACTCTTCGTTGCGGTGTGCGGGCTTCTTATTGCAGTGGCTTCTCTTGTTGCAGAGCATGGGCTCTAGGCACATGAGCTTCAGTAGTTGTGGCTCACAGGCTCTAGAGCGCAGGCTCAGTAGTTGTGGCACACAGACTTAGTTGCCCTGTGGCGTGTGGGATCTTCCCGGACCAGGGATCGAACCTGTGTCCCCTGCACTGGCAGGCAGATTCTTAACCACTGCACCACCAAGGGAAGTCCCAGTAGGGGTTTATTAATGAATCTTACCTACCAGGCTTTCTGGAGATAGATGGTCCCAACATTGATTAACTCAGTGGCTCAGTGTGTTAGGACTCTGCACTTCTCATTCATATTCATTCTCTCTCTCTCCTCCTCCTCCTCTTCCTCCTCATCCCCCTCCTCCCTCTCTCTCTCTCTCCTTTACAATCACAAAATGGCTGCCAAAATTCCATGCAACATGATGCCCTACAACAATGTCCAAGGAAGAAAGGAGGGAAGCAGGATTAAGCAGAGGAAGAAGTCCAGCTATAATGTAAGTACAGTGACAGCCTCAACTGACTCCAAGGGGAGCCGATATTACCCCAGAGTTGGCTGATACGGACAGGCCTTTATACTCCCTCACTGATCACTTATTAGATGTATACCTCCTCTGCAAAGGATGTCATGACCTTGGGCAAGGCAGCTTTCTGCAGTAGGGGCAATGCCTCTACCTAATGGGGCTGGCGGCTAAATAAATAAATGGAGAGATGTCATGTTTGTGAATTGGAAGACTCAATATTAAGTATGTTAATTATCTTCAAATCAATCTTTGTAATCAGCACAATTGTATTTTAAAATTCCAGAAAGTATTTTTATGAAAATTGGTGAGTTTCAACTATAATTTATATGAAAATACAAAGGATTAAGAAGGTAGTAGACAAGGTAATCTTAAGAAAGAAAAATAAAGCTGGAGGACTTACAGCATCAAATATCAAGACCCATTTTAAAACTATAGCAATTACACCAATATGGAATCAATGCAAGGACAAACAGACCAATGGAACAGAATACAAAGTCCAGAAACAATTCATTCATATATGTTCTTTTGATTTATGACAAAGTTTACACTTCAGTGCAGTGGGGAATGGATGATTTCTTCAATAAATATTTGTTGGGTCAACTAGATGTCCATGCAGAGAAACTGAATCCTAAAACTCCTACCTCATGCCATTTGCAGAATCAAGCCCAGATGGATAGGATAGGGAAAATATGAAAGGCAAAAAAAATAAAAATAAAAGTTTTAGAAGAAAACATAGGTGAATGTCATAAGAGCAAATAAGGTAAAGATTTCTAAGACAGGACACAAAAACTACTATCATGGATATATTTGAATATATTAAGAACTTCTGTTCATCAAAATATATCACGGGGCTTCCCTGGTGGCGCAGTGGTTAAGAGTCTGCCTGCCAGTGCAGGGGACACGGGTTTGAGCCCTGGTCTGGGAAGATTCCACATGCCGCAGAGCAACTAGGCCCGTGAGCCACAACTACTGAGCCTGTGCGTCTGGAGCCTGTGCCCCGTAACAGGAGAGGCCGCGGTAGTGAGGGGCCTGCGCACCGCGATGAGGAGTGGCCCCCGCTTCCCGCAACTGGAGGAAGCCCTCGCACAGAATCGAAGACCCAACACAGCCAAAAATAAAAATAAATAAATAAATAAATTTAAAAGAGGGATTGCACAATCAAAGGGTATATGTGTTTAAAAAAAAAAAATATATATATATATATATATATATCACTAAGAGGTTAAAAAGACAATTCAGAGGATGAAATAAACATTTGCAATACAAATATCCTAGAAAGGAGTTGTTGCCAGAATATAAAAAGAACTCCTATAATCAATAACAAAAAGTTGAAAATACAATCTAAAGATGAGAACTGAACAATGACTCATACATTTACCAAAAACAAAAGTAAACAAAGCAAAACCCAATTTCATTAGTCATTAGGAAAATGCAAATTAACTCCATAATAGGTTACCACTACTAGCAGAATGGCTAAAATTTCAAAGATGAATGCATGAATACTGACTGACAGTTCTACTTATTATTGCTGAAGATGTGGAACAACTAGAACTCTCAGTATCTATTAAATCTGAATATATTCCTCACTACAAGCTTGTAATTTTCTCCTATATATGTGAATATACATGTATATAAACATATACATATATTCACCAAAACAAAATATCTAGAACGTTCAAAGCAGCACTATTCAGACAATACAGATTATTCAGATAATATAGGCCAATCTCATAAACATAATATTAAGAAGCAGAAGAAAAACACAAAAAAGAACATTGTATTATTCCATTTATGTAAAGTTCAAACACAGACAGAACTAAGTCATGATGTGAGAGGTTGAAGAGTGCTTAGTTTTGGGGTGGGGAGTGACTAGAAGGGGGCAAAAGGAGGCATTTTGGAATACTGGTAGCATTTTATTTTTTGAGCAGAGCCCTTGTTTCAAAGGTGTGTTCACTTTGTGAAAATCCATCAAGCTTTACACTCATAATTTGTGCACTCTTCTGAGTATAGAATATATTTAATAAAAAATTAAAGTAATAAAATCCATTCAATTATTCATCTTTCAGTCATAATACCTCTTAGGCTGATGCTACTTTTTTTCACATGTTCCTAAAGTGCTTTGATTGAATGACTTTAACTAGACTGTCTAGGATTTCTTCAAAGTTCTTTTTGCCTTCATCTCCTGATTTCTCTCCCTGCTTTCTTTATTTTGACAGTCTCTGTACTTCTCACTTCATTCCTGTATTTTAAAGTCTTGTGATTCTGATGGGAACCATCACTTTTTCTTGGCCCTCCTCATTTCTTAATTTTCCTAGAAGTTCTCTTCTCTCCATCCTCTGTGTTTTGTAGATCTCAGAGGAACCTGTCCTTGAGGTAGGGCTTCTCTGCTCCTTTAATTAACAGGTCCCATCAGTATTGATAAATTCTTTTTTGACACCCAACTTTTGCACACAAGCTGAAACTATAGATTTATAGTTGAGTTTGCTCTTCAGCCTGACATTCATTATTCTGAATAACAGGCCAAAATATGTGTCTTCTAAACTACAGAAATAGTAAGCAGAAGCAATTATATTTTCTTAAATATTAATTTTAATTCTTTTAATTGTATTTTATTTAACTATAAATATTTGTTGGCCACAAAATCCAATTTTATCATGTTAACATGTTAGATTCTTTTTACTTAAATATAAGTTTTGAACATGTATCAATAAAAGAGTTATGAGTATTTAATTTCCCTGAAATAGCTGTAAAATTAGGTAGGTACTTCTGGTATCTTTGATTTAATAAACATAGGATTTTTAGGTACTCTTTTGATCACCAGAGGTAGCTTATATAGTATTACTGAAATTACAGTGTGAAGCAATATAAAATTAATTTTAGATAAAGAAATACAGGGAATTTAAATTGTAAAATATGTTAAATCTCTTGTGCATGTCACAGAGTCTATGGTAAGTAGAGATTTTTGTTAAAGTCATGTTTGGTTTACAGAAAGACCATTGATTTAAATAAAAAGTGAAAACCTCATGTATTTCATATGACTTGACTTAATAAAATTGGATATCAGAAAAATATTAATTGACTTATTATTTAGCATAGGAAATATAGATCATTGATTATGATATCAAATAACAATTAGTTTGAGGTCACAAGTATAGAGAAATATGTAGAAAAAATACAGCAAGGTAAAATGAAATGTAACATCATTTAAAGTAGAAAGAAGTAGGAATTATACACAGAATGAGGACTACACGGTAAAGTGCTAACCTAGCAAGGAAAAATGTCACAATCACTCCAGATTGTAGTCTGAATCAGCAGGACTGATAAGAAAGGAAACATACTGCATGGATTAGAGAAACTGCATTCTCTAACTATACTATTCATCTAAAGCTCAGCACAGATGCTGAATTTTGAAAAGGATTAGAAAATAGAACATTTAGGAAATGATAAACAAGTTCAGGTGATACAGCACAGTGAAAAGAACAGTTGGCAGTGAAGGCAGGTGTGTCCCCGAGGTTACAGCAAGGTCACCAGTTCACAGAGGCCACAGTCAAGTCATTTCATGTCCCTTAGCCTTGCTGTCCTCTTTTGTCAAATGAAAAAATTTAGAAAATCACCTCACAGTTCCCATGCAGGTCTCAGATTATACTATGATATGAATTAGGAATACATGGGCAATTGAGAGACTACTCATATAGTGGATTTTAAATAGGTATAAAGGTATTCTATAAAAGTTGATACACTATTTACTACATTCACCGATGACAGAAATGGAACAAATGGACTTAATCAGAAGGAAGAACAACATAGTTTAGGCCAATGGTTCTCAATTCTCACTGCCTTACATTCAACTGGGGATCTCTTTACAAAATACAGACAGTAGTCTCTACCCCCAGGATTCTCTTTCAAATGGCTTGGGGTGAATCCAGGCATCAGCATATCTTAACAGTCCCCCTAAATGTTTCTAATTTTCATCCAGGTTTGGAAACCTCTGGATCAGACATAATAAAATATTACCTGCCAACGAAAGATTACAGATATCTTTCTCTAGAGCCTATAAATAGTATAAAATCCATTTATTAACTGCAAAATGAACACTATAATCACAATAATAATTAATATCTATTTATACCATATTTACTAGACAGTTTTCTAGGTACCTTGAATACATGAATTAATCCTCTCAACAGTGTTATGTATTTACTTATATTTTCTTGTTTTTAAAGATGAGGACAGAGTCATAGGGAGTTCTTAAATTGAGGAGTTCTGTACACACATTATGCTAGATCCTATATGATTTTACCTTCAGCTAGAGTTTCATTTGCCTTCAGTTCAATACCATACTGTTGTAGTTATGACTAAAAATAAAGGAACAGAAGAATGTCAGTTCTTTTACTATGCCCTATCTTCTCCCCAAAGCATTCCATTAATATAAAATGCCTATTTAGTGATTTCAATATACAACATGGCTTAGTTTTCCCACAAAATCCATATCTCCAAATTAAACTCTTTCAAATGTATATTTTCTTTGAGAAAATGTCATTTGTATTTTAATTATTTGCATTACTTTAAATTTCCCATTGAGTTTGGTGTTCTAGTAACTAGGACATAAAATTGCCATGTTCTTTTTCAAAGTTTCTGTTGAAGTCAGTATTATGACTTTCACTATATCAGAAATTCTCTCCTCTCTGTTGTTTCAGGCAGTCCCTGTGTTGTAGGCATTTAATGACTCTTTGAGATTAAGATAGCTCAAACCTCAGTGGTTATATGTTTCCACTGGGATATTGGAAACAGTCTTTACAGTCTCCACAATGTGATTTTTAAAATAAAATTCCATAAATTAAGGCTCTTATAAACCTTTGGAAATGCTGTTGTTGTGAACAGCTGTTTTGTTGCATTTGATTGCCACACTAAGGTAGAGTTCATGGAGATATGGTATTTAAACCTGGACTGCCCTTAATTAGCATGAAGGTCTTGTGAAAAGATTATGCCTTGGCAAAGAGCTTATGCCTATTAAAAAATTTCAGACAGAAGATCAATATGTAATAACCACCTGAAATATACTAATCAGAATACACTACCTTGAAGAAATTATCAACTGTACCTGTTTACAACACAGCTAAAGGCCTGGCAGTAGAGGGAGGCTAAAACTGGGTTAGGGTCAATGAAGAAATTCAAGCTTCAGTTTCCATCCCACAAAATAAAATATACAATATAAAAAAAATCTTTTCAAGGGACACACATTGACAGCATTGGAATCACTCAATCCAAGGGACCTTAATATTGTAAATTTCGCATTTGAGCTATGAGTACCTAAATGAATAGGAACTCACATTTATGGATTTGTTTCAATTTCATATACCTTCAGCAAGAAATAGCAGACAAGAGGAGACCTCCTATGAATCAGGATATAGACAAGGACAGTGATGATTAGGGGATGATTCTGAAAAATTTGCTATTTTTACTATTGTTTTCTTTGTGTCTCTATGGGAATCAGGAATAATACTTTCAAATGACTTCTAAGTAAAAGCCAAATTTTTTATGGCATTATTGTATCCTGTCAAAATTCATATATTTAAATCTTAACCCCCAAGATGATGATATTAGGAGGTGGGGCGTTTGAAAGATACTTAGGTCAGGAGGGTAGATCCTCCATAAATGGGATTTCTGCCTTATAAAAGAGACCCCAGAAAGCTAGCATGCCCCTTCCACTAAGTGAGGATACAGTGAGAAGTCAGCAATCTGCAACCTGAAAGAGGCCCTTAACCAGAATCCCACCATGCTGGCGTTCTGAGCTTGGACTTTCAGCCTACAGAACTGTGAGAAATAAATTTCCATTGTTTATAAGCCACCCAGTCTGTGATATTTTGTTATAGCAGCCCAGACAGACTAAGACAAGCAACCTGCAAAGCTTTCAAAAATGTGTGCTCCTTCCTCACATTTTTGAAGTGTGTGAAAGGAGCACTTACCACTTCGACCTTCCTCAGCAAATGTCTCCCCTCCCTCTGCCCCAATCACACAGGCTGACCACACCAGGAAAACTCCCTCTGCAGGATCTTTGCACCCACTGTTTCCTCTGCCTGGATTGTCCTTGTTCTCTCCCTCCCTTCAAGTTTTAACCCAAAGTCTTCTTAGTGAGGTTGTTCCAGATCCCCCTATCTAAATTGCAAACAACCGTTAACCACCTACAAACTTCGTGGATACCACCTTCTTATTTTTTAAATCACATTATATATTTTAAATATTTATCTTGTTAATTCTCTGTCCCCTTCCTTCCTCACATGTAATTTGGATTAGGGTAAGAATTTTTGTTTATTGTTCACTTCTGTAACACTAGAACAGTGCTAGTCATATAGCAGATACTCAATAATTGTTGACTAAGTGAATGAAAGAACTTTTGAATTATGCTTTTTATTTTCTTTCATGTGTGGAGACAATAAGGAAAGTCAAATTTAGGGAGAATATGGCTGACTCTAACTAGACTTGAGGGGGACTGACTCTAAGAGAAAAAAGAGGTGGATAGCAGTATTAAAAAGGAAAAGAAGGAAGTGAAGCTGAGTCCTATACTTTTCAATCAGCTAACTTCCCCCTAAGACTTTCAACCTGCACCAAGAAGAGTAAGCTCAATTTTTCCTCTCTCCTCTCTACTTCTCCACAATAAGGGTTAAGCCCTTGACCTTATCTCAGTTTATTTTTCCTGACGCTATGCAATGTCTCCATATCTGGCCTTTCGTTGCATTACAACAGCTGTGGACATCAGTTACTATTTTTCTAATACCAATTTCTGGAACTTGTTGCTTCCAACTCATCCTAATGATAACCACATCTGATACAGCTCAGTTCCTAGTCCCTCCCATGGAGCCCTATGTCACAAGACATTCATTTTGCACTAGTTGTGATCATGAGTTAGAAAGTCAACAAATAAAATGGAAATTCTCCCTTTCTATTTAGTGGTGAAGATTCTGTATCAAGCTCTGTTGGTTCTGTCCTATGGAAGGAAAACAGACCAATTTATGATGAGATTAGGAAACAGTAACTGCAAATCTAGGGCGAAGATTCTTCCCTGTCGATACCTCTGTCTTGTTTATAGGTAGAATGTGCTCTCCTCTCTACTTTTCCAGAAATAAAAGTAATACTTTATCAGAGCAAGAAAGCTATGATTAAGTGAACTTTCAAATCTCAACAGTGGGGATAGTATCTCAGAAAATTTAGAGCTTTGGGTTTGAAAATACTTGTCTGGTCACTTTTTATATGAGATACAATCAGTCTGGAGTTCCACAGAATGGGATGAGAGAGCCATTTGGGGCTATGCACCATGACACATGCTTTGTTAAGGAAAATTATTTACTAAATACACTGATAATCTCAGGAGGGAAGCATATACAATTATTTTATCCATAAGAGAAATAAAATTTATCCATGTTTTATTTATCTTCCTATTATCCATATACAGCATTGAGCCTTAGCTAACATTTACCAGGCTCTGACTGGGCGACAGGCACTTTGTAAAATGTATATTATTCCACTTAATCCTCATAAAAGATCTGTAACATAGATTCTACTATTATTCTATGTAGAGGATACTAAAGCCAAAATAGTTCAGGTAATTTCCCTAAGATTATACAGCTAAGTGCAGAAGTGGGACTTCTACCCAAATGTCTAAACTACAGAAGCCGCTGATAAAACCACTGGCTGATGTAAGGTATTACACATACACGTAAGATCAGACATTTAAATGGAAACTTCAATTGATTTTTAAAGGGTATATTTCCTGTTTCTGATAGGTTCCCTTGTTTTGGAAAATGTGCTTTAAAACCTGCACTACCACCAACCTAAACAACTAGGCCATTATCATCCTGTACCTGGAGCTGACCTAACTCTTATTTCTTCCACTCTTGCCCCCAACTGAAATCATGTCTTTTCCTTCCTTAAAACTCTTCAGTGGCATCCAAACACACTTGGAATTCCACCATGACCATAAAACTAGCTCTAGATTATTTTACACTCATTTTGAGCCACTCTTCCCCTCCTTCTTTAAGCTCAAGTTACATGGTATTGTTTTTCTCTTCTTTCAACTTTCAAATGGCTTTCCTTCCTTATGGTCTTTACAAAACTTTCCATCTCCCTATACACTGCATCTTTTCAGGTAGTATGGCTAATTTATTCTTATCCTCTAGATTTCAGTTTATATATCACCTCTTCAGGCAGGCCTTCGGTGTCCACTCATCTAAAATACGTGTGCTGTTATTTACAAAACAGAAACAGACTCACAGACATAGAAAACTCATGGTAAACTTATGGTTACCAAAGGGGAAAGGTAGGAGGGAGGGACAAAACAGGAGTTTGGGATTAACAGATATACACTACTATATATAAAATAGATAAACAATAAGGTCCTACTGTATAGCACAGTAGGCATTCACTATATTCAATACCTTGTAATAACCTATTTTGGAAAAGTATCTGAAGATGAATATATATATATGTATTCAATTATACTGAATCACTTTGCTGTACACCAAAAACTATCACAACATTGTAAATCAACTATACTTCAATACAAATAAAATGAAATACATGTACTGTTCTTCTGTTCTAAGTTATTTTCTATATCAACACTCTGTCTTCCTTATGATAATTATTATAATTCATACTCATTTTGCTTGTTTAGTTACTGTTTTGTTTTTTAAATTATTATAATGCCAACTCCATGAGAATAGTGATTGTGCCCATCTTTTCATTATTGATCCATTGATATTTCATCATTCATCCAATATCTAGATTGGAGCCTATAGTAGCCCAGTAATTTTATTTGAGTATATTATTTTGTTCCCCAAGTTAAAATGAAAATGACTTTCAATTTCAGATAAGATTGAATTTCAAATGCCTTAGCCCAGCATTCAAGGTTCAGCCAAGCCTTTACTTGGTTCTCTTTTCTCCTAAATCTATTGTAAACATTCTACAAACAAGCATGTCAAATCCATCCAATGTTTTCTTATCTGGACATCTTTACTCACAACATTCTTTTTCTTGAATGTCTTCTACTTTTCCAAATTGTGCAAATTTCAAGATAGGAAGCCTATCTTCTTTCCCCATTATTCCCTTTCCTCTATTAAGGAAAATTAATTGACTATAATCTGAATTTCCTTTGGACTTTGAAATATTCTGTATATAGAGGAGTGCTTTCAAGTACTGAAGCAGGAGAAACCTAGTTGCCCTAGTTGCCCACCTTACTCCACCATTTACTATCTGGGAATCTTTGTTTCCTCATCTATAAAATTAAAATACTAGAGAATGGACTTGAGGATACAGGGAGGGGGAAGGGTAAGCTGGGACAAAGTGAGAGAGTGGCATGGACATATATACACTACCAAACGTAAAATAGATAGCTAGTGGGAAGCAGCCACATAGCACAGGGAGATCAGCTCGGTGCTTTGTGACCACCTAGAGGGGCGGGATAGGGAGAGTGGGAGGGAGGAAGAATCAAGAGGGAAGAGATATGGGGACATATTTATAACTAATTCACTTTGTTATAAAGCAGAAACTAACACACCACTGTAAAGCAATTATACTCCAATAAAGATGTTTAAAATAAATAAATAAATAAATAATAAAAAGTAAAATTACAATAAAATTTATATCTATAGCATCATTTATATTTTTTTATACTTTAAATTTTTTTTGTGTGGGATCTGCCTGGGCCAGGGCTCAAACGCATGACCCCTGCATTGGCAGGCAAAGTCTTAACCACTGTGCCACCAGGGAAACCCCCAACTGAGATTTTTTTATTTTTTATTTTTTCCCAAAATTTCCAGTATTTTTGAGTAATCTTTCCTTTTTAATTAATTTATTTATTTATAATTTTTTTCAAGGTAACAGTAGTGTGTGTGTGTTTTTAATTGCACACATCGATAAACCTAATAAATAGGTTTTTTCTATTATTTTTATACAGCAGGTTATTAGTCATCAATTTTATACACATCACTGTATACATGTCAATCCCAATCGCCCAATTCATCACAGCACCACCCCCACCACCCCCCGCGGCTTTCCCTCGTTGGTGTCCATACGTTTATTCTCTACATCTGTGTCTCAAACACAAACCAGTTCATCTGTACCATTTTTCTAGGTTCCATGTATATGCGTTAATATACGATATTTGTTTTTCTTTCTGACTTACTTCACTCTGTATGACAGTCTCTAGATCCACCCACATCTCAACAAATGACCCAATTTCGTTCCTTTTTATGGCTGAGTAATATTCCATTGTATATATGTACCACAACTTCTTTATCCATTCATCTGTCGATGGGCATTTAGGTTGCTTCCATAACCTGGCTATTGTAAATACTGCTGCAGTGAACATTGGGGTGCATGTGTCCTTTTGAATTGTGGTTTTCTCTGGGTATACGCCCAGTAGTGGGATTGCTGGATCATATGGTAATTCTATTTTTAGTTTTTTGAGGAACCTCCATACTGTTCTCCATAGTGGCTGTATCAATTTACATTCCCACAAACAGTGCAACAGGGTTCCCTTTTCTCCACACCCTCACCAGCATCTGTTGTTTGTAGATTTTCTGATGAAGCCCATTCTAACTGGTGTGAGGTGATACCTCATTGTAGTTTTGATTTGCATTTCTCTAATAATTAATGATGTTGAGCAGCTTTTCATGTGCTTCTTGGTCATCTGTATGTCTTCTTTGGAGAAATGTCTATTTAAGTCTTCTGCCCATTTTTGGATTGGGCTGTTTGTTTTTTTAATATTGAGCTGCATGAGCTGTTTATATATTTTGGAGATTAATCCTTTCTCCATTGATTCATTTGCAAATATTTTCTCCCATTCTGAGGGTTGTCTTTTGGTCTTGTTTATGGTTTCCTTTGCTGTGCAAAAGCTTTGAAGTTTCATTAGGTCCCATTTGTTTATTTTTGTTTTTATTTCCATTACTCTAGGAGGTGGACCAAAAAAGATCTTGCTGTGATTTACGTCAAAGAGTGTTCTTCCTACGTTTTCCTCCAAGAGTTTTATAGTGTCCGGTCTTATATTTAGGTCTCTAATCCACTTTATTTTCTTGTATGGTGTTAGGGAGTGTTCTAATTTCATTCTTTTACATGTAGCTGTCCAGTTTTCCCAGCACCACTTATTGAAGAGACTGTCTTTTCTCCATTGTATATCCTTGCCTCCTTTGTCATAAATTAGTTGACCATAGGTGCATGGGTTTACCTCTGGGCTTTCTATCTTGTTCCATTGATCTATGTTTCTGTTTTTGTGACAGTATCATATTGTCTTGATGACTGTAGCTTTGTAGTATAGTCTGAAGTCAGGGAATCTGATTCCTCCAGCTCCGTTTTTTTCCCTCAAGACTGCTTTGGCTATTCAGGGTCTCTTGTGTCTCCATACAAATTTTAAGATTTTTTGTTCTAGTTCAATAAAAAATGCCATTGGTAATTTGATAGGGATTGCATTGAATCTGTAGATTGCTTTGGGTACTACAGTCATTTTCACAGTATTGATTCTTCCAATCCAAGAACATGGTATATCTCTCCATCTGTGTGTATCATCTTTAATTTATTTCATCAGTGTCTTATAGTTTTCGGCATACAGATCTTTTGTTTCCTTAGGTAAGTTTATTCCTAGGTATATTATTCTTCTTGTTGCAATGGTAAATGGGAGTGTTTCCTTAATTTCTCTTTCAGATTTTTCATCATTAGTGTATAGGAATGCAAGGTATTTCTGTGCATTAATTTTGTATCCTGCAATTTTACCAAATTCATTGATTAGCTCTAGTAGTTTTCTGGTGGCATCTTTAGGATTCTCTATGTATAGTATCATGTCATCTGCAAGCAGTGACAGTTTTACTTCTTCTTTTCCAATTTGTATTCCTTTTATTTCTTTTTCTTCTCTGATTGCCAAGGCTAGGAATTCCAAAACTATGTTGAATAATAGTGGTGAAAGTGGACATCTTGTCTTGTTCCTGATCTTAGAGGAAATGCTTTCAGTTTTTCACGATTGAGAATGATGTTTGCTCTGGGTTTGTCATATATGGCCTTTATTATGTTGAGGTTGGTTCCCTCTATTCCCACTTTCTGGAGAGTATTTATCATAAACGGGTGTTGAATTTTGTCAAAAGCTTTTTCTGCATCTATTGAGATGATCATATGGTTTTTATTCTTCGGTTTGTTAATGTGGTGTATCACATTGATTGATTTGCGTATATTGAAGAATCCTTGCATCCCTGGGATAAATCCCACTTGATCATTGTGTATGATCCTTTTAATGTGTTGTTGGATTCTGTTTGCTCGTATTTTGTTGAGGATTTTTGCATCTATATTCATCGGTGATATTGGTCTGTAATTTTCTTTTTTTACAGTATCTTTGTCTGGTTTTGGTATCAGGGTGATGGTGGCCTCATAAAATGAGTTTGGAAGTGTTCCTTCCTCTGCAATTTTTTGGAAGAGTTTGAGAAGGATGGGTGTTAGCTCTTCTCTAAATGTTTGATAGAATTCACCTGTGAAGCCATTTGGTCCTGGACTTTTGTTTGTTGGAAGATTTTTAATCACAGTTCAATTTCATTCCTTGTGATTGATCTGTTCATATTTTCTATTTCTTCCTGGTTCAGTCTTGGAAGGTTATACCTTTCTAAGAATTTTTCCGTTTCTTCCAGGTTGTCCATTTTATTGGCATAGAGTTGCTTGTAGTAGTCTCTTAGGATGCTTTGTATTTCTGCGGTGTCTGTTGTAACTTCTCCTTTTTCATTTCTAGTTTTATTGATTTGAGTTCTCTCCCTCTTTTTTTTGATGAGTCTAATGGTTTATCAATTTTGTTTATCTTCTCAAAGAACCAGCTTTTAGTTTTATTGATCTTTGCTATTGTTTTCTTTGTTTCTATTTCAGTTATTTCTGCTCTGATCTTTATGATTTCTTTCCTTCTGCTAACTTTGGGTTTTGTTTGTTCTTCTTTCTCTAGTTCCTTTAGGTGTAAGGTTAGATTATTTATTTGAGATTTTTCTTGTTTCTTGAGGTAGGATTGTATTGCTATAAACTTCCCTCTTAGAACTGCTTTTGCTGCATCCCATAGGTTTTGGATTGTCATGTTTTCATTGTCATTTGTCTCTAGGTATTTTTTTATTTCCTCTTTGATTTCTTCAGTGATCTCTTGGTTATTTAGTAACGTAGTGTTTAGCCTCCATGTGTTTGTCTTTTTTACTTTTTTCACCTGTAATTCATTTCTAACCTCATAGCGTTGTGGTCACAAAAGATGCTTGATATGATTTCAATTTTCTTAAATTTACTGAGGCTTGATTTGTGACCCAAGATGTGATCTATCCTGGAGAATGTTCCATGTGCACTTGAGAAGGAAGTGTAATCTGCTGTTTTTGGATGGAATGTCCTATAAATATCAATTAAATCTATCTGGTCTATTGTGTTATTTAAAGCTTCTGTTTCATTATTTATTTTCATTTTGGATGATCTGTCCATTGGTGTCAGTGAGGTGTTAAAGGCCCCCAATATTATTGTGTTACTGTCGATTTCCTCTTTTACAGCTGTTAGCAGCTGTCTTATGTATTGAGGTGCTCCTATGTTGGGTGCATATATATTTATAATTGTTATATCTTCTTCTTGGATTCATCCCTTGATCATTATGTAGTGTCCTTCCATGTCTCTTGTAACATTCTTTATTTTAAAGTCTAATTTTTCTGATATGAGTATTGCTACTCCAGCTTTCTTTTGATTTCCATTTGCATGGAATATCTTTTTCCATCCCCTCACTTTCAGTCTGTATGTGTCCCTAGGTCTGAAGTGGGTCTCTTGTAGACAGCATATAGATGGGTCTTGTTTGTGTATCCATTCAGCAAGCCTGTGTCTTTTGGTTGGAGCATTTAATCCATTCATGTTTAAGGTAATTATCGATATGTATGTTCCTATGACCATTTTCTTAATTGTTTTGGGTTTGTTTGTTTGTTTTTTAATTAATTAATTAATTAATTTTTGGCTGTGTTGGGTCTTCGTTCCTGTGCGAGGGCTTCCTCCAGTTGTGGCAAGGGGGGGCCACTCTTCATCGCAGTGCGCAGGCCTCTCACTATCGTGGCCTCTCTTGTTGCAGAGCATAGGCTCCAGACACGCAGGCTCAGAAGTTGTGGCTCACGGGCCTAGTTGCTCTGTGGCATGTGGGATCTTCCCAGACCAGGGCTCAAACCCATGTCCCCTGCATTGGCAGGCAGATTTTTCAACCACTGTGCCACCAGGGAATCCCTTTGGGTTTGTTTTTGCAGGTCCTTTTCTTCTCTTGTGTTTCCCACTTAGAGAAGTTCCTTTAGCATTTTTGTTGTAGAGCTGGTTTGGTGGTGCTGAATTCTCTTAGCTTTTACTTCTCTGTAAAGCTTTTGATTTCTCCATCGAATCTGAATTAGATCCCTGCCAGGTAGAGTAATCTTGGTTTTACCTTCCTCCCTTTCATCACTTTAAGTATATCATGCCACTCCCTTCTGGCTTGTAGAGTTTCTGCTGAGAAATCAGCTGTTAACCTTATGGGAGTTCCCTTGTATGTTATTTGTCGTTTTTCCCTTGCTGCTTTCAATAATTTTTCTTTGTCTTTAATTTTTGCCACTTTGATTACTATGTGTCTCGGCGTGTTTCTCCTTGGGTTTATCCTGTATGGGACTCTCTGCGCTTCCTGGACTTGGGTGGCTATTTCCTTTCCCATGTTAGGGAAGTTTTCGACTATAATCTCTTCAAGTATTTTCTCTGGTCCTTTCTCTCTCTCTTCTCCTTCTGGGACCCCTATAATGCGAATGTTGTTGCGTTTAATGTTGTCCCAGAGGTCTCTTAGGCTGTCTTCATTTCTTTTCATTCTTTTTTCTTTAGTCTGTTCCGCAGCAGTGAATTCCACCATTCTGTCTTCCAGGTCACTTATCCATTTTTCTCCCTCAGTTATTCTGCTATTGATTCCTTCTAGTGTAGTTTTCATTTCAGTTATTGTATTGTTCATCTCTGTTTGTTTGTTCTTTAATTCTTCTAGGTCTTTGTTAAACATTTCTTGCATCTTCTCCATCTTTGCCTCCATTGTTTTTCTGAGATCCTGGATCATCTTCACAATCATTATTCTGAATTCTTTTTCTGGAAGGTTGCCTATCTCTACTTCATTTAGTTGTTTTTGTGGGGTTTTATCTTGTTCCTTCATCTGGTACAAATCCCTCTGCCTCTTCATCTTGTCTATCTTTCTCTGAATGTGGTTTTTGTTCCACAGGCTGCAGGACTGTAGTTCTTCTTGCTTCTCTATAGCATCATTTTAAAATTAAAGTTACAATACCTGTAATGCCCAGGTACAGTGATTACTATCATATAATAAGGACTCTATATAAGTGTTCATTATTCCAAACAGTAGAGTTTACATTTAGTTAGTATTACATTTATTTGGATATATGCCTTGGAACTACAAAGGGACTATAAACTTCCTAAAAATCTATTAAAATATATTATTCTGATCATGTTCCTCAATCTTCTGTGTAAAGAAGGTATTCGATTAATATCTGTTGACTTGACTGATTGCATAGATTAAAGAACACTTTTTCAAAATGAAGCTTTGCCTGTAAGTATATTTCTTCCAAAAATAGGAAAATTGTAATTAGCTCTTATTGTGCAGAAAATTCATAAACCTGAATTGCTATGCAGTCCTTTTTCTTCTACAAGTATATGCTGTATATGATGCTTAAAAATCATTAGAAACCCTTTGGAGGTAATCAGCTTTCCTTCATACTCTATGTAGAATATTTTAAACAGCATTTGAGTGAATCTTGTGGTTTGAATTCTATATGATGTTAGTTTTCACTAGAAGCCCATATCTGATGGTTTTTCATTTAGAACAGTGGCTCCCACATGCCACAGACTGGCTAAATTAGAATCACCTGTGGTGATTATTAGCCTCACAGCTTGCTGGCCTCCATGTTCAATCCACTCATCAGATTCTCTGGGGGTGAGGCCCTGGAAATTATACTTTATACAAACACCCTTAGAGATTCTGATGCATGGCCAGGTTTAAGAAGCTCTCCTCTAGAAAGCAGCTCAATGTTATCACCATGTACAAAATAAAAGGCAGTAGACTTTTATATTAACTATCATGCCTATTATGATCTGAAATGAGAGAAATTTCATGTTTTAGACTTTACTTTCACATAGAAGCCTAAATGAATATCCAGTATATTTTTTCTTACTACAAAATTAATGATAAATTTAAACTTATAGTTTCCCATTTTTAAACTGATAAAGGCTTTTAAATATCCTGATGGGGCTATAATATTAAAAATGTGTACTTTATAGAACTAAAAGGGTATCATTACAGGATAAGTATCAATAAAATTTAAAAAATTATGCATGATTTTAGGATCATGATCTTTTAGGATGCCACTTTTAGGATCTGACTGTGGCAGCAGATTTGAAAGTATATGTTCATTTTATTGCTAAGTAGTATTTATTTTATGAATATACCACATTTTGTTTATCCACTCACCAACTGATAGTCATTTGGACTGTTTTCTATTTTTGATTATTATATAATGCTGCTATAAATATTTAAGTATAAGTCTTTGTGTGGACATATGTTTATATTTCTCTAGAGTAGCTACATAGAAGTGAAATTGCTGGTCCATATGATAATTTCATGTTTTTAAGGTTTTAAGTGTCAAAATGTGTTTTTGCAAAGTGGCTTTACCAGTTTACATTTCCATCAGAAAAGTATGAAGTTACCTGTTTCTCTGCATACTCTCCAACACTTATTATCACATGCTACAATATTTATGAATCTCAAAAACATTATTCTATATGAATTGTCAGGTGCAAAATACCACATATTGTATGATTCCATTTATGAAATGTTTGGAAAAATATCCATAGAGATAGAAAGTAAATCAGTGATTGCCTGAGAGTGGAAATAGAGGTTTTACTGCAAATTGTTATGAGGTATATGGAATAATAAAATGGAACAAAATATTGGTTTTATAACTATGTAGATTTACTAAAAATGTATTAGTTTTATGATATACTAATAATACCCAACTAAGGATATCTATGTTTAGATGTAAATGCATGTGCAAGTATATGTGCATGTATACATATATATAGATATATTTATCGAACTGAATATACATTCAGTTCAATTTTTTCAAAATCCTTTTATTCCAATTACCAAGAAACAGACTTCTCTACTATATTGAATATAGTAAATGAACATGAGAGCTCATGCAATTATCAACAAAGTTAGTGGTTATGTCAATTATCAATTTTTCTGTGTCTTTTTAAGTAGAGAATCATTTCTTGAAGAATGTGTAAAAGACAAAACCATGTATTCCAGAAATGCCTCTTCGACCAAAAAAAAAAAAAAAAAAAGCCATTTTTTTTTCAATACTCAATTTCCATTATAATATCTTCCTTGACTCATGAATTGTTTATAAGAGTGTTTTTAACTTTCAAATCTATAGTTACTATTGGTATCATCATATTGTTAGTATTTTCAACCCTGTATTTTCAGTGTTGTAGTTTTTGTCTGAATGATATGCAGTCTTTAAAATTTTTGTGATCTGTTTGATTGCTCTAGTATCAGGTCAATCTTATAATTGTTCCATGAGTATTAAAAAAAACTCTAAATCTTTTTAGTCCTCCAGTTATTGGGATAGTGTTGTTTCCACTTTTTCATAATTATAAACAAGACTTCTGAAAACATTTGCATAACTTTTGTGTGTATTTAAGTTTTCATTTTCATTCGGTAAATACCTAGGAGTGGGATTGTTGGACATAATGGTACTTTTATGTTTAAGTTTAAAACAAACTACCAAAATGTTTTCCAAATAATCTGTGCCATTTTTGTATTCCCATCAGCAATGTTTCAGAATTTTGAGTTGCTCTGCATCCTCAACAACACTTTTTATAGTCATTTCTTCAGTCATGCTATTATGTGTGTAGTTATCTCATTGTGGTTTAATTTGCATTTCCCTAATCACTGTGCTGTTGAGCTTTTTTTTTTTTAAACCTCTATGCTTATTTCCAGTACACATGACTTCTTTAGTAAATAATTTCAAATTTTTTGCCCATTTTTATGGTTCTGATGAACCTAGGGGTAGGACAGGAATAAAGATGCAGATGTAGAGAATGGATTTGAGGACACGGGGTGGGAGGGGAGGGTAAGCTGAGACGAAGTGAGAGAGTAGCACTGACATATATACACTACCAAATGAAAAATAGATAGCTAGTGGGAAGCAGCGCATAGAACAGGGAGATCAGCTTGGTGCTTTGTGACCACCTAGAGGGGTGGGATAGGGACAGTGGGAGGGAGGCACAAGAGGGAGGGGATATGGGGATATATGTATACATAGCTGATTCACTTTGTTATACAGCAGAACTAACACAACATTGTAAAGCAGTTATACTCCAATTAAGATGTTAAAAAAATTTTTTTGCCCATTTTTAATTAAGTTTGTTTTTTATTATTGAATTTTGAGAGCTCTTTATATTTTTGAAACCTATTATTATATATTCTGGATACAAGTCCTTTTGGGGATATATGCATTAAATATATTTTCTCAGTCTGTGGCTTATCTTTTCATTATTTTAACATTGCCTTTCAAACTGTAGAAGTTCTTAATTTTGATAAACTAATTTTTTTTTTATGAATCATGCATTTTGTGATACAATGAAGAAATCTTTGATTAACACAAAAATCACAACTGTTTTCTTCTGTGTTATCTTCCAGAAGTTTTATGGTTTTAAGTTTAAGTTTTACATTGAAGTCCATGATGGATTATTTTTGTATGTGGAGAAAGGTTTTGAATGAGGTTCTTTCTGGTGCATATGGTTGTGCAATTGTTAGAGCATCACTTGTTGAAAAGACTGCGCTTTCTGCATTTCTTTTCTTCTTTGCTTTGTTGGTAATTTGAATTATACTGATTGTCAAATGTTGAAGAAGCCTCAAATTTCTGGGATAATTCCCACTAGGTCATGGTATATTATTCTTTTTATATGTTGCCAGATTAGATTTTGTGATATTTAAGGGAAAAATTTTGTCTCTATGGTCATGAGAACTATTGTTTTGTGGTTTTCTTTTCTTGAAATGTCATTTTCTGTTTTCATATCAGGGCAAGGCTAGCCTTATAAAATGAGTTGAAAATTGTTCACTCTTCTACTTTCTAGAGGGATTTGTGTAGAATCAGTATTATTATTATTTTTTTCTTAAATGTTTGGTAGAACTTACCTGTGAACTTATCTGACTAGAGTGAGTTTTTCTCATATCTCTCTCTATATATGTATACACTATATACATACATATATATGTATATATATGTATATACATATATACACACTATAAATTTATTTATTTATTTATTTATTTATTTATTTATTTATTTATTTTAATTTTCATCTCTAAGCAATTATATTAAGAAAACACACTATAAATTTAAAATCTTTAATAATTATAGGACTATATGGGTTAGCTATTTCACCTTGAGTGATCTCTGGTGTCTTTCAAGGAATGGTCAAATTCATGTTTCATTTTATTGCTGAGTAGTTTTCTATTGTATAAATTTACTCTGATTTTCATGTTAAGATAGATCAGGACTTTTTTTAATGTAGTTTTTGGATTTTGTAATTAAAGCCACTATAAACATTAATATACACATCTTTTGGGGGGACAATTTTCAATTCACTTAGGTAAGCTCCTAAGATCGGTATTGCTAAATAATGAGGTAGGGCATATTTAATTTTATAAGCGAATGCAAGAGCATTCTAAATGGTTTTGCCAATTTCACTGCCACCATGAAAGAATGTTCTATATCCTTACCAATATTCAGTGTTAAAAGTTTTTTCAATTTTATTCATTTTGATGATTGTAAAGTGGTATCTGGAGGTTACAATTTTCATTTTTATGATTACTAATGATGCTTACCAGTTTTTTTCATGTGCTTATTGGTCATTTGTATGCCGTGTGTCTGCTCAATTCTATTGCACATTTTTTTAATTGGGTTGTTTGCCTTTTTATTGTTGAGTTGTAGAAGTTCATTTTATATCCTAGATACCAGCCCTTTCTCAGATATATGTTTATGAATCCTATTCTTCTGACACTTAGCTATGTATTTAACTGTCTTTAAATATGGATTTTTAGGACTTTTGTGGGAGATTTTATTGGGATATTTCATTCTTTGTATTACCTGATGTTAGGGAGGAAAACAATGTTATCTGTCAGTAGCTGTAATATATTTCTGTTAGCTATAAGAGAAAAGAGTTTGGGAGGATAAATTATTACATAATGCCTACCTCAATAGTATACACAAGAGGCACAATCAAATGCTTTATTGCTGAACAATATGAAGATGTATATAACTTAGGTCACATATATTAAATATGTAATATGTGCCCAACAGTATTCTGAGTTAATTTAATAAAATATGTCTATCTTTGAAAAATATATAGTCTAGATGAAAACAAATAGATAATGTCATTAAACAGCCAAAAATGTACAAAAACTACAAGTGAACAAATAAATATACAATTGGGTCTGTTGGAGATAAGTGTGGTCATTATACACAGTAGCTAATGTAGGCTAATGTAGGCATAGCCAGCAACATGAAATGGAAATGGACCCTAAAGAACAATTTGGATATAAAGAAAGAATATGAGTAAATTCACAGAGGTGGAGAGAATCATGACATGTTCATAGAGAATTGCATTGGGGACAGCAAAAAATGAAGTTGTAGCAGTCGAGTAGTACCATGTTATCAAGATCTTTGCAAGCTAAGCCAAAGTACAGGAATTTAATGCAATAGGTGAGAAAGAGTAACAAAAATTCTATATGTGTATGTATAAGGGGAATTTGGAGTGTTGCTAACAGGATGAAAGTGCTATTGTAAGCAGATTAATTGGGCTATACCACAGGTAGCAAAAATTAAGTGATAGAGACTGCAAAGAAATGAAAGTAGTTCAAACTTAATAGGAAAGAAGTCTTGTCCATGGTTAAGGCTGTAGAAAGAGAGAGGAATGCAAGGTAGTAAAGATAGTCCAAAAAACAATAACCAAGGTATTTAGTGACTGACAGGAAAAATGTATGAATGATGGTAAGTTGTCTTATTTAATGGAATAAAATATTTTTTATATTATTATTATTTTAAATTTTTTATTTACTTTTGGTTGTGTTGGGCCTTTGTTGCCACGCATGGGCTTTCTCTAGTTGTGGTGAGTTGGGGCTACTCTTTGCGGTCCACGGGCTTCTCATTGTGGTGGCTTCTTTTGTTGTGGAGCACGGGCTCTAGGCGTGCAAGCTGCAGTAGCTGCAGCACACAGGCTCAGCAGTTGCGGCACATGGGCTCAGTAGCTCCACAGCATGTGGGATCT
Source organism: Balaenoptera physalus (assembly GCF_965194825.1). Lineage (NCBI taxonomy): Eukaryota > Metazoa > Chordata > Mammalia > Artiodactyla > Balaenopteridae > Balaenoptera > Balaenoptera physalus. The sequence continues at coordinate 40,895,124 of NC_138888.1, read as the reverse complement.
TCACGGACCAGGGATCGAACCCCAGTCCCCTGCATTGGCAGGCAGATTCTTAACCACTGCGCTGCCAGGGGAGTCCCGGAATATATTTTTAAAAAAAATCTCTAGGGTGGCTACAATAAAATCTTACATTTTAAACCAATTAAATAAATTGCCCAGTCCATGTAACCAGACATAAATTATATAAAATCATATGGGCATGCAATGTGAGTGATCTCACACCTGCTTGTTTGTCGCAGAAAGTGATTATTGAGAGTGCTATTTTGAGAAATTTAATTTGTAAATCTGAATTTGGGCATATTCTATAGAGGTATCTTTTGCTTTTCTTATTAGATATGCTTCCTTTTTTTCACTGCTTATTGTCAACCCTCAGAGGTTTATCTCTACACCTGCTACACTCTTTGAAAGTTATTTTCCTGATTAGCATTTCTTATTTTAATACATGAACATCTGGTAAAGGTTTACTTTAGAAATCCCCTAGTCAGAGTTCATCTGCTTCTAATATTTTACTTTCTAACTTTACATTATCCTCCTGAGTTACAGGACAGTGACATTTTAGCCCCAGAAAACAATTATTTCTGATGACTCTTTAATATTCAAGATGATAATCAACAGGATTTACTGGGTACCAATTTTTTGCTCAATACTCTGATGAGCCCTGAGGAGGAGAAAGTTATATGACTTCATCCTTGTTCTGAAGGAATTTACAACCTGGTTGGGACAAAACACTAAAACTCAAACAGAGTGAACAGTACAAGGTAGTGCATCATTAAAATTTTTATTTTGTGGTTTTACAGAGAGAAAGAGATGAGGGCTGAAGAAAAGAGAAAAGGTTTCATAGAGGAGATGTAACTTGAGCAAAGGATAGACTTTGGGAAGATAGAAGTTAAATTATACATTATTATAGCCAAGGGAAATACCAACTAATTTATCGTGTGGCAGTATTACTTACTTTTATTATTTTATTAAATTTTACCCCCAAGTTATTCCTGGTTTCCTTTTTTTATTAATATAACCTTTATCAAATTCCTTTAGTTAAATTATAGACTTAAAATGTTTGTGATCTTCCAGTCTTGATTAATAAGGACTTGATTTCTTAAGAGTGGTAAATGCTATTTTGCTCATGTGTTTCCTAGACCAAAGTTGGGGCTGTGGAGAAATTTTCTGCTGCTATGAAAATGTCTTACAACCTTTTTACTAACTTTATTTTATTGGCTTTATTTGAGGCGATTAGGAAGAAAATATTTGGGCCTCTAAATCTAAGCTACAATTTTACTCTTTCACCCTGCTAATAAAAATTTAGCTCATAAAATGTTCATCATTTTTATACAAAATAACAATTTCCCATTTTGTTGAGTACTTCTCCGTAAGGAAAATAAATCAGTGAACTTCACAAATATAGGATACAAACCAATTTTTATATTGATAAATCAATTTGTCCTTCTTGTTTCATACAAGTAGTACTATAAATACAGGTTAAACAGTCGAGTATGTGTTTAAGTAAGGTAATTCTATGGCAATTTCTTCACCCAGCCAATAATTCACCATTTATGTATATCATAGCTGATATCTAAGTTGAGGTTTAAATTACACTGTTTAACACATAGGTGGAACTAATTTTAAGAGGATAATAATTCTCTCAGTCATCTGAAGATTCTGTTTTAAAAAACATTGAAAAAAATAAAATCTTCCTTTTGGTCTACAAAAGTAATATTGTTGCTGATTGTTGGACAGCCAAAGAAAAATATGGAGTACCCCCATATTCCAGCGTTTCATGTAAATCCTATGATTTCTGGCACTCAGAATGCTAAGAAGTAAATTCAAGACTCAGAAATTGCAGAAAATTAAGGAATAGAAAGAGTCAATTCTGCTATATATCCTCTTTCTCACTAATAATTTTTTAAAGATGTCATTTTAGAGCAATCCTAGAACTTGAGGCTTTAATTTAAGAGGGACATTCATCCATCCAATGCAGAATGATATGCTCATTGCCTGTTCTCTGGGACCTATTTCATAATGATTTCAGAATGGCACATTTGCAAATATGTGGGACAAATATCTACTGAATCATTCACTTCTGAAACATGGAATATGTAAGTCATGGAGGACTTCTTCAGCATCCACACTGAATCAGTTATTCAATTCTATCGATGTTTCATCTTAAATACCTCAAATTTATTCTTTTTGAAACTATATTTCCATTTTGGTCTTGGTTCAGCATTAAATCATCTTTTTTCACAGATTTTGGACATAAGCAAATTGTCCTAAAATTGAGCATGTTTGCATGCTATTCTGGCAACAGAGGGAATTGACAGACAAACAGGTCTTTAAACAGATAAGGATCATCTCTCTCTGTATACACACTTGTGCATGCACAAACACACACGCACACGCATGTGTGTGTATATACAAAAATCCAAATACACGTGTATGTGAATATTTGTTAAATAGAATTTACCAGTTTCCAAATTTCAGTCGTAGTGAAGGCTCGGAAATAAACAAGATCCTTCTTTATTTGTGCTGGTTCTGCACTCCCTCTAATCCTTCTTGCCTATTTCTCCTTTCTATGCTGGACCACACTGCTCTATGGCAATACCAAAAATGATATGCTAATTGTAGAGAGTCTCTGAAAATGCGCCATAACTATTCCTTAAAATATAAAGACTTTATATCTTGAATACAGTTTTTGATCAACTGTATTTTATGGCTTTAGTTGTTCTTTCCCTATTTTGCTGTTTCACCTGCAGCAAGTCAAAAATCTCAAGATATGCAAAATCCACCTTAGATTCAAATGTGCTCTGAAAAATCCTTTCAGTCTTTGAAAAACTTTTTCAAATATCTTTTGTTCTGCAGGTGAGATGGAAAGAATATTAAAGACTTTCTTGAATTTACAGGGAGAAATTATCTTCCAGGCTGTGTATTGCCTGGACAAATCTTGCCAACATTCCTAAGAAGTATTTTTTTTTTCTTTTCTTTCATTTTTTTCTTTCTTACCATTAAGCTCAGCGTTTCAGTTCCCTGTCCTCAAAACTCATATTTCCCATCTTGAAGTAATTAGTGGTAAATGCTTTAAAGATTCTTTAACATCCCTTGACATGAGAGAGTGGCATGGACATATATACACTACCAAATGTAAAATAGATAGCTAGTGGGAAGCAGCCGCATAGCACAAGGAGATCAGCTCGGTGCTTTGTGACCACTTAGAGGGGTGGGATAGGGAGGGTGGGAGGGAGACGCCAGAGGGAGGAGATATGGGGATATATGTATATGTATAGCTGATTCACTTTGTTATAAAGCAGAAACTAACACACTTGTAAAGCAATTATACTCCAATAAAGATGTTAAAAAAAAAAAAAGATTCTTTAACATCCTTATATTTCACAATTACAAAGTTAAGAGGAGTTCTTTGTCCTGGAGTTAAAGGTTTAAATTATTGCTTAAGCTTGATTAATATAAATTGCTTTGGGCACTAACGTGAGTAATCAGTCTTCTAATTTTTTCATCATGTCTTCTTTTCCTTTAATTGAAAATACTGTTTTTGTGTACATGTAACATATTTGTTCTGTATTATAGTTCTTTACAGATGGCAACAGGTAAGTATATCTGCTCTTGAAAAGCACCAAGCGAACTATTGTCCCTGATATTCCCATAACCCAGGTGTAATCAGGATTTGCATTTGCATGTCCATTCATGTCCATTCATTCAGGCCCTTGTGCATTTGCATGTCCATTCATGTCCATTCATTCAGGCCCTTTTCTCAAGACATCAGATCTCTCACCAGTAAATGTAAACTGGAGTAACTATGACCTCACTGTACTTACTTTTATTAGATGTTTTTTAGTCATGTAGATATTTTCTATGAATTTTTAAAAATTAACTCCTTTTAATCTCTTTTCATCTATTTATTAAGATATGAGTACTTAGCTATCTGGACATTTTAGACAGCAGTATAAAAAACTGAGAGCATTGAGGAGGCCAACACAATTTTCCAGCTGATTGAATGGGAGTTTTAGTCTTTTATTTGATTCCACAGATATTTGCTGAACAATAGTGTTAGTCACACTGAAATGCTAAAATGGACCTCGGCCTCAAAGGTCCATTTTTTTTTACTGCAATATTTAAAATGAAATTCAGTCACAAGAAATAGAGGTAGGAAATAATTTTCCCTAGTATTGCATGTTTCCACATTTGTCTGAAATTCAATTTATTGGGGTGTAGAGGGTCGATAGACGGAGAAAGAACCAAGTACATATAAATGCAAATTACCTAAACAGAAATCAATACTTATGAATGAAAAAGTGCTGACTACTATTTATCAAATCATTACATCATTAAACAATAGAAGAGAAGGACTTTAAATGAAAATGAATATATGATACATATATAAAATGTGTAATACCTGTAAAGTTATATTTTTAATATGCAGAAAATGTTCCCATGGTCCTAATTCCTGTGCTGCCTGGAAGACTAGGAATGTTCAAGAACTGCTACTGAAACATGAGAGACAGTAAGAGGTGCAGAGACAGAAGCAGACATTAGAAGAATTACAGGCAGTTCAGTATATAGAATAGTAAATAGGACTGTAAGAAATAAAGTGGGATGGTAAGTGGGAGCCAGAACCCCAATGACCAGAAAATTTGGACTTGATCCTAAGAACAATGGAAAATCCTTGAAAGTATTTAAAATCAAATGACATGACTAGATTCGTGTTTTGAACGGTCCTCTAGCTGCAGGGAAAAGAATGGATTTGAGGAGGTAACCTAGAGGAAGGTGTTGTCATCATCTAGTAGAGAGGGAATGATGCCCTGACCACTGACCGTGAAAATGCAGTCCTGTGTGGACAGCTCAGCCATGGAATGAATCAACTACCTTTCCAATGGAATCTTAGTCTAAGTGGCAGAAAGTCTTCCACCTTGTGTTGGAAACAACTGCTATCACAGTGAATGGGAAAATAGGCTTCTGTGGAATGAGTCAGCTACAGCCTAAATCGACTAGATCTTTTCTCAGAATTTCCTAAGTTTTCTACTTATTGAAGCAGGATAGCAGACCACATGGATTAACTCCACATCTACCATGTTGTTTCAGTGTTGAGTCTTTGGGAAACTTAACCCCTCTATGTCTCAATCTTCTTATTCGCAACATAGGGGTAACAATAGTAGCTATCCAGTGGTGTGCTGGCAAATGTTTAACAACTGGCCCTTGGGGAAGAGGGTGGGGTGGGTAGCCATACTTTGTAGTGCTTATTGACTTCCATGGTGTAAATTATTCCACTATGGCCACTTTCAAACTACTACAACTTGATATCAACTAACTAACAAAATTCCTAAAAATTTAACTACTGGTTCTCATAAGCCATTACAAATCTGCTCTGGCACATCTCTATTTACCTTATAAGACTATTGTTAGGACTGAACGTTCAAATGCATGTGAAGTACTTACTGTACTGCCTATATAGTACTGCCATATTGAGAGCTCAATTATGTTTATTATTATATTGGTTCTGATGATTTTCATCCTCAATTCTACTCATGATTATGTAAAAAATACAATTTGATTGCCTCATTTTAAAAATTATATTTTAGAAAGTCCTCACGCTTTACAAATTTCTAAATAAACAATATTCATAAAATATCTCATTTCTTATGGTCTCCCAAAGTTACATAGTTTCATTCCAGTGAACTCTGGGAAGTTATTTGTGATTATTTATGAAAATTATTTCATTTTTCTCATTAGCTTTATTGAAATTAAATCAAGTTACCAGAGAAAATTCACAATGAATTCTTTTGAGGCCTTTTTGAACATGACTTTACACTGCAGATAATGTTTGTTATACTTCAGAATAAGTGCTATATCTATAGAAATTCATCTTGAAAAATAGTAAGTATTGCTAGTATACACTTAAAAATTAATTCCTAAAGTACAGATTCTTACTACCAAAAATGAGGTACAAGTCACTATCCTTCATCAAATCATTATAGTATATCTTTATGTTTTTTTACTTTATTTTAAAAATCATTTTTATATAAAAGTAATATCACTGAGAAATTCATAACTTGGAAATTAGTGTGCAACAACAGATATAATGAAATTCAGAAATGGAAAGAAATTAGTTCCACTTACTCCTTTTTTATGACTAGTACCTTATATGAATAATCATTTCTAGGGTAGGATTTGTGAAACTAGCCAAAAGGTGGGAATTTGATAGAGAACATCTTATACTAAAATAATATAATTGCTAAAATATGTTGCTAAAAGGCCTTGCTACAAAGCAGTTTTACCTGAAAACTAGGATACCTGGAACAACAGGAATGACTAAATTCATGGAGATATCATAATAGAAGGCTTGAAATCATGTATCCTGAACCATCAAGAAGTTATAGTAGTGTGATAAAATTTTATCATGGGGTTCATGATCAAATATCTATCAAATTCAGATAAAAAATATGTATCAAACATGTATCAAATTCAGATAAAAAATAGTGAAATACTAAAGAACTGATCCAGAATATAGATGTACTATATTACCGATTTAGACACATATTTCTTTCAGTTTAGATTTTAATTTGAGTCATTTGTTGCTATATTAGCTGATAAACACATCTTAAACATCAGTTTTTTACTTAGCTCATTTACCTTGAAGATAGCTTAAAAATATTATTAGGCTCATACACATACACACACAAATACTGACCAATAAAGTTTGCCTAATACCTCTTTATATTTACAAGCTTAATTCTTTCTCCACTGTGATATTTTTCTATGTTTGTTGGCATTATAATCTCCACCCCCCCGCCTTGCTCTAAGTTTATTTCATGAGTGATGAGAAAAATTAGTCTATATATTGAAGGTGCCATTTCCACACATCAATGACCAATAAAACCTCTAGGAAATAGAACCCACTCACCAGACAACTAATCAGTGTTTTTTCAACACTTATTTTTAGGACAAGAAGACAAATCACAAGAGACAGTGTGCAAAGAAGTATATTCAGTTTGACTGAACAGACTTGACTCACAGGGGTATAAACATGGTCCAATTTTATTTTCCAATAACTTCTACGAATCTGATCTGTTAACCATCCCTCACCCCTTTCTGCTGAGTGGCAGTCATCTTTAGTGACAGTTCAGTCTGATTCTATACATTTTTTCTGTCACCTTTGGTTATTAGAAGTGTCATTCCAGTTCTTGAGACTCAGTCCTCTTCATTTTAAAGCTAAGTATTACCATGATTGTTTAACCTCAGTCAACATTTTGCACTGTTTCCCGGAAGCACAGAAAAGTCATACCTCTTTGCCATGCTGCCTCTGCACGCCTCGTCTTACCTTTGTCATCTGTTCCCAGTCTCTCTCTCTATGTCTTGGCAGAGTCCAGCACGTCTGCTCAGTAACTTTCATACGGGAGACAACCGCCCACCAGTCCTTGAGTTAAAATAGGAGGGATGATGGTTAACCAGTCCCAGTTTTGTAAGAATGGTCTGTCTCTTCTGAAAACAAGAAGAGGAGAAGGACTGCTTTTTTAAAAAGAATAAATAAATACAGAAATAAAAGCCTGCTTTTAGAAAAGGCTGCTAAATCACTTTGGTTTCTCTGGCTCTAGGATCTCTCAGGAGTCACAAGCCAAGAAAAAAGCTTGTTAAGAAATTTTCCCAGAAGTCCATATTTTTGCTAACAACCACATAATGTCTTCTCTGTAGTTTCTGAAGGATTCTTATTTAATAGAAAAATATTTTGCAACCTAGTGATAATAATATATTACAGGTAACTTTTTAGGCTATCTTGCAGTCAATACATGTTCAGTTCTAAGATTGAGAGCAGTAAGTCTGAGGATATTTATTCAGTGTCCTCAGGCATCAAGGAGAGATTAAGTACATTTTTATTAAAATGTATAATTAAAATCAAGATAACACAAAATCAAGAAAAAAATTTAGTAAATGTTAAATTCAAAACGATTTTTGTTAATTACCATATTCCATATGTTGCAACTCATTGAAGCTTCACTATATTATATTCTGCGGGGAATTAAAAAGCAATAGAAAGCACCATCTCTAAATGCCAAAACTTCCAATGCAATGCATAAGTATCCCCAGAGCATCTTTCTGAACAATTTAGGTTCATTGATTCTACTCAGGTCCACCAAGGTGAGTTATTAAGAAAGAAGTAAACTAATGTTAGCAACCCTTTTTTCCAGTTCCACCTGAGAAAATAACGAGCTTTGTATATCTTAAGGAGCTAACTTGGTCTTATACTATCATTGACTAAGGGTATGACAGGAGAGATAACAATTGTCAGAGGTAAAGTCTATGTTTCGGGACGATTGGGAAGCATTTAAGATGGAGGTTGACACTTTGAGTGGGAGAAGATGAAGTTGAGGGCAATAAAAAGTTTGAGCTTTTCCAAAAGTTGAGAAGGAGTCTGATTGCATGCAGAGGAGTGGAGTCATCCAAAGGCTTATTCACCCACCTACTGATGTTGGTAGGTTGATAATTAGAAAGTTCAAACAACAGGAGTCTAGAAGAGCCCCTCGTTAGGCATCTTTCTCTTATGTACAGTCTCAATATGGTCTCTTTAGAATGGTTGCTTCAGGGTAGCTGGACGTCTTACTATAAAAGCACAAGTTCTGAAAGACAAAGGGAGAGAGAGAAAGAGGTCAAGCAGAAGGTATATGCCTTTTATGATCTAGCATGAAAAACCACACAGTGCCACTCTCAACCCATTCTAATAATTAGAAGTAAGTTTCTAAAGTTGGCCTACATTCCTACATTCATGAGGGAAATTAGGCTCCAGTTTTTAATGGGAGAATGCCAAATAATTTACAGAAATGTTTTAAATTCTCTGCAGTGAAGAAGGAGGAGGAGGAGGAGGGAGAGGGGGTGGAGGGGAGGGGGAAGAGGAGGAGATTTATTTTAGGAATATCACAATTTATGTCTATGTACATTCAAACCACGGGCTTAGAATTTTATTTGGCACAGGGAAAATTACCTTCATTATGTGTTTAATCATCATCTCTGTCAAAATAAAATACAAAATGGACACCAGAGTTGAAAATTCCTTGAACACACAAAACCAGGTAAGCGAAACCTAATTTAGCTTATCCTGCAACATAAGCAAAATTTAACTTGTGTTGTTTCTTGTAAATGCCTCTGAAAATCATAAACAATACCTAAATTGTTTTCCAAAAATGACATAATCTTTTAGCCAATCCCCTGTCATTGGAAAAACCCTAATTCTACAACCAATCATTATAAAGATTAAACAGCGTCCATGCTTCCACTATATAAGCTGTCCTAGAACAACATGTCTCTGTGCTTCATTCCACTACTGGTTTGAATACTCCCAGTCATGAACTGTTCTTCTATGCACAATAAACTCTGAAGATGCACAGCATAAAGTTGACTTACATACATCATGAAATGTTACCACAATAAGTTTAGTGAATATCCATCATCCCATTTTGACACAAAATAAAAAGAAAAAAAATTTTTTTCCTTGTGATCAGAATTCTTAAGATTTACTCTCTTAATAGCTTTCATATATAACATACAGCAGTGATAATTATATTTATTGTGCTTTATATTACATCCCTAGTATCAATACTGATTTATCTTATAACTGGAAGTTTCTATCTTTTGACTACCTTCGTCCAATTCCCCCTCCCCCCAAACCCCACCTCTGGTACCACAAATTTGATCTCTTTTTCTATGAGTTAATTGTGTGCTTGTTTTTGAAGTGTAATTGACCTACAACACTATGTTAGTTCCTGTTATACAACATAGTGATTCAATATTTCAATACATTTCAAAATGCTCACTAGGGTAAGTCTAGTTACCATCTCTCACCATACAAAAATATTACATAATTATTGACTATATTCCCCACACTGTACATTTCATCCCCATGGCTCATTTATTTTGTAACTGGAAGTCACCTAAATGTCCCTTACCTATTTCTCTCCTCCCCCCACACTCCTCCCCTTTGGCAACCACTTTTTTGTTCTCTATATCTATAAGTCGGTTTCTGTTTTGTTATGTTTGTTCATTTGTTTTGTTTTTTAGATTCCACATATAAGTAAAATCATACAGGATTTGTCTTTCTCTGCCTGAGTTATTTCACTTAGCATAATACCCTCTAGGTCCATCCATGTTCTTGAAAATGGCAAGACTTCCATTCTTTTTCATGACTGGGCAATATTCCATTATACATATATATATCACACCTTCTTTATCAATTAATATATAGATGAACACTTAGGTTGCTTCCATATCTTTGCTCTTGTAAATTATGCTGCAATGAACACAGGGGTGCACATATCTTTTCAAATTAGTGTTTTTGTTTTCTTTGGATAAATACTCAGGAGAGAAACTGCTGGATCATATGGTAGTTCTATTTTTAATTTTTTGAAGAATCCCCATACTGTTTTCCACAGTGGGTGCACCAATTTACAATCCCACCAACAGTGCACGAGGGTTCCTTTTTCTCCACATCCTTGCCAACACTTGTTATTTGTTATCTTTTTGATAATAGCCATTCTGACAGGTGTGAGGTGACATCTCATTGTGGTTTTGATTTGCATTTCCCTGATGATTAGTGATGTTGAGGATCTTTCCATGTGTCTGTTGGCCATCTGTATGTCTTCTTTGGAAAATGGTCTATTCAGGCCTCTTCCCAATTTTTAATTGGTTGGTTGTTTTCTTTGGTGTTCAGTTGTTTGAGTTCTCGGTATATATTGGATATTAACCCCTTATCAGACTTACCATTTGCAAATATCTTCTCCATTCAGTAAGCAGCCTTTTCATTTTGTTAATAGTTTCATGCAAACAAGGGTTGTGACTATAAAGAGCAGTAAAGGGTGCTCATGGGAGCAGACTGGGATCTTCTTAGCAGATTCAGGAGTCTGGGGTGATTTTGAGGCATGTGGGCCAAGGACAACACTCTGAGACATACAGATAAATAGAGACCAGTGGTCTCAAATGAGTATCTCCCAGGCATACCAAGACCATTGATGGGTTCCGTTTGGCCATTGGTGTTCAAAAAGTATTGCATTCCTTCCTAATGTTCAACCACTGAAAATTTTCACATAAAAATCCATGTTCCTGACTTTTTTTTGAAAAATTAGAAAATGCAGTGATGCTAGGCTGTCAGCCTACACGGCTATAGTCAGCAGGAGCTGGGCGCTTAATGCCCCCTTTTGTGGATTCCAGGATGTACCCTTTTCCAGAGTTTCTCTCACGCTAAGCTTTGGAGTCAGTGCCATTCTATGAACTCATAAGCTGTTTGCTTTATCAATTTCCCTAAAAGTCCCCTGTGGATATTTGAGCTCCTGAACTTCATCTGGCCTTCATGTATGACTGTCTTTTAGATAACAAAGCTTGTGGTGAGCTTGGGTGTCTCTCTGACTCATTTCCTTCATAAACTTGAAATTAACAGTCATTCTGAGGAAAGAAGATACTTTCTAGGTATTATCAGAGACTTGGCCTCAACAGTTTGAGTTATGTTTTATCTGTCCTTAGGGTAATGACACAAGGCACATTCAGTTTCTAAGTCCTACATTTGGGTCTCTCAGCACTAACATATCTTATTTATAAACCTGACCTTCCTATCTACACGGAAATTCCTATACACCCTTTAAATTCACCTTTTGTAAAAACGTTTGACTGTTGTAAAATGCTTTGACTATTTTAAGTAATATACCTTCAAAACTTTAATCACTGTAATAATGTCTTTGGTAAATATAATCAAATTTTAATAATTTTACCTTTTAACCTATTTTAAATGCAGCACTTGCTCTTAAGTTTAGTACTTGATGGAATAATCCATTGCTTAATTTCCTGTTCAATTGTAAAACACTTGGATTTTTCCAGGTGGGCTTTGCTCTTTAATACATGAATTCTTCCACCCTCTAGATTCTCCAAAATATATGCTCTAGCTGTGAAAGATATGGAATATCATTTTTCTTTCACCTCAAACAGTTGGAGAATTATAGGGTCTAGCACAGGATTAACACTTCTGGTGGAGGTCATGCATGAAAATTAAAATACCATTTTTCATTGTGCTGTATTATACATTGCTACTGAAGCTGCAAAGAAGTTCTCATTACTTCTCTTCAAAAACACTGTAAATTTTGTTAATGCAAGCATCCTGCTATGAATGCCAATTTACTATTTTATATTTTTACATTCTGAATTCTTCCCTTTCTAAAGGGCAAATCCTCAAGTATTGACCCTAAGTATCCTTTCTTTAGAAAACGGTCTATGTATATATAAGAACTAATCTCTAAAATATTTCTGTCCTCACTACTTTTACAAAAGTCACTGATTAAGAAATGAGCTGAGGACATCCACAGACATTCTAACTGGACTAAGTCATGGATCAGTGGCAATCTGCTTTGTGTCCAACGTCACAGTCTCAGTTGATTGTGTCCAAGGACATTGTCTGAGTTGAAAATTATAACCTGAATCCATAATGTTTACCTGCTAATTCTAAGAATGTCAAACAATCTAGGTAAATACACTTAAAAGTCTATCTAAATTAAACCATTTAAGTCTTTGGCTTTAGTCTCAGTTTCACTCAGGGCCCCAAGAAAATAGAAGTCAACATTTTCATATCCAATACAGGTTGGTAATTCCATATTTGCAAAGGACAGTTCCAAAAAAAATTTTTGCAATTATTTTTCCTCATCCACATTAATGATCTAAAGATTTGGGGTAAGAGAATGAGGTGCACTTTGAGTTCCACCATGGAGAAAAGGCAGGCTGGAGTGGCTTTTTTGCATCTCATGCCAAGAGAAAGGGCTCGATGAGACCATGGGAAAAGCTTGTATTGTGACCGTTGGAGCTGTGGGTCACAGTAGACTGATACCTACTCATGCATGAGGATCTAAAGGACAATCAATGTAGCTACTCAGAGAGGAACAATGGGATTAAGCTTTACTTTGTACCTTTGACAGGGACAAGGATAGATAAATGTTCCCCATGAACAAAATATGCTCACAGCATGATGAAATAATGCTCATATACATTACTCTTCAAAAGGACCACAACAGTGCAAGAGGGTTCCCTTTTCTCCACACCCTCTCCAGCATTTATTGTTTGTAGGTTTTTTGATGATAGCCATTCTGACCAGTGTGAGGTGATACTTCACTGCAGTTTTGGTTTGCATTTCTTAGTAATTAGGGATGTTGAGCATCTTTTCATGTATCTCTTGGGTATCTGTATGCCTTCTTTGGAGAAATGTCTATTTATGTCTTCTGCCCATTTTTTGACTGGGTTGTCATTTGTAGGGATGTGGATGGACTTAGATAGAGTCTGTCATACAGAGTGAAGTAAGTCAGAAAGAGAAAAACAAATATCGTATATTAATGCATATATGTGGAATCTAGAAAAATGGTACAGATGAACCTATTTGCAGGGCAGGAATAGAGACACAGACGTAGAGAACGGACATATGGACACAGTGGGGGAAGGGGAGGGTGGGATGAATTGGGAGATTCGGTTTGACATAAATAAACTACCATGTGTAAAACAGGTAGCTAGTGGGAATCTGCTGTATAGCACAGGGAGCTCAGCTCAGTGTTCTGTGATGACCTAGATGGGTGGGATGGGGGTTGGAGAGGGAGGTCCAAGAGGGAGAGGATATATGTATACAGATAGCTGATTCACTTTATTGTATACCAGAAACTAATACAACACTGTAAAGCAATTATACTCCAATAAAAAAAAAAAAGGACCACCTAGAATGGTAGAAAGAATTCAGAAGAAAGCAGCTTGGAATGCACCATAACTTGCCTACTGATAAAAAGATAGATATGTAATCTAACAGGACTCTATAGGGCCTTCCCAGGACAGACGGCCCCCACCCCGCCCCAATGTCCTCTGTCTACCTCTTGTTTGTAGAAAAGCTTTAGTCTCCCAGGCCTTCCCTGAGTCACAAAAGGCTAGCTGAAGAATGAACAATTGAAAGAATGTGGACATGTAGTAACAAAAAATAGCAGTTGGACTAGGAGAACTGGTAACAATTTAAACAGTAAATCAGCCATACAGCAGTCACAGAATCTTTAGTTCTTCCCTGAAGGACACAGATAACAGTGTCTGATGCACATACCTGAGTTGCTTTACAGATACTAAAACCCCACCAGATAGAAGAAGCTAACTGCATGATGATCATGAGGCATAGCCTCCACAATGGCTGGAGCCTGAGGATTGATAATGTCAACCCCTGTGACACTGCCCTGTTACCTCCCTATCAACCAGAGAATTGTGAAGGAGCTGATCATGCACCCTGTGACTACCCTCCCTCACTTTGCCTTTAAAAACTCTTCCCTAAAAGCCATTGGGGAGTTTGGGTCTTCTGAGCATTAGCCACCTGTACTCCTTGCTTGGTGCCTGCAATAAATGCTGCACTTTCCTTCACCACAACCTGGTGTCAGTAGATTAGCTTTACAGTGTATGGGTGAGTGGACCCAAATTTAGTTCAGTAACAGATATTAAAAAAACAAAATAACAGGCAGATGGAGACCCCCATGACTAGGGGACCTTAAAGCTAGAAATTCATATCAAGTTAGGAATCTCAAAGTGTCTTTTAATTAGAACACATCCCAAGCCCAGTGGTGCCAAGGCCAGACCATTTAGTCCTGGAAAATTCATAAATGTTTCACCCCTTACCTCTACTTCTTCTTCTTCCACTATTCTTCCTCCACCCATGTTTAAACCAAAGAAGCCAGAAGCAGCCTTTTGAGTGGGAAGGAGAGGTGGGCAAATGGAGGAGAAACTGTCTGATCTTTTCCACTTTGGGTGATGGGGGTAGTCTTCAGAAGTCCCATGCTAGACAAGGAGAAAAGCCATAAAAATTTTAAAAAGCTATAAGCATTTGACCATTATTCTATACAGGATATAGTCATTACTAAATTAAAACCGATTTTTTAAATAAAGATCATAAAAATTTTTTGATCACCTAAAAATAACCAGAAATATCATGAGACATGCTAAGTTTCACCTAAGTTGCTGAAAAACTAAGCAACTCTTCAAGGTGTGTTTGAACCACCAGAAAACTGAATTAAGGTGATTAATGACTATTGCCACCACCCCAGCTTCTTCCAAAGTACGGTGATGACTATCACCTGAAACACCTCCTCCTGGGACAATCATTCCTAAATATATGTCATGTCATATATTAATATGGTGTCAGGTGTCATATATTAATATATTAATATATTAATAAAGTAGTCTTGCTCAGGCTTCAGAGGCAGAAGCAGGCTTCTGATCAACCTGTGACCTTGCCTGGACAGTGCACCTGCTTGCACACCTAACAATTGCTGCTAACAAGTCAAACGGCGCTTACAATAAGAAAGGGAGCGGGTCTTGGAATTTCTTGAGCCCTGGGGACCTGGGCAGTTCCCGGGGGTCTGGAAAATCTTGTGACTCAAGATGAAATTAACAGCATTGTTACAATTGAACCAGAGCTGCATTTTTGTGCACAAACTGATAATATCAATTTGCGGCCTGGAATTATAAGTGGAAGCCCCCAGAACTCCAATCTGAAGTCTCACCCATGGGGTGGGTGCACTGTCTGGGATCCCGGGCTCCAGATTGCTGTTACTTGGGACTTCCCAACTGCTGTTTGGATCTGGAAGTGGGTGTCAGGCTAATTTGGTGATGTATACCCTATTATGTTTCTCTAATATTCTTATTCCTTTCCTTCCAATGATTGTATATTAAAATTAAGCTAAATCACTTTTCATTAAAGAATTGATCAGAGCTGTTTATTTGTGTGAAATGAGTGGTTATTTTGCCAGCAAATCCAACGAACCTTAAAACCAAAAGCAGGCTTATGGCAAAACAGTCGGGATCAGCTGTGAGTGGCATTTCCTGCATTGTGACAATGGTCCAGCAGGTAGGCTTGTCAGATTTAGCAAATAAAATAAAGGACTACAGGTTAAATTTGAATTACAGAAAAGTAAGGAATACTTACTTCCAGTATAAGTGTATCCCAACCATAGCATGGGATATACTTATACCAAAAAAAAAAAATCATATATTTGTATGAAAATCAAATTTAAGTGGTGTCTTGTACTTTTATCTGACAGGCTTAACAGGGCTTCTTGCAGTGACTGAAAAAGGCAAGGAACAGACTCCTGAAGGCCCACTCCTATGAAAAGTTGTGAGTGGTCAGGGTTAGGTGAGGTATTTAGGAAAGGAGCAGAGATTGGGAAAGGGAAAAAATGGAAATGGGGGAAATCGTGAGAAACGTTTAAGGCAGATAGGACTTTCCCAAGATGTCAAAGGTAAATGTGGCATTATTTAAAACTTAACATTTCTTTAAAATAAAGAAGAGTAGTAAATGTTGGTGAAGCCCTGGAATGATAAGACAATATTGTCCTACGTTTTCTAAAAAATTTCATTCTGTTTACAAAAATAATGGAAACAAAGGTTTTCAGAGACCTTTGATAGATGGGCCCTGTCAGTATTCTGTTTTTCACTGTCTCTCAATGTCATGCTTACTCTTCCTTTTTTTCGAACTGTGAATTTTGTGTGACTAAAATTCAGCTTGTGATTCACTATAAGCTCTGTTTTATGTTTTTCTGTCATCTTATATAGACATACATTTTCTCAAGATTTTTTTTAGCTCAATTAGTTAAATGTTTGGTCCTGTATACATCTCTTTTAACTTATCTTTATTGAAATTTATAAATTCACACTTCCATTTTGTAAATTACATTTTGTAAATTACATTTCTATTAAATAAGTAAATTTCTATTAAATAAGTAAACTTTTTGTATTAAATAAGTAAATCCAGCAGGAAACAAACTTTCGATCAAATTTGAAATTTAATACTTAAATTGTGTCTTATTTTGATTTACATTCAGGAGCATATTTTTTTATTCATGCACCTGTAAATCAACATTATGGAGACAGCTATCCAAGTGTAAGAACAAATGAATATGTATAAACAGAGTTGTGTTCGTAAATATGTAGACTGAGGTAGTAAACACCTTGAACACTAGTTAGAAATCTGTCACTGATTATACATAAGGCAGAAAGCAAGCATCACATTTTTAGTAAATAGCTTAAGAATTTTGGAAATATCAGTGGTCCAAGTAAAGTTTGCATTCCATACTGATAGGTTGGATATAATCTTTGATTACAGATATAGAGACATGCATGCAGAATATAAATATACACAGTCATATTTACAACATGTTGTAAACTTGAAACAACTATTTTTCACACAGAGGGCTCTGAACAATCTATTATATAATTGAACTTTTAGAATATCATCCAAGAGCACTGTCCTTTTTATTCTGTCTTATTGGAAATAAAAATAAGTGGGGTTATCAGGTTAAATGTATTTTTAGTATACATTTCAGTGACAATTAATAGCTTAATATATTTTTGTCCCAGGATAACATTAACTTGGCATAGCTGATTCTGGTTTCAAAAGATTTTTTAAGCCTAATGGGCTAAAGATAGTCAAGCTCATGCCTGCGCCTCCTGACTCGTGCTCAGGCTTGTCTCTACCAGCCAGAGTCACTGGGCCCCTTATTTCAATTCAATGGGTTTTTTCACAAAGAACTTGAAAACCTCTAAGTCAACAGCATGGCTCAGCACCTCACAACGCTGAATTGCTCATTTTCCCAAAGAAACATCAAAAAGTCTCCTTTCTTTACTTTTAAAGTATTTTATTAAAAACCAATGATCATATACAGTAAAGAATATCACAGTGAAATAATGAATATTCTCTTGTCAAAATCACAGAGCACTTTATATGTTTGAGGACAGAGAATAGTATGGAGGGGTATACCCCAAGGGAGTATGAAGAGAAGGGCAAAGAAGATTCTTTATAACTTGATTTTATTTTTGGCTGCATTGGGTCTTTGTTGCTGCGTGCGGGCTTTCGCTAGTTGCGGCAAGTGGGGGCTACTCTTCGTAGCGGTGTGCGGCCTTCTCATTGTGGTGGCTTCTCTTGTTGCGAGGCACAGGCTCTAGGTGCATGGGCTTCAGTAGTTGCCGCACACGGGCTCAGTAGTTGTGGCTCGCGGGCTCTAGAGTGCAGGCTCAGTAGTTGTGGTGCCCGGGCTTAGTTGCTCGGAGGCATGTGGGATCTTCCTGGATCATGGCTCAAACCCATGTCCCCTGCATTGATAGGCGGATTCTTAACCACTGTGCCACCAGGGAAGCCCAGAAAATTCTTAACTGTTTTTTAATGTATCTTTTGATTGTTTCACTCATTACAATCAGCATATTTTAATTTTAATTAAACAATTAATTAAGAAAATCATATGGAAATAAAGACAAGGTAAAATAAAAGGGGCAGGGAATTTTCTCAGCCTGTGTGTGAGTCCTCTATTATGAGAAAATTTGAAAAGATTTGCAGAAACTCAGTGAAATACAAGATTTTCTCAATCGAATTACAGAAAAGACTTCTAGGGGAACTTGCTAGGGTAGCAAGGTTGAGATATTTGGGAATCACTTCCTTGTATTGATTATATTTCTAAATCTCAAAAATAATATATAAAATTCAAAATCTTGAGAGAGTGTCCATGATGGAGGTGTAGGAAAACCCTGGGTTTACCTCCTCTTATGGGCACACCAAAATTACAACTACTTACAGAGCAACTATTGATAAGAATGACCTGAACTCTTGTAGAAAAAAATATTCCACAACTAAAGATATAAAGAAGGAACCACAATGAGATGAGTAAGAGGAACAGATATGCAGTATAGACAAGACACATAGCCCCAGGTGGGTAACCCACAAACAGGAGAATAATTACAGTTGCCGAGATTCTCCCCAAGGAGCAAGGGATCCAAGCCCCACATCCGGGTGCCCAGCTCTGGAATCCTGCACTGGAAAGATGAGCCCCCAGAACATTTGGCTTTGAAGGACAAGCAGGGCTTACTTTTGGGAGACCCATAGGGCTGTAGGAAATAAAGACTAAATTCTTAAAGGCACACACAAAATCTCACTCCAAGACCCAGGGCTGAAGCAGTAATATGAAAAAAGCCTAGGTCTAGACCCAGAACAAATAATTTTAAAATTTGTATGGAAACACAAAAGACCCTGAATAGCCCAAAGTATCCTGAGAAAGAAGAACAAAGCTAGAGGTATCACACTCCTCGATCAAGCTATACACAGCTACAGTAATCAAAACAGTATGCTATTGGAATAAAAACAGACACAATGGTCAATGGAACAGAATAGAGAGCCCAGAAATAAACCCAAGAACTTATGGTCAATTAATCTATGACAAAGGAGTCAAGAATATACAATGGGGAAAAGACAGCCCCTTTAATAAATGGTGTTGGGAAAACTGTACAGCTACATGCAAAAGAATCAAACTGGGCTACTTTCTGAAACCATATACAAAAATAAACTCAAAATGGATTAAACACTTAAATGTAAGATCTCAAATGATAAAAATTCTAGAAGAAAACATAGGCAATACACTCTTTGACATCAGTGTTAGCAATATTTTTTGGATATGTAGCCCCAAGCAAGGGAAATAAAAGCAAAAATAAACAAACGGGACTAAGTCAAACTAAAAAGCTTTTGCACAGCAAAGAAAACTACCAAAAAAATGAAAAAGTCGCCTACTGAATGGGAGAAGATATTTGTAAATGACGTATCTGATAAGGGGTTAATATCCAAAATATACAAAGAAATCATACAACTCAACATCAAATAAACAAACAACCCAAATAAAGAAGGGGCAGAGGACCTGAATAGACCTTTTTCCAGAGAAGACATATAGATGAAAAGGCACATGAAAAGATGGTCAACGTCACTAATCATCAGGGAAATGCAAATCAAAACCACCAGAGGACTTCCCTGGTGGCGTAGTGGTTATGAATCCGCCTGCCAATGCAGGGGACAAGGGTTCAAGCTCTGGTCTGGGAAGATCCTACATGCCGTGGAGCAACTAAGCCCATGAGCCACAACTACTGAGCCTGCGCTCTAGAGCCCATGAGCCACAACTACTGAAGCCTGCATGCTGAGAGCCCATGCTCCACAACAAGAGAAGCCACCGCAATGAGAAGCCCACACACTGCAACGAAGAGTAGCCCCCACTCGCCACAACTAGAGAAAGCCCATGTGCAGCAACGAAGACCCAACGCAGCCATAAATAAATAAATAAATGTATTTTTTTTAAAAATCCAATCATGGTTAAAAAAAAAAAAAACCACAGTGAGATATCACTTCACACATGTCAGAATGGCTGTTACCAAAATGATAATAAACAACAAATGTTGGTGAAGAAATGTGAAGAAATGGGGACCCTTGTGCACTCTTGGGCTAATGTAAATTGGTGTAGCCATTGTAGAAAATAGTATGGCGGTTCCTCAAAAATTAAAAGTAGAACTACCATAGGATCCAGCAATTCCACTTCTGGGTATTTGCCCAAAGAAAACAAAAACACTAATTGGAAAAAAAATATGTACCCCATGTTCATTGCAGGATTATTCACAATAGCCAAAATATGGAAACAACCTAATTGTTGATAGATGATAGATAGATCTATCTATAGACAGATATTGATAGATGAATGGGTAAAGAAAATGTGGTATATATAATATTACTTAGCCATAAAAAACAATGAAATTTTACTACCTGTGAGAAAATGGATAGACCTAGAGGGCATTATGCTAAGTGAAGTATGTCAGACAGATAAAGACAAATACTATATGATTTTATTTCTATATGAAATTTAAGAAACAAAACAAATGAAAAAATATAACAAACCAGAATCTGACTCATAGATACTAGAATGAACACGTGGCTGCCAGAGGGGAGGAGGTCGAGGAGATGAATAAAATAGGTGAGGGAGATTAAGAGGTATGAACTTCCAATTACAAATTAAATGAGCACAGGATGAAGTTTACAGAACATGGAATATAGTCAATAATACTGTAATGGCTTTGTATGGTGACAGATAGTAACTAGGCTTATTATGGTGATAATTTTGTAATATATAGAAATGTCAAATCACTATGTTGAGCACCAGGAAATAACATAGTTTGTAGGTCAATTATACTTCAAGAACAACAACAACAATAAAAACAAACTCAAAGAAAAGGAGATCAGATTTGTGGTTATCAGAATTAGGGGGTTAGGGGAGGTGAATTGGATGAAGTTGATCGAAAGGTACAAACTCAAGTTATAAGATAAATATCAATAAGTACTAGGCATGTAATATATTGGGTTGGCCAAAAAGTTCGTTCGGGCAACATATTACGGAAGAACCCAAACGAACTTTTTGGCCAACCCAATACAACATGATTAATATAATTAACTCTGCTGTATGTTATATACAAAAGTTTAATAGAGTAAATCCTAAGAGTTCTCATCACAAGGAAGAAATTTTTTTCTTTTTCTTTTATTTTGTATATATAGAGATGATGGATGTTCGCTAAACTTATTGTGGTATAATTTCATGATGTAGATAAATCATTGTGCGTACAACTTAAACTTACACAGTGTTGTATGTCAATTATATCTCAATAAAACTGGAAGAAACAGATTTAAAATCTCCTTTGCTGAAATAATAATTCAATGAAAGGAGACTAAAACCGCATTGTATCGATATATATTAATACTTGTTGATCTCTCCTTGCTCTATTTTTTATTGCAGATCTTAATCTATTCCAAAGGAAGGCTCTCTTACTAATTAGTATGATTGTCTGGATCCAGTAACATGCATACATATTATTACCTAAAGGTACAAAATTGTTTTGTGTATTATTTCATTAATTTTCCGTGAAGATTAAAATATCAGGTTTTTATATCTATGTATTTGTATCTTTGAGAACTTGATCTTTGAGACTTTGATGGTGCAATTGATGTTGAAGTTTTTGTTTTCTCTGTTTTAAAATAACATCTTCAAATGAAAATGTTTTTGTTTTGTTTCAAGATGAGTTGGAAGAAATTATTTTTAATTCTTGTATTGTACTCTTGCCTTGGATCACATAGTATTTATTTATATAACCCTTTCTTCTCTTTTCTGTGCTTTGCAAAGAACAAAGAATTCCACAACACTTCTCTAAAGCATATAGTTTTCCTTTTATTCTACAGTACAACAGCTTAGATTACTGAACATCATGTATTATAGTGGTTTTTTATACCAAATCTGAGTCTGATTCACTGTGAGCCAGTAAGTGATTGACCTAAAAAACTAGCTTGTATAAGATAAACTTCAATATATGAAATATCCAGTGGAATGGAGGGGAAGTTGCAAAGTTATTTTTTGATGGAACCCGTTAAAGTCCAATTTCAGTCAACATCATGAAGCTGACTGAGTTTTTTGTAGCAAGAAACTGATTCTTGTACACACAGTTCACTTCTCACCTGAGCCTTAAGGGTGATAGTATAGCAGGGAAGTTAGCTCAAGCTTATCCTGTGATACAGAAACCTAGCTGAAAGAGTAAAGAAATAGGTATGAGAAGGATTTATTCTTTTGAGGACAAGGAATGTTCATGAGAAAAAAAACATCATGAGGGAACCACGTTTAGGCAAATACATTCAGTTTAAGGACAATACACTAGCAAGTGAAAGAAGGTCATGCTGAGTGTATCATAGAAGTCTCTGTCATAGACCCCATGAAGTTACATCTTATTAGTAGGGTAAACTAACTAAAATAGAAAAATAAGGGAAAAACAATTGAGCAAGACAGAGAGAATGCAAGACATCAGAAGAATACTTTCAGAAGTTTTGCCAGCAACTGGAGACTGGATTCTCTGTGCAGGTATTAAAGCTCTTTCTATAGGTACAGAACCAGAAATGATAACTACTGAGGAGGCAGCCCCAAGTTATCCCAATCTTATCATTGTAGACAGTCTTCTATGCAGTATGGTCTGAAAGATTTCAAAAATAATCTGTTGCTACAATCCTCACATCCAACTGAAAGCAATCAGGCACGATCAAGAAGAGTTGATAAGGCATTGCCTACAAACCAGCAATTCTACTCCTAAGTATACTCCCTGACACACCTCCTTGCCAATGTTCACTAAGAGATATTCACAAGGATGTTCATAGCAGTAATGTTTGCAACAGAAAACATTGGAGACAACATATATGTATAGATATAATTTCATAATAATAAAATATTTTATAATATTAAGAATGAATTTAAAATGAGACAAATAAAATACATACACACACACACAAAAAAAAGATCCTCCCAGAATATTCCTAGGAAGACAAGCAAGAAAAGGTACAATCCTGAAGGCCCAGGTGAAGGTGGTAATAAAGAGATTTTTCCCTAGACCAAGAAAGAGAGCCATGAAATAGACTATGAGTACACCATATCCAAAACACTCCTAACTGTGACTTCTATAGCCTCTTTTCTCCTTCTTTGACCATGTCTCATATTATCTTGCTTCTTACACTGATCTTCCTTTGGTGTCTCCAAAACTCCACAGTTATCACTTCAGGATAGTTGCACTCTCAGTTCTTTTCACAGGAAATTCTCTTCCTCCAATCTCCCTAAGGTTTATTTTTGTTATTGGCTCAAGTGTCATCTATTCAGAGAAGTCTTCTCTAACAACCAAAATTAGAATTCAGTTCTAGTAATCAGCCCTCCCATTATCCTGTTTTATCTTCTCTGAGTTTATGTATTTTGTGTATTTATCCAGCCCCCCCCCCCACATCCCTACTAGAATTTAATCTCCATGGGAACATGGATATTGTCTCATTCACTGCTGCATTAGGCTCCAGAATATTGCCCAACATAGAGCAGGCTCTCACAAAATAATTTTTGAATATTTTTAAGTAAATTAACTCAAGGTGGAAATAAGGAATCTGCGCTTTCAAAATTTCTCCAAGAGACTCTGACAATCAGAATATTTAGAAACAAGTAACCAAAAATATATTTCCTCTACTATCACTTGTCTTTCTGACTTCTAGAAAAGATTCCCTGTTGGGGGTTCTAGCAAAATGAACTGAAATCCCCCTGAACTGCTAATACTTCCTAGAAACCTTCTAATCTTAATCAAGACAATCTTAGTATAGTATAAGGAGGCAAGTCTCAGGACCAAGTATTATCTCTATTCTTGCCTCTGAAATAAATACTTTTCGGAAATGAATATGGAGGGGGAGTGAGGAATCTAGTAAACAGAAGCAGTGATCTGTTAATTCACAAGATTCACTTCCTTCTTCTACTTTAACAAAGTTCTGACTATAATCAGCTTGTAAGAATAAGGTTATTTCTATTTGCTGCATACTTTCAAATTCATTTTAATTATCTAGACTTCTTGGACGTATTCTTTCTGTTTTGCTTTATATATTTGAAAAATGAAGATCTACCTGTAGGTAATGCAATAAAATATACCAGTGTACTATGCTTTATGACAACATACTATAATTTTCAATATGTTTCACCTTATCAAATTGGGAGTAAAAGTTTTCCCTTTGAAAGAATACCACGTATATCATCTATCATGACATTGTAATCTGGTTTTTCAAAGAATTTGTATGGCTTGCCAGGCTTCAGATCAAATCCTTCTTGTATCAGTAAAATACTATCTCTATGTATTAAATATTTAACAGACAAAACAGCAAAAGTAGAAAATTGTCACTCTCTTTCAGACTGGAACCTATGACCAAGTTAAAAGATTAGGATGTTTAGCTTTTCTGGAAAATCAGTTAATAATAATATTCATGGCAATATGAATATTCATAATAGGTAGAATTTATGTAATAACTGCTATGAGATAGGCACTAGCTTTACATGTTAAACTTACACTTAACAATTACTCTACAGGTAGGTACTGTTGCTTTCTCCATTTTACAAATGAAAATACTGTGATACAGACAGGTTGAATAGTTTGTCCTGGGTCACAAAGCTAGTAAATGATAGAGTTAGGATTCACACCTAAGTTTTATATCTAGAGTCCATGCTAATTTATAGCCAGTTATTACATGGAAAGGTCATTTGCAAATATTCTTCTTTTACATTGTAATCAAAATACAATATGTGGTTTTAAACAGAGATACTGTTCTTAAGTATTGACATAGACTTAAAGAACAATTATCTGTGTTATTTTTACACACACACACACACACACACACACTGCCTGTTTCTCTAAAAAACTAACAATTATTAAATGCAGTCTATGTTTATTTACCAGAGCTTCTTTTAGATAAACATCATCATTGCTACAGTAGAATTTCATATTCAAGGAGGGTTACATCCTGAAAGGTGCAATGCAGGGAGAGGAAGTTTAAGAATATTTAAGACACTTTGGTTTCCGCTTGTGAGATTATGGAAATTACCATCAGCTGTGAAGTATGACTCATATCTGAGCACTCCAAACAATATTTTTTTTCTGTTTCAAAAAGAAATCCTTTTACCGTGACTGAGTTGAAGTATATAACTATTTAAAACATGGTAATTCTTTTGCATTTCAACTCATTTGATCTCTGGCCTTGGACTTGAGGAAGATGGTGGTTATTTTTGAAGAGAATATAAGAGAATCGAGTAGTGATTACAAGTGTTCGGCAAGGAAATAGACTACATTTTATTGGCAAAAAAAATTAAAGAGTGGCATGGTGCTGGGCAACAATCTCATGGGTAAAAAAATGAGCAAACAAATGGTAATTTCCTGTGTAATCACCATACTTTACCTTTGAGTTTTATTTGGCCTCATACAGAGAATATCTTTCCAGTCAATATCTTTCCTCATAATAATCTTACCACTATTTCCTTCTGACTTTGACAATGCTATATTCAGTCACAAAATTGACTGGTGAAGGAAAATGTTTATTCTGCCTTTTTTGATGGGAAAATATGTTTCTTATAGATATATACCAAAATATAAAGCCTAGGGTACCTGAAGTTAATTATATTTAATATGTAGTATAAATGTTTATTTCATTCAATACTTTCTATTTGTATGTTTATCTATACCATATTAGTCACATCATCCCTATGTTGCACACTGTCTGCAGGTGGTAAGTGAAAATATTTTATTCCTGCAAATTATTTCTTCAATCCTCACTTCAGTGGAAGAAGTGGGGGAAATATATGAGTAAATGTGGTAACCTGTTGTTTTTATGATGACCCAACCCTTCTGCTTCTGATCTGCTAAGGCACTTACAGTTGTCCGAGAGTGCTTGATTGCATTGACTTTTGTCTTGTCTTATTTCACCCTTCCCACAGAAATGTGTTACTTGAGGACAGGAATCATATCTTAGGCATTTTTGTTTCACCTTAAATGCCCATCAGAATGTTTTCCATATTATGAGCACAAAACAAGTGAATAAAATTCGTGTGAAAAGAATGAATAAAAAGTGGTTTAAATAGTATTTTATAAAATTGTGCTTTTAAAAACACTCGAAAACTTTCTGACACATGTCTCTAGCTTCCCTTTCCTGTGAAATTTTATCTTTCTGTGTCATTTCTACTTTTGCCAGAACCTCTGTTGCCTATTTTGTTTATCTCTTAAACCCAGATTCAATCTCTTTCTACTATTAACAAAAGTTACTGGAAATGATCAAATATATTCATCCCTCTTAAGTTATGAAAGACCAATACAAGATAAAAAAATAAACGTACAGGGCTTCCCTGGTGGTGTAGTGGTTAAGGATCCGCCTGCCAATGCAAGGGACACGGGTTCGAGCCCTGGCCCGGGAAGATCCCACATGCCGTGGAGCAACTAAGCCCGTGCACCACAACTACTGAGCCTATGCTTTAAGGCCTGTGAGCCACAACTACTGAGCCCGCGTGCCACAATCACTGAAGCCTGCATGCCTAGAGCCTGTGCTCCGCAACAAGAGAAGCCACGACAATGAGAAGCCCGTGAACCGCAACAAAGAGTAGCCCCCGTTCACAGTAACTAGAGAAAGCCCACGCAGAGCAACGAAGGCCCAACACAGCCATAAATAAATAAATAAATGTATTTTTTTTTAATTAAAAAAAAAAAGTACATAAAAATTTAAAAGGGAAGAAAAACAAGACAACATAGCACAGTGGCTAAGAATCAAACAAAACTACATTTAAATTCTGTATAGCATCTTATAAGCTAAGTGACAAGCAAGTTAACTAACCTTTCTAATTCTGTTTCCAAATTCAAAAAGGGAAATGATATTTATTTCATAAGGGTCATTTTGAGGGTTAATTAAACATCAAATATAACCAGTATGGTGCTTGGCATATTGCAAGCATTCATTTACCGGTATTCATTACCATTAATATTATTTTTGATTATTATTATATTATTAATTATAACAAAAAGTATCAATAGCTATTGATAGAATATCAGTAAGTTGATTAGTAAATTGACATATTGATAACATAAATATCAATAATAATATAATAATTATCAATAACAATAATGAATATATAATATTAACAAGGAGCAAATCTAAAAGTTAAGAGAATCTATCTTGAAATTTAGGTATCTGAACATCTCTGAATGGGTGGGAAGGAGGACTTTCTTCTGCCTGCATTCAAGATGAAACGAAAGGAAATAACTATGTTTCCATCTAAAAAGATTCCCATGTAAATATTGTGAAAATCTAGCTTCGATAACATTTATAGAAAGAAACTGAACATACACATAATGTAATTGATGATATCAAAAGAGCTTGATTTATAATACAACTTTTTTCATTGAAAGAGCTCCAGTATTGGGGGGAAACCACACAGACTGCTACTGTTACATGGCAACCAACAGTCTAAGTAGCAGTTTGTGAGAATATGTTTTAAAGCGAGCATGCTTCTCATAAAAATATTATTCTCAAAAAATATATATATGAGGATTATTTATTACCACTGACCCAGTTTTTCTGAACAATAAATCATCAAGTGACGGTCTCAGGTTTTCTTTGTTTAGGATTGTTCTGGAAATCTGGAGCAAAAAATATAGTCCTCATATAAAGATTGGGCCTAATGAACCTGAGGGACTTTCACTTCTTATGCTAATTTTTGCTCTCCCCATGAAAATAAAATGATTTTTGCCACCAAGGAAAAGACAAAAATCATAATTTCAACTATGAGCCATGTGTGCTGAAAATTAACAATAAGTGTTAAAGATTTTTGTTTAATTAAAGTTCAATGCTCTCTGTATCAAGTCAGTGACAATTTAGCTAGTTTGCAATGCTTTCTTGTTTCTCTCTGTGCTGGTCCACATTTTCCAAACTTATTTCTGTCCTTTTATTTATCAATGACCAGTTGTCAAAACATTACCTTGCAAACCAAGGCAAGAAGTAAAAGAACATTCACTTTACCAGACTCCTTTCTTCCTACTTACCTCCCCCACTCTTCAATCTTCCAAAGATTTAGGTAGAATGAATTGAATTAAATGAGCTCTTGAGTACTCTTTTTTTATTATTATAATTTTATTTTCTTGGATCTATAGCTAAAGTATCTCTCAAGGTACAAAACTGTGGCAATACCTTGCAATTAGATTGATATGCAAGGACTAGAGGCAAAGTGAAAAGGCCATCTTTCTCAAATGACAGACTGCAGATGCTTCAAAAGGATGTTTATTTGCAAGAGGCAGCCTTCTATGCAAAAAATTATCATCCCTGAATTCAATTTACTGCAGGTTGAAATACAAGGACAGTTTGGTATTCTCATAATTATCTGACTTAAAAACTGACAAACTTTGACTTGAAGAGGTCTTTTTTTCCTGAAAGCAATAGATTCTAAAGACGTACAATGATATAGCAAGTATTTTGGCCAATATTCTATGCAAGCGATAGTACTGTTATAAATTTTAACATATTATGTTAAGATGAATATTGAGATTCAGAAGGAAAGTAAATGACACCTTAAGAATCATAAAATGTATAAAGCAGTTGTAGATTGTGGGAATTATGGTAGCTGGAGAGAAACATCTGGACCCCCATGGTTAGCTCTGGCCAGATCACTGAGTCTCAGTTTTGAAACATGATAAATACTGGACTACTGGATTTACTCAGTGAGTCTGCACATGAGATTGTAGCTTCCACCTGTATGCTCCCCAGGTCTCTTCTTATATGAGTATGTAAACTCTATCTGTCTAGAGGAATTTTCATAAATAAGGGCAAGAACCATGGGCTATAAGATTAGTAGGTTGACAGGGAAAGAACATGTGAGAGGATCAGAAGTGACTTCAGGTCACTAAAGAAGAAACTACAAAGAAGAGAAAAATTAAAAGTTGACAACATAAAGAGAGAGAAAAGAAATTTTTCTTCCCTAGAAGTAAAAGGATTTTGCATTTAATCCCTGCTTTTCTAGGAGAAGGAAAGCTAACTCCACAGACTGTTAATAATTACAGAGGAACTTTCAGATTTCTGCAAAGTGGGAAAGAGATCAGATATCCTCAAAAGCATTAGAAAAAGCAGTTTCTTGCTGCATCAAGAATCAGAAGCTTCTCCCCTTCTCCCCTTCTCAGCAAGGCAATGTCTCTCACAGGACCAAAACATGGTGGCACTCGGCAGAAAAAGGAAAAAGGAGACTGCCAGCTTTGTTATCAGCAACTATATTAATGTTAAACATTATTTTTTGATTAAGTATGTTAATTTCATACTCTGCCAGTAAAGTTTACAAGAAATGTTCATGAGATAAGGCACTAACTTGTTTAGGGTCAAACAGTTTTCTCATATAAAATACACTGAAGAAATTAAGATATTTATAAAAATTTTATACAAGGCATCTTGAGCAAGAGGGGCTATGAGGTAATATGCATGTCACTTCAATTTCTCATTTAAGATAAGTATTTTTATATCAAGTTGAAAAGGTTTTTCCCAAAAGGTTCTGAGAAACTTTTTTAAAACTAGTATTCCATGGAACCTAATCTACAAGGTATTCTTCCCAAAAATGGGTTCTGTGGCAAACTCAGTTTGAGGAAGATGCACACTAGATTTCCCTGCTTGGATATTTGCCTTGATTATAAGCATGTTTAAGTTTCTATAGTAAAGAAATACTTTCAATCTAGCAATTTCCCAGCCTCTTTAAGCATGAAATCCTCGCTCTTTTCTTGACAATCATGAACACCTATTGGCATCTCTTAGAACCACTGTACCACAGAATATATTTTGGAAAATGCTATTTTAGGATAAGATAAAAATATTGTTAACCTATGAAATATGAAGAGGTTACTCAGTTTATATTATTTTTAAGGTTGCTTATTAGTTTGAAAATCAAATTAAAAGCTGAAAAGCCATTTTTGTTTCATTGGTAATTTCTTGAGAAAAGAAAAATCTGCTTATATAGAAAACTATCAGGCATACTTTTCTTGAGATCAAGTTAAACTTTATTCGGACAAGTTCTTTTAATTTTTCCATGCCAAATATTTTCCTCATCTTTACTATTGTATTAAAACATCTTTGTGTTAATTATTGACTAGTTATATTCCCAAGTTTAAAAATTCACTTGATTGAATTCAGTCAACAGTTTGTATTGATTTCACCTAAAACAGATTTTACTCAAGACTTATCTCACTTCTAACTCTTGATTTATTCATGCACCAAAGTGGTTAGTTACCTTGATTGTAAGAAAATCAGATCTTAACCATTCACCATGAGAAGAGAACACGGGTCACTGACCCTCAAAAGTAACAAAAATAATCATATTATTTTATATACACCTCCTCCAATATGAGGTGTTTCTTGACAGAGCTGCTAACAAGTGGACATATATAAGTTTTACTACCCTTGCCCCTCAATTTAATATAAACAAGCAATCATAATGTAAGATGCCTTTGTAAGCTACATGTCTGATAATCAGTCCAAGAGTAGGAAAGAACAGACAATACCTTTAAAATGGTTTGGCTCTCAATATCCAGATTTGCTCTATTTATAATGAGAAATTATGCCATTTTGCTTTCATATTTGAGAACTGCAGAAGAGTAGTGAAAGAATGTAAACTGATCTTCACTTAACCTATCCATAGAGCCAGCTGCTTTAATTTGAAATATTCATTGAATATGTGTTCAATAACCATGGCTAGACCAAATGTATTTCAAGAGATACAGCTACTTATTAAGTGCATGGAGTTCTGCCAATCTACTCTGTTTGAAAGTAGGTCATAATTAAAATGAAATCACTTAGTTTCACTGGAATTTCTGCTTACGCTTAAGAGTCAGAATGAAACAAAATCACAGGAAGAGGTACTTCTACAATGGCAGGAGAGATTTGTCTTCCTTTTGAACTAGGCTTTGCTTTTACTCTTCAATGTTGCTTTTTCCATGACTTATTTTCTTATTAACCAAAAAGATGGTATAAAAAGATGAAAGGACTCACGGGGATCCATGATATTTTAGGCACGGATGTTACTTATGCCCATTTTCAGGCACTTTTCTATAAGGTTTTCCCTAGTAAAAGTTAATGAATATCTCTCTAACCTAATTTATAATAATTATAGAAGACATTTAGCTACTGAGAGTAGTGGAGTAATGCATTTACAGTTCTAGGGAATTAGTCTGAGAAATTTGAAAGAATATTTAAAACTTAAAATTCTTTGAGTAAGTCAACTCTTCACAACATTTAAGTAGAATAATATGCAAATGATATTTTAAGTTAAATTCTATAAATATGTAAAGATAAAAAGATACAAGATTAAATTTTAACCCAAGTAACAGCTGTGCAGCACATTCTGGAATTTGTGAAAAAACTTCGTGAGGTTCCCTACCTTAATTTCAGGAAATTTATTCACTAAGAGAATGTGATTCATATTATTTTGTAAGAAGAGTCCTCTCTATATTATTAGGATTACAACATCTATCAATGTCAAATCTTTAGTCATCAACCAAGACCCAGTAACAAGCATTAGATTTTTCCTTCCACCTTTAACAACTAAAAATACAAACAAACAAAGCAAAACAAACAAAAAGTATGTATATACATATACATAAAACAATGGTTTTCAGGCAGCACATGACTGATTCCTTGAGAGAAGGAAAACAAACAAGTTGATCCACATGATTGCACTAGTTTACTGTTGGTAATGAAAGCAATGTCCAGGCTGAAGCTCAGGGCGGGCAAAATGCAGCAGAGCCTAATCGTTTTAGTTAAATTTTAAAAGACAGAAACTAAAGAGTGCATAGTTAAGAAGTGAGCCAGTTTGTCACTACATATAAACATCTCCCTTGGGAGACTTTACTAAGATGGTTATTAGAATTAGTGATAAAAGAAGAGTTTACCAGTCTCTCTGGTAAATAGTTGTGTTTGGTTTAACGTAAGACTCACAATTAGTATCCACTTTTACACAACTGAGAAATTCACAGGAGGGACAAACATTCAAAATTGGGTTAAAGGAAGAATACACCATATTTACAAGGAAATTAGAACTGTCCCTCTCCACCCCCCACCTTGATCTGCAATGGAGCGCCTCCACTGAGGCAACAGAAATGTTGTCAGTGCAAAGTCTGGCAGTTTCTGAATTGAGTGGACCTGCTGAAGATCTGTGGCCACACATCAGTTAAGTAAGAGATCCTGAAATATAAAGTAACCTTTCTAGATTTCTGCTGCTTTGGAATACAAGCCAGACAAAGCACGCTCTCCAAATTCAAGATTTTACTACTGAATAGTATGAATAATACAGGCTCTGAAATCCTGTCAGGATTGCCATATGATTAGAAAATATGTCAAGCTAGGAATTTTTCCTGCAGGAAAAAGGAATTTTCTCTTACTCTTTTCTCTTAAAGGGGTAATAACTCTGTCATATCTGAGGTGGGTATATGAGAATCCAGTCTTGCAGTGGTCTATGGACAGTTACTTTGATTTGGTTAAACAAATGTATTTGCTCAGGCTCTTAGGCCTCATCCTAGGCAAGTAAATTACTGACATTTATGCAATAAATATAATTCTAAGAAAAACAACTAAAAATAAGTTGGATTGCCAAAAGAAAAGATTGAGAAAAATGGAAGAGAAAATGTGAGAATTAAAAGCTCTTTGCCTTTCACAGAACCCTCCTCCTTTCTCTGCTGTCCCTGCTCCATCTCTTCCCATGGAGAGAACCTCTTTATCCTTCCCTGCCCCACACTGACTTTGGTGAAGGGTCAGGTGATGAGTTTTTAAGAGGGTAGTTCTCTTCACTAGTAAATTTCTCTGTAAAGGAGAATGAGGGCACGGCTTCATTACCTGTTCTGTTTAAGGTCACAGGCTTATGAGCCTTGTGGCCCAACCTGAATCCATTTCATGTCTTTGCCCAATTCCACCTCCAAGGATCACATATCATCCAAACACCATGCAGTTAGGGAAGCAGACATGATAGAGACCTAATCAGAGAATAACTGAGAATTAGATAAAAGATAGTATCCCTGTGTGAAGACAATAGGATGGAGAATAGCTGCACTAATCACTTGGAAAAAGGCAAACAAACAAGCCATTAAGCTGATGAATTAAGGGAGACAAAAGTATCAGATAATTTACATTTTTCTTAACTCAATGTGAGGAAAACCAGTCTTTCCTATTTGGATAATTTTTGAAAAGCTACCCAGGACTCCCAGTCATCCACATACCTTGAATGCCAGCTGATATTAATCACTTAAGGGCTTCTTTTCCTTGTGCCCAGAACTTTGCAGAAGAACCCCACCCATGTTTCAGTTTATAACCCCATGCATGATAGGTACCCTGGCTCCTGTATAGAGTTCTGCAAACAGCAGAATTTGCTCCTTTGATGGAGTAATAAGCATGTCAGGGTCCAGATTTCCACATCAAGGAAAATGGTAGCTGAGAGAAGCTGACTATCCGCACAACTCCACAAACAGTAGAATGCATCTTCATTAATTTTTGAGAATGACAAAGTAAAAGTAACTAATATGTATCCAAGTACTTAAGCCTTAAATTTGACACAAAAATGTTTTGTTAACTGGTTTTATTGGAAGGATGATGTAAAAAAGAAAAAAAATAACATCTAATTTACAGATAAACAGAAATCTGGCATTATAGAGAGAAACTGCAAAAAAAAATTCGACTTGATTAACTTTGGGATGTAAGTTCTCTGCAGACCCAGAATAGATAAAGAAAAGTGAATGCCAATTGTTCATGGAAATTTGATTGACTGTTACAATAGTATAAACAGTGATTTATACTGGACACAAAAAGAAAATAAAAATGTCCTATAGGGTAAGCTTGTCTTCAACACCTAAACAATTAAACACATATAAATTAAACACTGGAAGTTTAATTTATACCTTTTAATGGATGCCTCATAATAAATCTTTGACACTAGATGATGGCTGCAGGTCTTTGTATTTCAATTTTGGGGAAAATTATTGGGGTAGACAGAATAATTACTACAGGGCCTAAATCATCATATAAATATAATGCTACTTATATGATTGACTAAAACTTAGGAGAAATTTACTAGACCTTGCAAGGGAATCTCTTAATTAAAATTTTAGATTATCAGGCTCTAGAGTCAAGCTACTCCTTAGGCTTGGATTGGGCAAGACTTCATAAGGAACTACAAATAATTTTTAGATCATTAATCATTTGAAAATGCAAACAATAAAGAAGATATCACAACAATTTGTAAAATTAATGTATGAATAAGAAAAATATTTGTCTATTGTTAATCAAGAATCTGATTTAACCATTCACCATTGATATGATATATTCAAAGTTTATTCCTTTAAGGCAAATAATGTGCTAACTTTTAAAAAAATTCAGTAATTCTGTTATTTTACAGTGATTTTGATAACTGTTTTGCTTTGCGATAGACTTGCTGCATAGTTAGACAGCTGCAAATTTCCTAAGAACCTAGTAATGATCTCCTTGAAATGTAATTTTCAAGAAAGATAGTGCCCTATTTCCCAGTTATCATGAGCAGGTAGAAGCCTAACTTCTGAGGGAGCCTAGCTCCAAGTTTCAAAATTGCCTCTTGTCATAAAGGCATAAGAAGTTTATTTTTCCTTTGGATTAAGTCAATTAGCTAATACAGGTGATCACTCCAACTACCAAGTAAATTTAGGATAAACTATATTTGATAAATGGTGCTATCAAGTCCTCTCATATGAGGACTAGTTATTGTTTATTTTGAGAGCATTTATGTAATGGATTTTATCTGCTTGGCTATATAAAAGGCGAGATTCCTTTCTGTCTATCTTTGTAATTTCTTAGTGGATCGCCTGTGATCTGCATGACATTCTGGTTTAATGCCTCTACATTTGTGAGGAGTTTTCTGGATTGGAAGAAAGTAGATATGGGATTTTGTACATTAAACAACTCACTTCTAAATACATGGGTCAAATTTGAAATCACTAAGGAAATTAGAAAACAAATCCAATTGAATGATAATGAAAATTCTACATAATAACATTTGCAAGATACAACAAAAGCAGTGAGTGCTTAGGGTAAAATTTGTAGCTTTTTAATGCTTGTACTATAAAGGAGAAAAGTTTAAAGTTAATGATCTAAGTTGCCATCTTAAGAATTTAGAAAAAGATGAGCAAGTTAACTGCAAAGTGAGTTGAAAGAAATAATGAAATAGAAAGCAAAGTAGAAGGAAAGATATCAGTGCATTCAAAAATAGAAGAACACTAGAGAAAATAAAGCCTAAAGTTGGATCTTTATAGATTTGTAACATATAGCAAGAGTGCTCAAAGAATGAGAGAAAAAGCAAATTATCAATATAAAGATAAAAGAAGACAGAACGAAGGATTCTGTAGACATTAAATGAAGACAAAGGAATATTATAAAGAGTTTTTGCCAGTGAATTTGATAACTTATGTGAAACGGATAACTTCCGAAAAAAAATTACACCTCTCCAAAACTGGCATATAAGAAAATAGAAAAATCCGAATCATCCTCCATTTTAAAATTTAAATTTATTAGAAAAAAAATCTTATAAAGAAAATTCTGGGTCCAGATATGTTGATGAGTGAATCTTATCAAAATTTAAGGAGGAATAACATCAATATTGAACAAATTTTTCAGGAAATAGAGGCCAGTATAACCCTGATACCAAAATCTGTGTCTTTAAAAGAAAATAACACTATAGACAAATATCATTTTAGAGCATGTTTAAAATTCCTTTATAAAATATTAGCAAATAAAAATCAAAATACATAAAAGATAATATATGACCAAAAGAGATTATATCAGGAATGAAATGTTAATTTAAAATCTCAAAAGCAATGTAATTCACTATATTAATAACTAAACAAATAAAAAATATTATTTTCTTCATAGATTCAGAGAAAGCATTCTAACAAAATTCAAACACCCTCTGCATACTAGAAATTAAAATTTCTCAATCTGATAAAGCGCAACTATGAAAGACCTCAATTAATATCTGAACAAAAGACAAAATATTAAACACTTTCATCCTAATATCTGGGACAAGGCAAGGCTTTCACCCTCACCAATTAAGTTTAACACTTTACTGGAGGTTTTAGACAATGCAGTAAAGCAAGAAAAGTAATAAAAGCCTAAAGATTGAAAAGGAAAAAATCAAACTCTATTCATGGAAGACATGATTATGTCTATGTAGAATGACTAAATTATTTATAAAGCAATTACTAAAATTAGTGAATTTTGCAATGTTACAGGATACAAAGTCAAAAATTATTTGTTTCTATACAGCCATATTAAACAACAAAAAAGTGAAATGTAAAAAACTCAATATGTAATAACATCAACAACCACAAAAAATATTTATAAATAAATTTAATAGACGTTGTATAAGATCTCCAAACTAAAACATTCAATATAGTCCTGAGATAAATTAAAGAAGACCAGAATAAATTGAGAACGTGTCCATAAGTTGACACACACAATATTGTTAAGATACTCCTATACTGATAGGCAGCTATATTGCAATCCCAATCATAATCCCTGCAGGATTTTATAGAAACTGACAAGTTGATTCTAAAATTTATATGATAATCCAAAAGACTTTTTTAAAGTAGAAAAAAATTTTTGATAAGGCAAAATAAAGTTTGAAGATGTATACTACCTGGTTTCAAGAATTGTTTTAAAGCTACAGTAATCAAGATAGGGTTGTTGTATAAGCATAAGGATAGTTAAATAGATCCATGAAACAGCTTAGGAAACACATTCACTCAATTTTAACAAGGGTGCCATTGCAATTTATTAAAGATAGGGAAGTCTTTTCATTAAATGGTGCTGAAACACTTAATAATTTATATGGAAAGAAAATGCTTTCACTCAACACTTACCTTACAGTATATATGAAAATTGATTTGACATAAATCACAGACCCAAATATAAATGCTAAAACTATAAAATGTTAAGGAAGACACAGAATAATATCTTCATGATACAGGTATAGCCACGGGTTGTTTTGTCACATCACAAACAGGAATGACTCAAAAAGAAAGGAATGGAAATTTGATAGTCTTCATCAAAGTTAAAAATCTGGCCTCATCAAAAGACATAATTAAGTAAATGAATAGGCAAACCAAAGACTGAAGAAAAATATTCACAAAAGATATATTTGACATATTTTTTTCTGAAACATACAAAGAGATCTTACAAGTCATTAATAATATGCAGGGTTTTTTTAAATGGTCAAGGACTGGAATATACACTTCTCAAAGGAAGATATACAAATGATAGATAATCACATGAAAAGATGTTCAATATCATTAGAGAAATGTATATTAAAACCACAGTGAAATATCATTATACAAACAGTGGAATTACTAAAATGAAAACAACTGACAACTCCAAATTTTGAAAGAATGTGGAGCAACTGAAAATCTCATATGTTGCTAGTGGGAATGTGAAATGGCACCATCACTTTGGAAAAAGGTTTGGTAATTTCTTAAAAATGTAAGCATACAACTACCATAAGACTCAGCAATTCCATTCCTAGATATTTACTAAAGACAAATGAAAACATAGGTCCACATAAAAAAGACTTATACAAGAGCTCTTTTATCATCATAATAATCCCAAATTTTTAACATTGATTTGATCATTTGGATGAATGAGGTGGGCTAGAACACAAACTTTCTTCAATAATAAACACATCTATTGAAAACCAGTTGTTGCAGAGGATCAAGAGTTCCCTACCCTGACCTAGACAAGAGAGTTTTGAAGGTATTCTGGGCTCTAATCTCAATTTAAAGTTCTATATTACAAAGATTTTCCCAATTCATAATTGAAAGTCCCTTTTAGTTTGGTTCATATGTGTTCATTCTAATTTTCTAAATTTCTCTATCCAATAATGTAAAAAAAGAAGAAAATATATTCTTTTGGGAGCAAAAGCACATAAAAAAATAATAAAAACAAAAGGAAATGGGTTAATAATACTCTATTTTAAATGCTTATTGTCTCTCCTTCTTCCACAAACTTGCAAAGCTTTTATTCTATTTCTCCTTCTGGGAAAAAAAAAAGAAGTTACAATAGTTGGAAAGGCAATTATGTTTTCCAAAATATTCTCTGGAGAGTGACAGCCTGCTCTCGGTCACAGGTGCTGGGGTTAGTTTTCCAGGAGTGATGATGACACATCACTGCACTAGGTTACGCTGGCCTGGCAGTCTCAATTTAAGTAATTCACTATGTGTCATTTCCATTCTGAGGAGTGACAGTGTTTCCTCTCCCTCAGCCAAAGGCTTCCTCGGGAGAGAGCTACTTCTGGTCTGACAAAGGTTTAGCCGCTTCAGGCATTCCCCAGGGAATTATCTAATGAACTCTTTATGACAACTGATATTTAATGGTGATATAGTCATCAATCCAGAGATGTGTTACAAGTCATGTAGTCGTTGGGTAGAGGTAAAGCAAACACACCTCTGTCATTCAACATAATCGTAAATTTGGATTACCAACTGTTCATTCCTGCATAAGAAACAACTTTATTATTAATTCCACAGAATAGACGGATGGGCAATTTGGAGATGAAACTAGTTAATTTTCCCGGAAGTGCTAGTTATCTTTTCCCAATAAGTGGGAGAATTAACATTTATTGAAAGCCTAGCCCTATTGCTAAGCACTTAATATAAATGATCTCAACAATTTCCCCCTTTACAAACAAAGAAACATACCTAAGAAGTTTAAAGTTGTCCAGGGTCACACAGCTAATAGGTATTGGAGCCCAGGAATTAAACTCAGGACTATTTGACGTCCAAACTCTCTAAAACCAACTATTGCATGGAATTTAAATTACATGGAAAAAAAAATCTTCATGAGTGAGCCACTTATAGAGCAAAGAAAAACACACATTTGGAGAAAAAGTGTACCAGTGAATCCATTTAAAAATGTTTACTAGAAATCTCTTCTTCATGCAAGTTCAGAAGAACCTAATCTTTGTTACCTACAAAAATAACAGCAAACAAAGGGTATACACATTCAGAGACTAAGATGCATCTCTTCAAAATGGGAATGCTGCAGTAAAAATCATAAATGTGCAAACAACTCAAACTTAAGAGCAGAAAACATTGCACTATAAAGACTAAAAGAAAAGGACAACCTCTGAAAATCAGTTAACAATGCTGTATAAGCATCAACAATATTTAACTATAGTGTGCAGACTAGATCCACTATGCTACTGACAGACTTGTGTTTTAAAATTCATTAAATTCAAAGGAATCAAATTCATATGAATCAAAATTCACAGTGATATCAAAGGAAATGAGCGAATTGCAAGCAAAGAATTTTTAAGACAATTTAACAATATCAACTACTGACTTTCCGACAGAAAATTAATCTGACAGATTAACAGAAAAATAGAGCGGTTACTGCAAACATCTGGATGAAAAGTAAAAGATTTAGTTAATAAGCTTTCAGTCTACATGATGCCTAACACTAGGTTTCATAAGCTGATATATCAGTTTGTCAAAAATAAAAACAATATAAAAGAAAAAGAGGGAAAAGTATGTTTTCTCTATTACTGTGCTTATAAGAGTATGCTATAAAGGATTGGACAATAACAAGATAGACTTGAAGAAAGTATGGTTGTAACTAATTTGACAATACTGGGTCTTAGGAAATAATTTAGTTTTCTAAATTTCATTTATTTTTCCCAAAGGCTCAGTGATCTAGGACTCAGGGTTTATTTCCATCAATTCTTGTTGGTTAAATTCTGTCTAAAGATTTACTAATCCCATGGTCGTGAATAAGAATTGTTTATAGTGTTAAACCACAAAGGGGTTTGGGTAACCACAATGATATCAGAGAAGATTAGACATTTTGACGAGAGTACATTGAGGTCTGTCAGAGCAAAAATTGCACCAAACAGTCAGGTAAGAAAGAGTTTCTTCAAGGTTACTGCAGTAGGAGAGAGAGACCAGAACTAAAATCTGAACTCTACTCTGCTAAAGCAAACAGTGGGAAGATTTTTAAGCACTGGGGTGAGAATGAGAACACAGGTCATGTGTATTTGCTAATCACTTCACCCAAAGGAAAAAGCTTTGTATCTTCATGACAGGAGATAGTTTAGAACTCAGAGCAAGGCACCCACCAGAAGTTAGGTTCTTACCCTCCCACAGAAACTGGAAGATAAAACTGGCACGAGACTTACATACATCTCAAACAGGCAGAGAAATAATTTGCAATTACAAGTTTTCTTTTAATTTTTTTAAATGTTATTTTTAAAATTTTTCTTTAATATTTTTTATAAAAAATTTAAAGGTTACTTTCCATTTACAGTTATTACGAAATACTGGCTATATTCCCCCTGTTGTACAATACATCCTTGAGCCTATCTTACACACAATAGTTTGTGCCTCCCACTCTCTATACCCCTAGATTGCCCTTCCCCCCCTTCTCCCCACTGGTAACCACTAGTTTGCTCTCTATATCTGTGAGTCTTCTTTTTTGTTATATTCACTAGTTTGTTGAATTTTTTAGATTCCACATATAAGTGATATCATACAGTATTTATCTTTCTCTGTCTGACTTATTTCATTTAGCATAATGCCCTCCAAGTCCATCCATGTTGCTGCAAATGGCAAAATTTTCATTCTTTTTATGGCTGAGTAGTATTCCATTGTGTATATATATATATATATATATATATATATATATATATATACCACATATTCTTTACCCATTCATCTGTTGCTGGACACTTAGATTGCTTCCATATCTTGGCAATAATAAATAGTGCTGCTATTAACATTGGGGTGCATGTATCTTTTCAAATTAATGTTTTTGTTTTCTTTAGATATATACCTGGGAGTGGAATTGTTGGGTCAAATGGTAGTCTTATTTTAGTTTTTTGAGAAACCTCCATACTGTTTTCCACAGTGGCTGCACCAACTTATATTCCCACCAACAGTGTACAAGGGTTCCCTTTTCTCTACATCCTTGCCAACATTTGCTATTTGTGTTCTTTTTTGATGATAGCCATTCTGTCTGGTGTGAGGTGATATCTCATTGTGGTTTTGGTTTGCATTTTCCTGATGATTAGCAATGTTGAGCATCTTTTCATGTGCCTGTTGGCCATATGCATTTTCTCTTTGGAAAAATGTCTATTCAGTTCTTCTGCCCATTTTTTAATTGGGTTATTTGTTTTGTTTTGGTTTTTTTTTAAGTCTGAAAACTATAAGACACTGATGAAAGAAATTGAAGATGACATAAACAGATGGAAAGATATACCATGTTCTTGGATTGGAAGAATCAGTACTGTTGAACATACCCAAGGCAATGTACAGATTCAATGCAATCCCTATCAAAATACCAGTGACATTTTTTACAGAACTAGAGCAAATAATTATAAAATTTATATGGAAACACAAAAGACCCTGAATAACCAAAATGATCTTGAGAAAGAACAACAGAGCTGGAGGAATCACGCACCCTGTCTACAGACTATACTATAAAGCTACAGTAATCAAAACAGTATAGTACTGGCACAAAAACAGACACATAGATCAATGGAACAGGATAGAGAGCCCAGAAACAAGTTTTCTAAACTGAATATGTTACTAAACCAAACTTGGATCCACTCACCACATGCAGTAAAGCCAATCTACTGACACTGAGTTGTGGTGAACAAAACTGCAGCATTTATTGCAGGGCACCAAGCAAGGAGTCTGGGACAGCCAGGGCTCAAAAAGCCCAAACTCCCCAATGAGTTTCAGTAAAGCATTTTTAAAGGCAAGGTGAGGGAGGGGTGTCCCAGGATCTGTGAACAGCTCATGCCTGATTCTCTAATTGGTTGATGGTGAGGTAACAGGGCAGTGTCACAGGGGTTAACATTATCAATCTGTAGGTTCCAGTAGGCCCAGGGGGGTATGTGCTCATGGTCATCAAGTAGTTAATGTGTTCCATTTGGTGGGGATTTTAGCATCTGTAAAACAACTCAGGAACTGTGCATCAGATACTGTTATCTAGGTACTTTAGAGAAGAGCTAAAGCAGAGGATATGGGGGCGGAGCCTGTCCTGAGATGGCCCCATGGTATCCTGCTCAGTTACAGTTGCTCTAAGAAAAGGGCAGCGAAGGCCTAGTCAGGAGGAAGCCTGTCTAAAGTTTAGTCAGGCTGAGGAACATTTAGGCTGTCTTGGTAAGTCCTAGAACTAGAAACTCTGGCATAAAATATAAATAACTAGAAGATAAGTTATAATCATTGGTCTTTGATCAGGGAGACATTCTAACAACACAAATGTTTTCCAATAATAGGCCCTAAAGCCTCTAAGAAGGCAATGACGATATATTGTGGGCAATTATGACTTAGAGTTTTTTGAGTATGTTTTGAAATTTGGGTTGGGCCGAAAGCATGAAAATGCATTTTCAAAAACTGACCAGTTATCAGTGGCATTAATGTGTGTTTCAATTTCATCTCTGGCCTTATTTTCTATTCCTTGCCCTACTCCAAGTCCCTTCCCCCATTCACTCTTACTACCACTCTAGCTTTGGTACTTGCATTTTTGCATTTGAATCCCTTGATCTGAGATATGAAACTAATTACAGAAGGTTTCCATTGTTCCTTCTCTTTGTCCATTCCTACAATAAACCATATGACTTTGTGAACTGATTCCAAGGATTAACCATTACACCAAGGCTACAATGAGTGCAAATGGTCTCTATAGAAATATGAAATTAGAAACTGGTTTTGTGGGTTGATGGATAAGCAAAGTTGGTGAACAGAAGGATAAGCTAATGACAATCAAAGCAATTTGGGCTGACACCTGGCAAATGCATTATGTTTACAGTTGAATGGCTATGTGTATAGCCAGAAATTAAAGCCCTAATATAAAACTAATATCATTAATGCCAACTGCAAAAGAAGTTTTCAGCAATGCATTGACATCATAGTTGACTCTCAAAATGCATGGATACCACATGGAACGGTAATATAATTGGAATAACACTAAGAGATCAGCACATTTTCAGCCTGAAATAGTTTTGTCTTAGTTGTAACAGAGATGGAAAACAAACAGCATCATCACTCTCCTCTCTCATCATTGCCAAAATTCTCCCTATTTTCACTCTACCTTAATTTTTTTCATCTAGTATTAAAGACCATATTCTCATTCCACATATATGAGGTAAATGCCAAAACCTTTTCTGTCACCTGTTCTCGTATTTTACTCTTTAGTCACTTGCTTTAGTCTCCTTCCTTTCCATCTACAAGCATACTCAGAATTCCCATCTTTAAAACTTTTACTTAAACTTGTTACCTACCCACAAACTGTTATCTTGGTTTTTTTTAATACCTTTATTGGAATATAATTGTTTTACAATGTTGTGTTCGTTTCTGCTGTACAACAAAATG
Source organism: Balaenoptera physalus (assembly GCF_965194825.1). Classification (NCBI taxonomy): domain Eukaryota; kingdom Metazoa; phylum Chordata; class Mammalia; order Artiodactyla; family Balaenopteridae; genus Balaenoptera; species Balaenoptera physalus. The sequence continues at coordinate 40,851,528 of NC_138888.1, read as the reverse complement.
AATCAGCTATATGTATACATATATCCCCATGTCTCCTCCCTCTTGCGTCTTCTCCCTCCCACCCTCCCTATCCCACCCCTCTAGGTGGTCACAAAGCACCAAGCTGATCTCCCTGTGCTATGCAGCAGCTTCCCACTAGCCATCCATTTTACATTTGGTAGTGTATATATGTCAATGCTACTCTCTCACTTTGTCCCAGCTTCCCCTTCCCCCTCTGTGTCCTCAAGTCCATTCTCTACATCTGCATCTTTATTCCTGCCCTGCCACTAGGTTCAGCAGTACTGTTTTTTTAGATTCTATATATGTGGTTAGCATACGGTATTTGTTTTTCTCTTTCTGACTTACTTCACTCTGTATGGCAGGCTATAAGTCCATCCACCTCATTACAAATAACTCAATTTAGTTCCTTTTTATGGCTGAGTAATATTCCATTGTACATATGTGCCACATCCTCTTTATCTTGTTTATCTTCTTATTTTTACAACTAAAATTCTTAAAATGTATGCCACACTCACTGCCCCCACCACCTCATCTCTACCTTGCACACTCTTTAATCCACTGCTTCAGAAGTTTGTCTCCATTATTCTACCAAAATGCCATTTAAGAGATCACCAGTGACTTTTAATCTTGAAATGCAATGACCTTTCTTAAACCTTATCTCTTTGAGCTCTTGATAGCATTTGACACAGCTGATCAGTCACCTCTTCCTTATAATACCTTCTATTAGAACAAAACTTTTCCATATTTGAAGTACTATCACTTGCAGTATCTAATTTCATTCTGCTTTTAAAAGATTTCAAAATCACACAACTAATGACTGCGTGTTGATCCTTGGTCCAGTGCTACTGTCATTATGTCATGCTGTTGAGATAGCATGGTTCAGTGAATAAGACCCGAGCTCTGTAATTAGAAAAAATTTCTCATTCTAATGCTCATTTTACTTTAAATTTTCTGCATTACAGTTTTCTTATGTATGAAATGGGAATAGCTGTGCCCGCATCATAAGATTATGGTTGGGATAACAGTGTAACATAAGTAAAGCCCCTAACTAAATTTTGTCATACATGATACATAATAGACATGGTTATTTCCATCTCCAAACCATTATCTACATTCTCAACAATTTAGGTAAATAGTAACTGAGTGTTTCTTAGTCCTTAGAGAAAACCAGAGACTAAGCAGAAATGGAGCTTGTAAGAGTTTGCACTTTGATTACTTCCTCTCTTTTCTCTCCACTTTTGTGACACTACACTATCCATATTCTTTCCTACTGTTTGCTTAGTCCATTCCATTTATTCTTTTCCTAGCGAGTCTAATTCCTCCTCCTTATATTAGGCCATACCCCAGAGTCAGTCCTCAGATGTCTGTTATTCTCCATGCAATCTCTCCTATAGGTATGTAAAACTTCTCATGGTCCAGCTGTAACTATCTCCTAAACTTTAATTTTATATCACCAACTGCCATCTGTAAATCTTTGCTATATATTCAATGTCTCAAACAAACCTATCAACTAGCGATTAACCAGATTCATCTTAAAAATTTGCCTATTGCTACCAGCCCTGATGCCCTAGAGGAGTTTCAAACTGAGCATTTATAACTCTATCATCCTACCTTCCCATAAGCTTGTAAATATTTTCATATTCCCTAGCTCTCTGATGAGGCCACCTCCACCTGACTTCTAAAGCCAGAAACCGTATAGTTATCTACTGTCCCTGCCTCTCCTCGACTCATCTATGCTACGTCCTTAATTTCAATCTCATCCTCCTAGATTTTTTCCAGTGTTCATCATCTCACACCTGAAATACTAAATAAACAAACGAAAAGCAAAAAAGCTCCTTAAAAATCACCTTTTCTGATACCCATTCTCCTGACCGCAAACCTTTCTTGCACCCTCACCATTTGCAATGCATTCACTTTGTGCCGGCAAATTGATAATGTGCATATTTCACACCACTGTCCATCAAATTACCTCTCCATTGCCTCATGGATGGAACAACACATTGAACATGTGCTCAAGAACATACTTCATAAGCAGAGTTCTTTTTTCAAAGTAAACTTCATGCAACCAGACTCCCCTGCCATTAGTCTCCAGCCTTACAGCCAATAATCAGTGTCACACACCTTCCATACTTTTCATAACTGTGCTTTCTCATACGCTGTTCATTTGCTCAGAATGTTCTTCCCCACCGGTGTGCCTGGAAAAAGCCTAGTAACCCTTCAAAATCTTGTTATTAGCAACAATGGCTCCCTTATTTTGAAGTGCTCACTATGAGCCTGGCACTATGCACATTCACTTAACCCATTAGAGTCTCATCACAATTTTTTGAAATAGGCCCTGTCATTATTCTCATCTTATAAGTACAAAAACTTTGACACAGAGAGACTAAGTAACTCACTAAACATTGGTAGAGTTAAGATTCAAATTTCATTTTGGCTTGATCCCAAAGTTATCCTGAACCATGCTGACCCCACAGTGTTTATCCCCTCTTCAGTGAAGCCTCTCCTTTTCCTCCCACCCACTGTGCCCCAGTCCCAATCACTTATCATTTCCTTTTCTGTGGCCTTCTGTACCTTGCCTGTACTCTCACTTTCTGTATAATAATAATAGCTACAGATACTTATATATGTCTGGCAACATCCAAAGTGATTTTACAGTGTAATATTTTTTGATCCTCACAGTAACCTTATGAGAAAGTCTATCATTATACCCAATTTTCTAATGGAGAAACTGAGGTACAGAAAAGGAATTTCTCCTAGGAAACACATAATTATAGTTCCATGGGCATTTTGAGAAGAAAGCTGTGTTTTTCATCATTTTATCCCCTGAATGTAGAAAATACTTGCCCCCTGGAGGGGACTCCACATATATTTATTAAATTGGCTATCCTTGCCTGTCCCTGTCCACTAACCCTACCTCTACAACTTTATTTCGTAACATAGATAATAATTCATGTATTGAGCATTTACTCTGTGTTCAATATTCTCAAGCATTTCACATACATTATGTAATTTAAAATTTAAATTTCATTTTCTAATAGGGAGGCACAGACTCAAAGGAGCTTTTTATACCAGCCAATGTGGTTCTGGATCCCCTAAATTTTCATGTGTTTCTGGGCTAGAATGTTCTCCAGTGACTTAGGATATTTCAGACCCAGGTGTCATCAGGGATCATTTTCTAATTTCTTCTTTTTCATGACCCATTCTTCAATTTTCTGCAACCAAAAGGTTAATGCCTTATTCAAACTCTTTCAACATTTATTATTTGTTTGTCACCGACCATGTTACTGTATCAGATGACCCTCATTGTTATCACGCTTGTTTTATTTCTGTTTTTCTTCTGGAACTCAAGTTTAAGCCTCCTTAATGCAGGAATTGTGTATAAACATCATTTCATCCATGTAACTTTTCATAATGCCTTGTAAATATTATCTGTTTATAATGACAGGGCATTAGATATAGGCGGTGGTTAAGAGTTTTTATTCTCCTATAATCACTATGAACATTGGGAATGTGATGTAACGTAAATATCCACATCAGGAAAAAATGGTAAATAGATGTAATTAATTCATAAGTTTCTTATGAGAGAAAAAGTAAATAAGGATGTTTGACAGAGAACAAGGTTTAGCAGAGCTAGGTTGTCAAACAGATAACTTCTTTTTATGTTTTGTTTTGTTTTTTTAATCTTGCCCTGTGGAGATTCCATAGATATTTCTGATGTTTTAATTTTTCTCTGCAATAGTTAGATAATTTTTTGAGATGCCAATTAGTGCCTACACTTTTAGTGAACATAACCATAAATAAGCATGTTCGTGGAATCATTATATAAAGATTTGCATTTTCAGTGAACAAAGAATTCCCTTCATATGCCCTTTCTTAGTCATTTTTTGATCTTTTAAATCAACCTCAGCAATTCTTATTATTATCTGAGAAACAAACAAATAATCTTATCAATATTTAAATGGATTAAATTATGTCATTGAAACCATCAAAATTTTATGTAGTCAAGTGATGGTAAACCACAATGGCCTTATAATAGATGAGAGAAGGATAAAAATACTTTCCATTTTTCTTAATTTTAAAATCAAGAAAAATAGATCCATTATATGAGAAACAAAAAGGTTCTAGCATGAAAAGACTAGAAAAATCCTCCTCTAGAAATCTAAAATCTCCTTGAGAATTCAATCAGAAAGAAAAACTGCTTGTAAATCATTTTAAATTTGCATTCATGCTTTTGACTTAAAAAAAAAACTTTCAGCTTCATCTATAAGAAATATGTAATTAAGAAACTATATTCTTCAATACTCTAAATGATTTTATAAAATCAATTCACCATTTTTAAAGCAAGACTTTCTTTCCTCATAGGTGTAAAATTTGTGCTGAATTTCTCTTAACTAGCCTAATAATGTGGCCGTTGAATTTTTAAAATTGGAATCAGTAGGTTTTAATCACTAACCAGAGTGCACGTGTTTGGGATGTGACTACCCAAAGTTAAGTCATGAGGTGCTATCTAGGGAATAAATTACATTATGAAAGATCAATAGTTTAAATTTTAACAAGTAATAAGAATATTAGAATTTTAACCTCAGAAGATGGCAGGAATAAATTAAGTAGTTAGATAAGATAGAATTCACATGATCAAACTATAGTCTGCTAGTACCTTGAGCATTTTACACATATATCTGACATATCATTGGTAGTTTTGTTATTTTAATAATGTGTATTCAGTTTCTATAATACTGATATGCAGAAACAAGTAAATTTCTGAGAGTTCTTTCATTGCTATTTTTTGGGATTTGGGTTGTCTTTAAAGTACATGAAATATGTGGCACACTTGATTTGGGGAGAACAGTGAAAGCATATTTATTTGATGATATATAGCACTTGGAAATGTGCTCTTCATTTGAAAAATTTATTGAAACTTGTCAGTAGCTTACTTCTTTTGTTTATAGCCTGCCTAACCTATTGGAAAAGGGGTTTAACGGCCAGCCTGAGGAGATAAAGATTGCACAAAAGTTCAGCCTGAGTGGAGCTTAGATTTATAATTCAGTTCCAGCACAAAACAATGTCTTCATGACATTGAGACTAAAGAAATTATCCTCCAAATTAGACTGAAAAAAATTATCTTCAACAATTTCTAAAGTGTTTGTAATGATGCCACCAACATGTTCACTTTTGGGTTTTTTTGAGCTTTTTTTCTTCAGATATTGCTGCTTTGAAAGGCAACTTTTGGGTCTCCACTGGCACATGGTCCCATCTCTTCATTTATATTGTGCTCAATTCTGATTTCAAATGGCAAGTCAATCGACTGTTTTTCTGATTGTTTATTTAAACCATTTAATAAAGTCCTGTAGAAATTTTTTAAAAGTCAGATATTATTTTTAGTCCAGATAATATTCTCAGCTTATATGAACAGAAGAAAATATATATACATATTTAAGTAAAATGGGATTTTTAATATTAAGTTTGAGATTAACATTTTAATTTTGAATTTTAAAAAATAGATGAGAAATGCAGAAAACAGATTTAGTGGGAGCTTAGAATAATGCATGAGAGATTTCAAAGTTGTTATAAAAAGTGTGTCTTTAAAAGTTCCATGATCTTCTCTGCCATTTAGAGCACTGTTCATCTATATTTCATCTATATTTCACTTCTGTCAAATCACAGAGCCTCTCAGTCCTCAAAATAAATTATCAAAGACTTACAGCTAAGAGTACCACTTTTTGAATACCAAAGTATTGTAACGACACGTAAAATGAATGAATTCAAAGAACAGAATAAAAAGATGATGTTTCCTTAGTGAAATCTTGTTTTTCAGAAAGTCTTTGTTTTTTCTATAAATTGTTCTCTTTAAGCCAAGGAAAATCTGCCTGTACCATGGCACACTACACACCCTTTTGTTTTCAAAATATTCAGTAGAAGACTCAAGTAAAATTTCACTAAACATTTAGCTCCATATGAGTAAACTATGAGTAATAATAGGTGCATTTTGAATTAGTGATTCTCTATGAAATTTTAAAAGTAAATTTTGGATGTAATTTCATTATCTTTCTCCTTGAAAATTCACTGGTGTTGAATTTTCAAAGTTTGGAGCATACTTCATTATATTCAGCTTGATGGTAGTTCTCCCTTATATCAAAATAATATTGAATTGCCTGTATACCTAAGGATTATTACAATTGAATCTATATTCATATTCAGTATAGGAAATTATAAATATAGTGATATTTATATTCACTCTAGACACCCAGGTTCTTTAACATGAAAGTGTGTCAACGGTTTAGTAGCACTTTCATAGACATAGTAGACTGAGTGAGACACCAAGCTGAGCTGATTTGATACAATTATACAATTCAAAAAATGTCCCCACTCCCACCCTACCCAGGGTATCTTGTTTCAAAATATCTCTGCTGAAATTTCACCTTCACAGATATTCTAAGCTCCCACTAAATGTATCATTAACAAACTCTGTCAATTGTATATATACTTGGGAAATTTAGGTACCACTTATAAGGTAATATTTAAATCAGTTACCTTTTCAGAAAAGAGTTCTGGTAATTTCAGAGGTAGCCACAACTACTACTAGCCAGCATGTATTAGATAAAAAGTTAAAATATAGTAGTGCTGAACCTGGAGCACAACCCTGCCTGTGTTTTGAACTGGGCACAAGTGGTTAACAAACAAACATGGATGCAGAACAGGAGCTGGGAAGAGAGCAAACTGAACTTCACCTAAAGGTCCTTGCAGCAGGATTTAATTTTATATATATATAATTACACATGGTATAATATTTGCCACGCTGCCTTCTTTTCAAAAATTTTGCTAAAGAATAATCTATTAATTTTATAAAAATAATATACATTCTTTATTAGATTTGGAGCACCATAGTAAATCACAAAGAAAAGTGAATATTAAGGGAACATTATTCCATACATATCTTTATGTGTATATAGAGCTCGGAAACAGATAGAAAATAAATTTAAAAATTTGTAAATGGTATCATGTTATACAAGCATTAATTTCACTTGAGTTTCTTAGGTGAAAAATCTTAAGTAAAGCTAAGTAAACTGATAAAATTCAGCTAATATTTTATATAAATAATTCTTTATCAAAAGAATTTCTCCTACAGATCTAAAAAGTTTAATAAAAATTAATAAATGGAATCTTTGTGTTTTAACACTTTTTCTAGACAGTATTAATGGACCCTCCACTTAAAAAAAAATTGAAGATATGCAGGTACCAGTCAAATATATATTATTATTTTTATTGTACTTAGTCTTCAAATGCTCTCCCCACATTTTTTTCTTAAATCTACCGCAATCACACTTTCACTCCAATCAAACTTTGTTAATGATCTCCACATTGCTAAATCCCATATTCAATTATTTTTCTTTGTTTTACATGAACCAACAACAGCATTTAATATAATTGATCCTTCCCTCCCTTTCTTCACTTGGTTTCAAGGACACCAGACTTCATAAGTGGTTCTTTTTCTGTCTTCTGTGCTTGTATCTTCACTCTGATCTTTTATCATTGTAGAGTTCCAAAACTCAAGGTTTTGGACCTCTCCTCTGTTTACACTCATATCCACTTACAAAACATTAAAACCAAGTATATATGGGCTCTCTAATAACTCATGCCCTGTGCCTTGAACTTCGAATTCATATATCCAATTGTTTATTTGAACTTTCATGTAGATGTCTAATAGATACTTCCAATATAACATGTCTCAAACTAAACTTTCAACAGACCACAAACAAACAATACATAAATGAATAGTAAGTAAATAAATAAAACACCTTCTCTATTTGTTGCCTTTTACATCCTTTCTTATAGACAGCGTTAATTCCATCAGAAAAGTCTCACTAGCTCTACAGTTACAATGTGTCCAGAATTTGACTTCTTCCACCATGTCTACTGTTACCACCTTGATATGATCTACTATAATCTCTTGCCTGGATTAGTGAAATCACTTTCAGTTGTTTTATCAAAAAGAGATCATGGACGCTATATTCTCTCATTCTTTCATATTTTGGACGGTCTGGTATCTATAATTGAACAAGAAACTGTTCTCATTTCCTCAATGTAGAAATTGCTCAGTTGTCTTGTGACATTGACTAAATTGTTCCTCATTCATCTCGTCTCTAAGCGACTTGTTTTATTTGACCTGGATGCCTGAAGAGCTCTTTGTAAATGCAGTTCAATAACTTAAAAAGGATATGTCTTAATGTTGATCATTCTATACCAAGATTTCCCAGAAAAATACAAGTTCTTTTGATTTTCAAACTCAGTTCTCCCTTTATTTCAGGGAAATTATTAAATTATATTTTTGTTAATAGTACCTCAATTTTTGGGGATTCTGCTAACAATTATTTGGCTTCTCTCTATTTTTTTTAACCACTGTAACCTCTCTGCCTCTTTTTTCTTCATTTACTCTCATTATACCACACCTTTCCTCTGACTCTGAAACTCAATTTTAAACAATATATAGTCTATTGCCTTATATATATACTATACATATGTTAGTTCTATAATCAAGTCATTCTGATATATTATTACATCAATGAATTATTATACTAAAATAAGTTTTATAAGTTCTATAGCAAAATCACCATTTTTTTTCTTTTCCTTGGGTAATGTTTGTTTATCCTCTGGGATTTTTGTTGTCTTTTCCTTTTCTTTATTTTTTTTTCTAGAAAGTTTGTTTAATTGCTACACTACATATCTTCTTCTTTCTCATGCTTAATATTAGCAACTTAGTCCAAAATTTCTATTATCTCCTATGTAATGAGGGTGAATTTTCCTCGACACTGGTCACACTTTACCTGATAGCTGGTTGACACACTCTCTTGAGCTACAGTTTGAGAATTGGAGTTTTGCTGTTATATGTACTTTTGGTACTTTAAAGGTGTGGGCAGATTAGAGATAAAAATCTGTATTGTTTGAGTGCAGGCTTTTTTGAACAGCCAGGTCCCTGCTCTTTCTTTTGAGATTTTGTTAAGTGTCTTTAGCAGAATTCAGTTCACTGAGTTCAAGTGTATATTATTCTGGAGGAAGGATCCACTTGGATTTTTGATCATTCTCCTGGAACACAGTGACCCCTGGTGGCTTTTCCTACCTCTGCTGAGAGCCTGATAACCTGCTGGTAGCATAGACAAGATTCTGTTCTTAAAGAGCTTTTCTCAAATTTTCTCTGTGCTGCCTAATTATCCTCTCAATCTGCTTTTCTAAGTATTTTTAGAATGTTTTCAATTCAACCTCTTTTCTCTTTATGGCATTTGAGAAACAGAGACAGGGATGAGGATTAAACTGCTTCATACCAGAATCAGTTACTTTTCAAAATTTATATTATAAGGTTGAATTACTTTGCATATTTGGATGCTGCTAGTGAATTCATTGCTGGTTATGCCAGAGAATGGCGGTTGTCTACTCTCATTACATCTTCTTCATTTCTTCCCTAGTAGTAGAACATTTGCTCTATTATTGTATACATGACTTCTTAGAACAGAAATTACATATGCCAGCATCTGCTCTAGCTAAGTGTAGGCATGTAACTAACTTTTGGTTAATAAAAAGTAAGAAGAGTTATTTTCTGGCACATTTTACTAAACCTCCTTAAAAGATAGTAGACATGCTCCCTTTGCTATTTTCTCTCCTCTTCATCCTGCTGTGCTGGCCTAATACACGGAGATGATGGATAGAACTCTAGCCACCAATTTAGAACCTGAGAGGAACAGTCATATTTTAGGAATGAAGGAGTCAAAAGCTGAAATAAGCCTGGGTCACTGGCAGTTCCATGAACGCACCAGAATTCTCTTATATGTGAAAAATAAACAGTACGTTGTTAAATCTACTACTATTGGGGGCTTTTTATCACATGGAGTTAAACGTAATCCTAATAATAGGCTAGTTTTACTCTTTTTTGTTAATTCTTTCAAGTATTGGATAAATGGAGATTCTGTGATCCAAATTTGTTCCTCCATTATCATCTAGTGCTTATTTTTTAAGCCAACAATTGTGTGGTGATTTGTTATTTTAAAAGTATTTCATATATATGTAAATTTAAATATATGTATACATACATAATTTTTGTTAAGCTTTCGAACTTTTTGACATAGTTTGTCATAAAATATCTTTTTTCATTCCTCATATTTTGCTTATTTGTGTCAGCTCTTCACAAAATTTGTCTATTTTTAAATTTTTCAAAAAATAAACTTTTGGCTTTTTCCATACCATTTTAATTTTGTTTCCTTTTTTTTCAGTTCTTACCCTTATTGTCTCCTTTCTTCTACTTTCTCTGGATTTATTTGACTCTTTTATCTTTAGTTTCTTAGTTTAGGTTCCTAGCTCATTAATTTTTAGCCCTTTCCTTTTCAATTTTGCTACTTAAATTAGAATTTTTCTTTAAGATATCAATATTGCTCTGACCATATAGTTTGATATGTTCCAGTTTCCTTGTTCTTTAGTTACAGTTATTTTAAAATTTTATTATGATTTCTCCTTTTACCTATGAGTAGTTTAGAAATGTGTGTGTGTTTTAATGTCTAAACATGAGGGGAGGGGCAAATTTATATTTTGTCATTGATTTCTAAACAAGTTGTACTATGCTAAGAAAACAGGGTCTAGTGTTATGCTCATGGTATTAAAATATGTAGATACTTGATCTGTAGCCAGGCGCATGGTCATGTTGTTAATGTTTGTCCTGTTACATAATTGTTACATAGCAGGTTCCATATAAGTAGGGTTTCCATAGGACCAATTGGCCTAGGTGAATCTTAGTTATGCTTATTGGCCCAATGTAATCATCTATAGCACCCCTCTCACTCACAAACGTTTACTATAAATTTTTTGGTTGAAACATTATACTATTATAAAATCAAAAATAAACTTGTCTTTATCAATTGTGAAATTCAAGTCTTTGGTGTCTTAACTAATTTTTTTGCCATTTGATCTCCTGATAAATGAGAGAGATTTCTCTCCCACTGTGGTGATGCATTTAGCAATTTCTTCCTGCAGTTCTATTCATTTCTTCTTTATTTATGTTAAAAAATATTTTATTAGATACATAGATGTTTACAACTGTCATAGCTTTCAAGTGGGTTGAACCTTTTCTTTTTTCATTGGCTGATTTCTCTAACTCATTTTTGTCTTTATTAGCTATTTTAGCAAAAAAAAATAATAACTAGCCACAAAGCTTTATCTTAGTTTGCATTTTCTTGTTTTACATTTTTTTACTTTCAAACTTTTGTTTTATGTTTTACATGAGGCAAGTCTAAAAAGGGATACCTATGTATTTAAGGTTACCACTCAATAAGAGACAAAGACAAAACTCAAAACCAGGTCAGCTGATTCAAAATTCCCTGTTGCCTTCAATAATAATCACAAACATTGATTCAGGGCCCAATTGAGTCAGGTACTATACTAAAAGCTTTATATATAACATATATACATACATATATACATACATACATATACAAATATATTATCCCTGCTATTTCCATTAAACTCTAGTGCTTCTTCAGATCATACATGGCATTAGTATGTGATAGGTGTTCTAATATAAATGAAATGATAAACAGAAAAACAAGGGAATCATTTGAAGGTATTTTCTTTCTTGTTCCAGATAAATGGTGTACTATGAAAGCAGACTGAAGGAGAAATTAATGGTTTTAAATATAGGTTAGATGTGCACATGATTTCTTCCATTTCCAGCTGTTGTTGGTGAACACTTTAGGTTAGCCTGTCTGCACTTTGGCACCTCTTAGATAGGAAAAACATGTGTGCGTTGCTATTTTTGAAACTGCTAAGAGTGATAGGGACAGTCCCCTGGTGTGAAACTCATCAGAAATTCAACTCCTTTATTTGACCTACAATCTCAGCCATTTATGAAACTGCTGGTTTTATATCAGAGCCTCAAATGATACTTCTCAGGAAGCTGCTCCAAAGGCCAGATCCCATGGAACTAGAAGGATTCTTTTCTTTTTCCTTTCTTCCCTTTTTTAATTCTATGTTTAGATTAGACCTGATTTGTAATTGGAAGAATCTAAAGTCTCCTAGATTGACTCTTTTCAGCAGTCATGCCGAATACGACAGCACAAGGTCCATTTGAATAACCTTGACACTTATTTACCTTATCTGGCTTTCTGTTTGCAGACCCTCAAACCTAATTTTTATTGAGCCAATTGCTTAAAAAGAAAGGAAGAAAATCAGTAAAGCACAATAGTATTATGTCCTTAGTTACTTTGATTCTCTCTGCAAAACATTCATCGCATGTACTTATTACATTATCACATGTACAGTTGCTACCCCACATGGCTGCTGGGTGACAAGCTCTATTGCAGGTTGATTGTCCCCCAGAACTTAAAATCCCTTCTGTCCAAGGCAAGAAACCTACAGAACTTTTTCACTAGCTCATTACTGAGGTTGTTTTGTTAGGTTCCTACTTGAACCTTAACTTATTCACTTATTCAACAGACTTTATTCACTGAGCCCCTTCTGTGGGCTAAGCACTACTCACAATCTAGTAGGAAGACAGGCCAGGAATAACAATGAGTTAAAAAAAATAGAGAAGTATAACATCAGAGGCAACACAGAGTAATATAAATAGAGTGAATCCTCTAATATACCAGTCATCCTGTTACTGAGTTCTCTACCTATTACCTATGCTCATCTCCGGTATCCCCACTGTAGGAAGTCACTACCAGTTACTGGATGTTCCCATTTACCTTGCTGCACTTGAACCAATATTCTCCTTCACTCCTGCTCTCAGATGCCTAAGTAATCGTTGTTAACAGTGATCGTTGTTAGGGCAGTGAGCATGTCTGTCTTGCTTAACCCAGTGTTCTCAGCAGCTAGCAGAGTGCATGTGGTTACATGGTTACATGTTTAATAAATAACTGCCAAGTATATAATCAAAGAATAATCTTAGAAATGGCATGAACCATTGCTAAGCACTCAAATCCCATCCTTTCCCAGCCCACACCACCACATTCTCATGTCACATACCTCCATTTTGGCTCACACGCCTGTGTGGCCACACCTGTCACTGCCTGGCATGCTCCCTCTTTTCCATTCTCTAACTCAGTGGCTCCTTTGGGATTCCCATATCTCATCTTCTACCTGACTCTGACATGTTCCTTAAAGATTCAAAGCTGTGGGAACACAAAGCCTGCCATGGAAGACAGCCAGATCCTCTGGGAAGAAAATAGTATACTAGTGGGTATTTGACAGTGCTGCCTTTGTAAATAATAAGTGATTTGACATTCAAGACTATTTAAGGAGGTGTGTATGGAAGAAGAGTCAGCTGCCAGGGAGGTTTAATTAGCACAAAGGTCACGGCTGTGCTGCACATATTTTTGTAAGATACCATATCTAATTGTTAGGGAGTTAGAGTGTGCTTATTTCAGACTGCTGGGGTTTTTTGCTTTAATGAGACAGTGCAGTGCCTCTTCACAGATCACTGACCATTGTTTGAAGCATTGTGATGATAACTGCATTTAAAGTTATTGAGCTTGAGTTTAAATAAATTACACAGAGGTCAAAGAACACATATTTGGTGTTCTATAAACAGCCAGAACCAGCGAATCACAACCTCTGAGAGAAAGAAAAACATTTTTTAAAAAACTCATACTCTGCATCTCACTGCTAGGTTTTTCTTTAGGCATTCCATTATTTTGTAAAAATAAATGATTTTTGTAAATGACCCCTGAAACTTTTCTATAGGTTACATGAACATTTTCATATATCTTTTATTTTATTAGGTTAGGACTAAGTAATATGTACTGAAACTCAGCTGGCCAAATACTTTGAATTATAAGGCTAAACAGTAAGAATATTCAATTTATTTTCAAGTAGGTAGAAAAGGAAACCCATCACTGAAACATGCTTATATAAATGTTGTTACTTTCTATAGATTGAAAAAAAAAGATGATAGTTTTGTGAAAATCATCATTGTCATTTTTGTAAACCTTGTTTTGGTAGCTTCCCAATTTATATATTAAGCACATTTAAAATTAGATAATGACATTTAAATAAACAGTATCTTCATTAAAGGAAAGTGGGTGAGTGGGTAACTGAGCTCCAACTATTTGCTGGACTTTATTTTAGAAGCTTCCATATATGATCCTATTTACTCTGTACCACAACATTATCATGTTAGTGCCATTATCCATATTTCAAGTGTGAGGAAACTGAAGCACAGAGAGGTTAAGAAACATGCCTCAAATTATACAGCTAGTAAAAGAGAGTCCCATGACTTAAATTACGAGGTGTGGGCTCCTTCTACTTGATCCCATTCTTTAAATTTCAAATTTTACTAAATGATATATTTAGGAAATCTTAGATATATCTAGAAAAAAAAATGCTATAATTATTATTTAAGTAATATAAATACTGTAATAGTTAATGATACCATTATAGTCTGTTATTTTACAAGATATTTATTAACATACAAACACACATATATATCTGGCTTACCAAAATGTTACAAACAAATTTGTGGCAGATGCTGTAAACTATGTTGCTTAATTCCTTTCCCTGTGTCCTCTATAATATAGGCTAAAAAATTAAAATACTGAACTTTGCAGTACTCCTTACTAGTAGGAGTAGTCATACGACTCAGTTCTTGTCAAGGAAACGTAAGTACGAGAGTGAGGGTTCTTGGGCTTCCCTGGTGGCACGGGCTTCTCTGGTGGCGCAGTTGTTGAGAATCTGCCTGCTAATGCAGGGGACACGGGTTCGAGCCCTGGTCTGGGAGGATCCCACATGCCGCGGAGCAACTGGGCCCGTGAGCCACAACTACTGAGCCTACGCGTCTGGAGCCTGTGCTCCGCAACAAGAGAGGCCACGATAGTGAGAGGCCCGCACACCGCGATGAAGAGTGGCCCCCGCTTGCCGCAACTAGAGAAAGTCCTAGCACAGAAACGAAGACCCAACGTAGCAATCAATCAATCAATCTTTAAAAAAAAAAAAAAAAAAAAAAGAGTGAGGGTTCTGCATCTTCTCCTTCCCTTTCCTACTTGCCTGGAACAGATACATGAGGCTGGAGTTGCAGCTTTCACCACTAGGATGGTAGCCCTGGAAATCAGAAGGAGCCTGATTTCTGAATGACATTGAATGACATTTTGGTTCACATTGGTGAACCACTGTGCCAGCCATAGCTTTAGATTCAAAATATAAATCAAGTTCTCTGTGTATATGTACTGAAGTCTCATTTCAGTTAGAAGTAGCTCAATAAATCCCTAACTGATACAATCCTCACCGTGCTGACTTGGCCTATGGATTCAATAGTAATTGTTATCAAAACTAAGTTTGGGGGTTAGTGTCCTGGTATAAAATTCAAGCTTAATTAACACACATCTTCTTTTACTTGAATTAAGTGATTCCACATCCTTTTTGTAAAAATGGATAATTTTATCCACAATAATATAGCCAAAAAGGTTTAACAGATTTGTTTTTTATGCCATCTCCAGTCTCCTAAAACAGCTATCTAAAAGTCTTGGCTGAAATTGGGGAAAGACCTTCTAACATACAGTTTAGGCAACATCTGATCCTAATGCTTGGTTCAGTTGAGCATTTGGTCTTTGATTCCACAATGGCTTACTTACTCACAAATGGAAAGAGTCAACCATCAGGTTGGAGAAACACAAGATTGCCTTGCCCTCAAGCCTGGAATTAAGCAATGTTGCCAGGTGACCCTGCCCCTATTCTGAACTCTGAGCCCCTCATAACAAGTGTCTTTAAGAAGTTCGTTCTATGAAAATGGTTTTTGGCAAAGATAGTCTAAAGAACAGATATTGCTGGCCAATAATAGTCACCATGAATAGCCCAAGAACAATCAGGAGACTGAAAAGATCTAAATCTTCTCCAATAAAATAATTACCATTGAAATTTCTCATCTAATTTTAATTTCCCAGTTGCTACTTACAGAAACAGTTGTACAACTTTGAAAAGAAAGATAATATATCTGTTCACAATGTTAGAAAAACAGACTGGAAACTATCCCCCAAACAGAACAAAATATTCTAATAAGACTTTCTAATTCCAGGTACAATTTACTCTACCGTTCTAAGATCATTAGAGCAGCATATATTCCTCTAATTCCCTAACAAAAGTTTTTTACACAAACTTTTATAGTGTCAGTGTCTACACTCAGTTATCTCATCTTTATTCCCAATTAAGTTTAAATATTTTTGTTCCTGACTCTTCAGAACCTCCTCTCAATTGTCTAAGTAAATCAATCTTCCATTTTCATATAGTTCTAAACTATATAGGGGGTGAGGAAATGGAAGAAGACAGGACAAAGAAGAGGGAAGATGAGAAAAGCCAGCAACAGCTGGGAGCCAGCTGGGTCAACCTAAGGACTTTTAAGAACAGAATTAGATTATTCTAAATGAAGATAAGAGCTAAATTTCATGGTCAGGTTAACATCATACATATTGGAGAGAGCATAGGACCCTAGGAATTCAAAAAGATTTCAGTACTTTGGATTCCACTAACCATGGATAAAACTTCAAGCAACTTTAACTAAGTAATAATGCACTGGAAAGCTGTCCAGCCTTGGCCACGCACATGCTAGAGACAATCTTAAGAACTCATTTATCTCTCCTTATGATTACAAAAAAAAAAAAAAAAAAAAAAAAAGTGTTTAAAATGCATGTGTGTGTAATTTTTGTGAAGAAATTAAAACCTGGATATTACAGCTGTTATTTCACAGAATTCTAGATTTGAAAAAATGCATTAACTGACCCAGAAGTAGTTTATTTGGAAAAGTTTCTTTATAGTTATTTTGAGTAAAGAGGGTGTGCACTGAAATGTTTCAATCTCAGGACTAACTCTGTGGCTGAACAGATAAGATTTAACACCTTCTGAAAGTCCCTTATATGAACTGCTGAGCTAAATAAGACATTTTTAAAGAGATCAATTGAATTAACAGGAAAAATGTCATCTATAATTTTATGTATTCTATATGAGAGACTTGAAGACATAGGTTAAAAGATTTTTTTTCTTTAATGGGCAGAAATGTAAGAATTTCCAAAAATATCATGACCCAGCCCTTCAGTATATGCCTGAGTTGAAGTGTCTGGACAGTCTTAAGCCTCCAAAGAATATTAGATCACTGCAAAGATAGCTAAAAGATCAGATATGTTTCTCCCTGGGGTGTTAGAAAGGAAAATAATTTTTGTCTTTTTATCTAAATACTTCTTATAATAAAAATGTAGCTGTATTAACGACAGATTACCTTTTAGTTGTAATTTTAGCTTACATTCAAAAGGAATATGCATGATGACTACTAAAAAGCATAAAAGATAATACTGCTCTAACCACATTAATTAATAATGGATTATTACTTAAAGAATTAATCTGAAACTTTAGAAATCCAGATTTTAACTGAAAGGTAAAAGTAAATTATTAGGTCTACTGCTATCTACTTTGAATGCACTTTTAAAGGGATTAGGAACATTCTCTATTGCTGTTATTGATTATTAATAAGAATGAGAACCATATCACTAACTCCTTATCATTCTTCTTCACTTCATATTAAAAACAAAAAAATATAGTGAGAAAGAGAATTTTAAAATATGAAAGAATTTTAAAATAGATTTTCTAAGTTAAGTAGAAACTGTTTAAAAAGAAATAGTTTTAAAACAGTAACAATCTAAGAATTACACACAAGTCTTCTAATATGTGAGATTACTTCACTTTGCAGAAGAGAAAGTAGTATCATAGAAAAAATACTTGACCTAGAAGAAAGTGTAGCTTTTTTCTTGAAATGCTTTTTAAAACCACTAGAACTGGTATAATTCAGTAATTTGTATTTCTGAAAGATTAATTTTCAGTATCTTGTCATTAATCTGATTTTGCTGTCACATTGCTGTTTGGTCCATATTTACCTATCACTACAGCAAAACTCATATTGAGTTCCTACATTATTCTAAAATGTCTTTCCTAATATAAATATCTTATAAAACAATTTACCCAGTATAAAGTCCCTAATTTATTCCTTCATTTATATAATTCTCTTACATACCAAACAGTATCTCAACTGGGTTTTGAGGCTTCCTTTCTCTTTTTGCTATAACATTAGTTTTTACTCTCCAGAGCAGGAAACACTTTTCTTCCTCCCGCCCTTGCCAGTGTTTATCAATTCCTGCAGCTTCAGATGCCATGACTTGAACTAGGAAAAAACAAAAAAACAGAACTCTGCACTACTCTATAAAATAAAACTATCCTTCCCTCAGCACTACCTCTGCTAACCATGAGCAAGGCTTTACTGAAGAAATAATAAGAGAATCAAAAGATGGTCTGGCAGAGATGAGACAGCCACACAACTGAGCTCTTCATAGTGCACATGCTCAGTAGCTGTTCAATAAATGGACAAATGGACAAATAACTGAAAATTAGGAAAATGTTGTGCTCCTACTCCTGCACTGAAAAAGAGGATAAAAATGTTTGTGGAATCCAAACTCATAGCATATTTTATTATAGAAACATTGTACTAAATTGTGGTTAAATGCTACTCATATTGTAGTACTTGTTAAATAAATTTTTATATAACAGTCTCAGCTTCTATACACTATTAGTTGAGTTTCAAATAAAAAATAAACACAGGCTATATACCAACTGTATTAGTCAGGGTTCCCCAGAGAAATAGAACCAATAGAACTGCATATATATATATATATATGAATATGAGAGAGAGAGAGATTGATTAACTCTTTATATTGGCTCATGTGATTATGGAGTCTGGCAAGTGCAAAATCTGCAGAGCTAGAGCCAATGTCTCAGTTTGAATCCAAAGGCTGACATACTGCTGTAGAACCAGGAAGAACCAATATCCCAGTTTGAAGGCCATCAGGAAGGGGAATTCTCAAGGGAGGGTCAGCCTTATGCTCTTGTCAAGCCTTCAGCTGATTGGCTAAGGCTCACCCACCTTTTGGAGGGCAATCTGCTTTACTCAGTCTACCAATCTGTATGTTAATCTCATCCAAAAACACCCTCACAGAAACACCCAGAATTTTTTACCAAATTTTGGGCACCCTATGTCCCAGTCAAGTTGACACATAAAATTAACCATCACACCAACTAAATAGTAAGTCATAAACTTAGCCTCTGGAATGTTCCATTTCCATGTCAGGAACAGTAGTGAAAATGTCAGAAGATCTAGTGTGAATTCTCTATCCATTAAGTATAAGCTGTATTATTTTGGGAAAAAATAAACTTTTCTCTAAAAGTCTCAGATTTTCATTTGTGGAATGCATGGTAGCTTAGCTGACATGTGTCAGTGGAATAACTAAAATTCCATGAGAAATTCCCAAATTCTATTTCTCTCATTTTAATATCTGTAAGAATGTTGTGATCAATCATATAGAAAAACCATGAAAAGAAATTCAGCATTCAATCAAATTAAAAGTTTTAAGCCTTGCTATAAAGATATGTAAATATGTCAAAAAGCCAATAGAATATAAAATTCAAATTTGTTAATTTAGCCATCTAGGTAGACATTACTCCTTGAGTAAATGGAAGACTTAGATAATGACATGACCCAAATCCTGAGATGTGAGTCAGCAGGCAATGATAGGACAACTAAACATAAGAAACATCAATTTCTTATAGTTGATAAGTATACACTGTCTGGTTCAATAATTTCTTTTGTTAGGCAATCTCAAACATCAAAGAAGGGATTCCCAGATATCATTTAAAATGAAACATGTTTCTTCAATGGATATGAATCTTTTAAAAAATTTTATTGAAGTAAACTTTACAAAGAGAAAAGTGCATGGATATATTTTTTTTAAGTGCATGGATATTAATTGTGTCATTTGATGAGTTGTTATACACGCAACCACCCATGTAACCACCATCCCAATCAAGATATAGGACATTTTTATTGTGCCTAAAAGTTTCCTTTTGACCCCTTTCAGTTAACCATCATTGCCACAGGAAACCAGTATTTTGATATCTATAATGATAAATTAGTTTTACCTAGTTTAGAGCTTCAAGTAAATCAAATCATATGGTATATACTCCTCTTTACAGCTTCTTTTACTTGGTATAATGTTAGTGAGATTCAACCATGTTGTTGAGAGTATCAGTATTCATTCTTATTGCTGAGTAGCAATCCATTTTATGAATCTGCTACAGTTTGTTTATCCACTCTTCTGTTAATTGACATTCAGGTTATTTTGGAGATGTCTCATCATTTTTCAACATGTCCTTTTAATCTATATATTGAGTGAATGAAAGTTTTGTCTTAGCCTAGCAAAAGAGAGTCACAGCCCTTAGGATTCCTTGAGCATAGTATTGTGTAAACTATAATTCTGGTCTTTGTAATGAAATTTGCTATCCTCAGAACTGTATATATACCAGAACTGTGTGTAATAAGCTGATAAATTCAAGTCTTTGTGAAGCTCCTGTGGCCTGGGTCATCTAAACCAAATTGAAAACATTTTAAAGTATACCTTCCATTTGTTTATTTTTGTTTATTTTTGTTTTTATTTCCATTTCTCTAGGAGGTGGGTGCTGTGATTTATGCCACAGAGTGTTCTGCCTATGTTTTCCTCTAAGAATTTTAGAGTGTCTGGCCTTACATTTAGGTCTTTAATCCATTTGAGTTTATTTTTGTGTATGGTGTTATGAAGTGTTCTAATTTCATTCTTTTACATGTAACTGTCCAGTTTTCCCAGCACCAATTATTGAAGAGGCTGTCTTTTCTCCATTGTATATTCTTGTCTCCTTTATCAAAAATAAGGTGACCATAGGAGAAAAGGAAAATTTAAAAACAGAGTTACAATGGGCAGGATCTCAGAGCTCCTGGGATCATATTCAATTAAAAACATTCAAGCAATACCATAAAAATAAATAAATAAATAAAGTATACCTTCCATCTTTCCTCCCACCAGTCTCTTTTTACTCTCTTAAAATTTCTTTTAACTTGACCTCTAATATCTCTAGATCTGGTGCTTTTAGATACTTCTAAAGCATCCCAAATACATCTAGAGAAAAGGTATAATGTCTTCAAGTAGAGATAGCATTTCCTCCTGAGAGGTAACGAGCATTCTAATTATGGGGACTTGCAATAATTCTCAGATGCTTAATGATTTTTGGCTGCTCTATATTTAATATGAAAGATACAGAGCAGACATTTTCTAGTCTATATGCCCCAATATAGAATATATAACACTTTCTATTTTGTTACATTTTATAGATTATAGTATTTTAAAGTTGTATGAGAATATTGTGAACATGGTAGCAGCCACTACATCATTTCCAGGCCCTGGCCATTGTGTAGTAACCATGGAGTTGGAGTGGAATTGATCCATACACCCAGATCCAAGTGAGGACCTTGATGATACAAGCCAATCAATTATAGTAAATATATATGTATGTGTGTATAGTAAAAGTCATTAACTTGTCTCAATCTACAATAATTGTTTCAGGGGTTGACAGCTGACACATGACACGAATTGGACTAATCAGAGTGAGGCACAATACTTTGCTGATGATTAGGGGAAGAAATGTGAACAAGGAAGCAGGTAACCCAGGCTTCTGCTGGGAACCACCCTAAAGCTTTGATGAGAACAACCATACTGAAAGTTAGAGGTAGAATATCTGAACAAAACAGTCCCTATTGACATTTTAAGCCTCTGAATAAGCCCTCACCTAAGCCCTCACTTACATAAGTAGAAGATTTCCCTTTGTGATTTAACTCAGTTTGATTTAAGCTTTCTGTTATTTGAAGTTGAAAGTATTTTAATTTATACAAGAACCTTAATACACATCATCTGGTGAACCTCCAGTTCCAAAGAGTTCATGTAGCAACTTAAAGGCAAAATGAAGACTGAACTCAGGTATTTATATTGTCACTTCTGTAGACTTTTTGTTAACTTTCCTCATTAGGTATAAATTCTCATTTTCACCTCCAATCATAGCTGTAGTTCTCTTTAAAACTTGGATATGATAACCTTAGACCCCTGTAAAAACAGTTTTATTATTTGTTTCTTGGAAAAAAGATTTTAAACACTGAAGTAAATATCCATATAAAAATGAAGCCCTTAATATTTCCCTCAAAGCTGTTATTCTATTATTAAACATTAGTTAAACATTTAGTCTAATCAGGCTCTATTCAAGAAATGGAAACAAAATACCCCTCACAGTCTGATTGTTAAAGCAAGTAAATGAATATATAATTATGGCAGGCATGTTAGGTCCTATATAAGAAAGAGAACTGTAAAATGCTATAGAGTTCTGTAGGCTAGACTATAAAGATTGGATAAAGCCTCCCACAAGAAATAACATTTAAGCTTGAATGATGAAGAGGGGTTTACTTAGAGGGCTGGGAAAATCACACCAGGCATGAAGCTTAGCACAAATATGAAACTGTACTTGCTTTAAGAAGGAATATAGAAGATCAGAGAGAAATAAGACCTACGATTACTTACTAATTAACTAAGATCAAATACGTACCTTATACGTTTAGTTTAAAAGAATACCAGAGGTAAAAATGTACAACACATTACTCATAGTCTCACAGTTCTGTATGAGGCTAGAGATGATACTAGAAAATAATGGAGTAGGTGGGAATGGTGGGAATGGTGCAGCTGTACACAGTGTGACCAGAACAGAACTTAAAGCCTCACTTGTCCAGGACTGCCTACCTCACTGATCTGCCACAGTGCTCCTGAATGTATCTTCAAAACAAAGCCCTGGAAGGATAAAGCCTTTTTATCTATGAAGAATGATGACTTTATTCAAGCAACAGGAAGCAGAGACTCTCAGAGCCTGAGGGAAAGGAACAGAGGAGATGGCCCATGCTGAAGAGGGTGATCCAGAGGGTCCATGTAGAAGGCAAAGGACAGTGAAGGCCTGTGGTCCTGCAGGGTGGAGGCACCAGAAGGGGACAAAAGGAGAACAAAGGCAATCCAAGTCATTAGTTACTATTCCTAGTAAGTAATCATGGAAAGATATGGGTAGAAAGTGGTTGATTCACCCAGTTTAATAAAGAAAACTTGAAGGGAAGACAAGAGTTTTAGTGGGTAAAACATAGATAAAAAATCCCCTTTACAACAAATGACATGTTTTAGGAAAAGATCAAGAACAGGAGAAGAATGTAAAAGCAGCTATGTCTCTTTTTTTCCATATCTCTGGTTACATGAAACAAAATTAAGTAGACCCCTATATTTGAAATAAAGAATTTAAAAAGTAAATGATACAGCTGATCCAGCAAAACCGCAAATGGAAAAATGAGTCTTTAACTGAAAAAGGCCTGTTAAGGTTGGGGTTTGGCCAAGCCATCCTATCCTAGATGATTTACAGTCAGTAAGAGCTTATCTGCAATTCTAAAACTGCAGACTTCTGTTTTCTAATCTGAATAAGAAGTAAACTTTGTAATAGATTTTGGAAGAAAATCATTGTTTTGGATTAAAGTTTCCTATTTATATTCACAGACCTACAGTTGGTGAAAGCTTAGTGGCTAGAAGACTATTCTGATAAGAATAATAATAATAGCTCATTGAATAATCACTCTAGGCCAGGCCTTGTTCTAAATTATTTACTTATATTTTTTCATTTTATTATTTCAATAAGACTATGAACTAAGATATTATTATCCCAAATTAATAGATGGGATGCATTGGGCAGGTTGCCTCTGGTCCAATGCCACATAGTAAGTGGCACAACTTAACAAGAACTAGGAAGGCAGACCCAACCTATTCTCTGCCTGCCTGTTAAGTAGAGATTTTCTGTGCTATTTCTTCTTTAATCTTCTACATTTTAATATCACAGGAAAAATAACAACCACAGCTATAATTGCGTTTAGGGTGTATTAACTAGTATATTTGTGTGGAACTAGGAATCAAGAAACTTGGGTGTGTGACCTCATTCTGCCACTGACCTGCCATGTTCTCTTCAGATATGTTCTTCATATCTTATGTCATTAGTTTTCTTATCTGTACTAAAAAAAAATGTAATATACTTTAAAAGTGATAATGCTCTAGGATTTTAGAACTATGCTAGCTAAACTTATCTAGTTTCTTAACTTTCACAGTTCAAGATCAAGTGTGTCTAACTTTTATGTTTCTTCCACCCCTTTCTGATATACCTCAAGTAATCACAGGGCACCATATGTTTTTGAGACTGAATTGCAAGTCTTTTTATTCCTTTACAACTGCATCTGATTTATTTTAATGTGATTTCATCTAATATCAGGGCAGATAACACGTCTTTTTTGTTAGTGTCTTCTGAAGTAAGAAGCATCCTCAACATACTAGATCCTCAGTTAAAATACAACTGAATCTCATTACCCTTTGACAACTTTAGTAGAACTTTGAGACAGAAAGAAATATCATTCAACCAGGGGTTTCTATGGGGTTTGTAAAGTATTCCAGGGTTACTCTTATGTTTGGAGTGTAAATGCCACAAGGATAGGGAAATGTTGGTGGACTCCTGAAGGGATATAGTTATATATTCCTCAAAGGAAGCATAAAGAACTCACACATGCCTTGAGCAGCTGATTAATCATTGCCTCAGCAAACATAACAATATTTCATTAGAAAAAGTGCCAGTGGGGAAATGTATATCAAATACATGGGACTGCTCATGGATGATTCAATTTTAAATATTCTATCCAACCATCACATTGCATATCTCCCTTTTTTTCAACTGGAACAGGTGTTTGGTAGATATAGAATTTTATTAAGGAAGCTACAACTCTTATTCATATATATTTTTTCTTAGAGTTCAGGATATCTTGTCCTCTTTATGACACAGGATGTTTCACGTGTTGATTTGTTTGGTGCCTGAGGAGAGGGATGCCTTTATGCTTTTCTCTCTGGGCATTTCCTACCAAGCTTTCCCTCAGAGTTTTGATGTACTCTGCTTTGAGTCTTCCCTCAGAACTAGTGACTCCCAGGTATAATTTCCAAATTCTTATTCCAAATATGCTGTTTGCATTCAGTAGCCGCCTGTGGTTATGTTTCTCCACATGTTAGTTGTTCTTAGACTTTTTTGTTGTTGTTTGCTTTCAGGCACTCATAAGAATACAAGTGTTACAGCTGCATCTGAGATGCTGCACTGGTCATGGCTTAGGGCTAAAACGTCACAGAAATGTGTTGGCTGCCTGTCAC
Organism: Balaenoptera physalus; assembly: GCF_965194825.1. Taxonomy (NCBI): domain Eukaryota; kingdom Metazoa; phylum Chordata; class Mammalia; order Artiodactyla; family Balaenopteridae; genus Balaenoptera; species Balaenoptera physalus. The sequence continues at coordinate 40,826,410 of NC_138888.1, read as the reverse complement.
CTAAGTTCTCATTTATATCTAGTGGCAGCCTCCAATGCCTCTGATCCCTCCTGCATTCATCTGAATTAATGAAATGTCAGCCCCCAACATGTAAATACTGAAGTTTTGAAACCCAGATTTAAGTTACCAGAGAGGCTGCTCCTTTATCATCTTCACAGATGTTCATTGACAAATGACAACATTTTGGTTGCAACAGAAATAAAATCCTGTATACAAACAGTATGTAAGCCACAAGCTCATTCATTTCTACCATCAGATATGCTTCTGAAATGTTTAAGGTCTTCTTCTCTACCTACCCTAGACCCAACTTACTTCTCATAATGATAACTAGGACCTCTCACCAAATTCAACTATATCAATTGCTTTGCCTACTGGATTCTGAACATGCTCAATATTTGAGTCCTATAGCTTTACTCTGTGTTTTATACATACACTATTTTGTACTTATACAGTGTTAAATATAAGTAACTAGGGAATTTTTCCCTAGTAAGAACAGGAGTATGAAATTAAGTACTATATCTTCTACCTCTTCACTATTCTTTATAGTAATTTCCATTAGTCTGGAAATATAGAAAACACTCTCTAGTTTACGTGCAATTTATCTTATTGGAAAATTTTAAAGATTTTTTTCACACCCAGAATCAGTGAGAGTAAGGAGAACAGAAACTCTTACAAATTTGGCTTCCCTGGTGGCGCAGTGGTTAAGAATCCACCTCCCAACGCAGGGGACACGGGTTCAAGCCATGGTCCGGGAAGATCCCACATGCCGCGGAGCAACTAAGCCCAGGTGCCACAGCTACTGAGCCTGCGCTCTAGAGCCCGCGAGCCACAACTACTGAGCCCACGTGCCACAACTACTGAAGCCCACGTGCCTAGAGCCTGTGCTCTGCAACAAGAGAAGCCACTGCAATGAGAAGCCCACGCACCACAACGAAGAGTAGCCCCTGCTCACTGCAACTACAGAAAGCCTGCGTGCAGCAACAAAGACCCAATGCAGCCAAAAATAAATAAATAAATAAATTTATTAAAAAAAGAAAGAAACTCATAAATTTGTTGTGAATATAAATTGTTGCAACCTTTCATGGAGGCATTTTGTCATTATCTGTCAAAATTTTCAGGGTGCATACAGATGAATCAGGAATTCCACTTCGAGGAACCTAGTCTATGAATATTATCACTCAAGCAAATAAAGATATACAACAGGATTTTGTAATAGTGTTACTTCTATTAGTAATAAAAAGGAAGTCAATCTGTACATTCATCAGAATGAGACTGGTTAAGTGATGGTATATTCATACCACAGACTACGAAGCAATCCTCTAAAAAATAAAGTAGACCTAGGTATACTAAGAAAAAGAAAGTTCATATATACTGTTAAAGAAAAGACATCAAAAAACACTAAGCAACAAACAAAAATATATAAAAAATCCATATTACAAAATAATGTATAGGACAGTCTGTTCTGGTAGCACAAACACACCACATGTGCTTGGGGAAGCTGTGGGTATGCATATCAAATGGGGATGGAAAAAGGAGTCATTTTTTAACTCTGACTACTATTTTGGATGGCTTATTTAATTAATAACTTATTTGAATGCATATTAAATTCCAGACACTGTGTGTGATGATTTCATTTTAATGCTTTCAACACTGTACTTCCTTAATCATTTGAAAATATTTTTAAATATGTTTTCTAACCATAAATATTATCATGGTTCATCATAGAGCATGTCTTTGGGGGGCTGAAATTTGTTTATACAGGTCACTCAAGAAAAATGACAAGATTATATTCTAACAAGTTAATGCTGCAGGCATATAGAATTCATTAAGCGTATCCTGACTGCACTAAGTGAAATCCCTAAAACAAAATCCTATATCAAGATGAAAGATGCAAATTTTACATATGAATGCATATGAAATTTTTACAGGAGTTACCGAAAAAAGTGGTGACTTTCTAGCTAGACCATAATTAAAAGGAACTAACTGCCTTAAAAGTTGGCCCGTACTTCTGCTGAGCATTACATAGAACCATAGTACCTCTAACTGGACATGACTATAGACATCACCTTGTTCTTAATTGTGGATGAAAGTCATGTACTGCAAAAATAAAAAGCATAATAGTTTGGAACAGACAGACCTGATTCAACAAAGCCTTTCTCATCCACTTAGTAATGTGATCACTTAAAATCACTCCTTCATTTTCTCCATCAGTAAATAGTTGATACTAAACATACGTTACCTCATATGGTTGTATAATTACTCAATAAGTTAATGCAGTTAAAGCATTGATACACAGTAAGCAACAAATAAATATCTTCTGGTACAGTTGTTTATAATAATTTTGATGATGGAATTTAGAGTATGTGATTCTTTTGGGGAGACAAATTCTATAGAGGGTCTATTCATATTTTTTGTAATATTATTCCACTAGTTTTACTACTTTCCTATTGCTGCTGTAACAAATTACCATAAACTTATTGGCTTAAAGTAACACAAATTTATTTTAGAGTTCTGAAGTTCGAAAGTCTAAAATGGGTCTGGGGCTTCCCTGGTGGCACAGTGGTAAAGAATCCACCTGCCAATGCAGGGGACACGGGTTGGAGCCCTGGTCCAGGAGGATCCCACATGCTGTGGAGAGGCTGAGCCCGTACGCCACAGCTACTGAGCCTGTGCTCTGGAGACCGCGAGCCACAACTGCTGAGCCCGTGAGCCACGACTGCTGAGGCCCACCCACTTAGAGCCCGTGCTCCGCAACAGGAGAAGCCACTGCAATAAGAAGCCTGCACACCGCAATGGGGAGTGGCCCCGCTCGCCACAACTAGAGAGAGCCCGTGCACAGCAACAAAGATCCAACGCAGCCAAAAATAAAAATAAATAAAAAATAAATAAATTTTAAAATATAAATAAATAAATAAAATGGGTCTGCAGGGCTGTATTCCTTTGGCAGGCAGTAGCATATAAACCATTTCTTTGCCTTTCTCAGCTTACAGAAAGCAGCTACATTGCTTGGATTGTGGCCTCTACCTCCATTTTTAAAGTTAGCAATGGCTGGTCAAATCTTTCTCAAGTTACAGCACTCTGATGTGCCACTTCTACAGTCAAAACTCCCTCTTCCTTCCTCTAATAAGGATGTTTGTGATTACATTGGTCCCACCTGGATAATCCAAGGTAAGTTTCCCATCTCAAGATCCTTAATTAGTCACATCCTCAAAGTCCTTTTTACCATGTACAGTAACATTCACGGCTTCTGGGGATTTGCCATTGGCATCACTGTGGGGCCATTATTCAGCTTCCTACAACTAGCAAATAAATCCAGGCCAGTTTGAGTAAATTCTTGAAATTTCTGTTTCTAGAGCAATGAATTTGAAACAGGTTACCTCATCAAAAACTTGTAGTGTCATTTACCTGTTACTACCGGGACAGTGTGCTAGCTGTAGAGGACATGGGTGACAGAACACTTTCTTTCTCTGCCCTTAAGGAACTCTAAGAGACAAAGAAACAAACAGTATTTACAGTACAATATATTGTGGTAGGGAACGAAATAAATTTGGTCAGGGAAAGCTTCAGAGAATAGATGACCCTTGGAAGGAGGAATGACTAAAGGAATATAGAGTCTCGAGCAGATAAAGCATGTAGGAGGAAGAAGGTCACAGAGTAAGGGAAAGAAAGAAGCATATAAAAAGGCAGATAAGATTTAAGAGTATGAGATGTTCAGGGAAAAGTAATAGTTCAATTTGGCTGAAGCAGAAGGTTCTGGTTAAGAAGTGGCGAGAGATGAGGCTTGAAAATTTGAGATTAAAAATTCATTATGATTATATTAGCATATTAATTAACCTGATAAATTATGCAAAAATAAATCATTTTTATTTGGAATTTCATAGATTTTATAACCCCACAAAATTAATTTTTTTCCGTTTATTTTTTTCCAGAAGATCTTTGGAAGTGAGTCCATTGAACACCACTACAGGAAAATGACTAATCCAGTGCTTCTCAAAGGCTGTTCCTGACCTAGCAGCATTAGCACCACCAGGGAACTTTTTAGAAATGCAAATTCTCAGGCCCCACCTCAGACTTACTTAATCAGAAACTCTGAAGTTAAACAAACTGTTTAAACAAGATTTCCTGGTGATTCTGATACTTTGCTAATAAGTGAGAACTACTGCTCTTAATCCAGTCTGGTTGCACAGACAAGAATGCTCAGCCCTGGAGAGTTTAAAGGCTCCTTCTGTCCCCGTAGATCAGAGATTTATCTTAGGCATTGTCAAATCTTAGGCACCCCAAGTTTCAAATTATTCTGCCATTTGATCAACTCTTCCTATTGCTCCACAGTAACACCCATTTCCAGCATCGGCCTCGTAGCAACAGGCTGTGTGATCTCCCTGTACAGGATTTATTGTCTTATGCTTATGCTTTAATTCTGTATCTCTAGCTAATATTTATAGGTTGAATGGCCATAGTACATCATTAATACTACCTCTGTCCCTACTCTAAGACAAATGGCAGATCAAACTATTGTCTTCTTATGTGCAAGAAGTCTTTTTTTCTATCTTTTTTCTAAGAAATGGTTCTAAAAAGCCTCAGGATTCTTCTCTGGAGGCCACCTTATCTTTCTGAACTGCTCTGGAAATAATCTAGCATCCTGGAGTATTACTAACATACTATTAGAGGAGAAAGACAAATTAGACAAGCAAGGAGGATGAGGTGACCAAATTTTATAAAAGAGGAAAGAACTCTAAATTTGAGTTAAGAAAGATAACTGGTAAAGATTAAAAAAATATAAGGAAGAAAAGTGATAACAGAAAAATTTTATTTGGGTTAGTTCTGTGTTGGTGGTGGTGGTGGGTTTTTTACCTTAAGAAAGGGAAAATGATAAGGATGGCAAAATTTGATTTGGAAAGCAAAAATCAAAAAAGAAAGCCTTTTGGGAATTTAAAAATTTTTATTTGTTATAATCACTAGTGTTCTTACTTTCCAATTATATACAAGTTGAACAGAGGAAAAGCAGTTCTTCCTTAGCCATTTATGAGAATGTATTACCCCAGTGTGATTTCCTCTCCAGCTGTCACAAGCTGAGAGGATATATTCCCTCTGTGTAAATTTAAGAAGCCTGGCAGTAACATGAGTGAATGGCAGTAAATAACACTGCCACCTGCATTTAAATGGAATTTCTGATGTCTTGTTTTTCATTGCTGTCAGTAGTGTATCTCTCCTTAAGACAATATTTCATCAGACTTATAATGATAATGATAATGTGGCCATGGTTTGTTTATAGCATATATTTCTATAGGTTGGGTTGAGTTTTTGTTGTCATATTAATCAAAAACAAAATTGATTTTAGTGTAGCACTTGAAACTCTTCAAAAATACTTTTCCAACATAAATATGTTTAAAAACATAGAAAGAGCCATATTTTAAAGCCCCGCACATTCAGTGTAACATCAGTTGAAATAATGCATTTTCCTTTATTAACAATTTTGGTGAGAAACAAAATTTCCAGGAAAACCAAGACAGTATGGCCATATTTACCCAGATAAAATTATAATTTCTCCCAAAGGAATTTTCTGAAAAGAGTAAAGTGATCAAGAGAGCTAAATCACTAGCCACTGCCCATATTCATATAGGTTGGAAGAATATACGAGACATGAGATCCCTTTTAAATGAAATGACTTTGGTTTCAACAATTCTGGGGCTTTTTATCAAACCTAACATGTTAATAAACATGCTATCTTTATGAGATAAAAAGCAAAGAATAGCATACTGTATGCTCAACACTGAATTCATATTTCATATTCAAAATTCATATCACAAATCCATATTTTATAGGTATCTGACAGAATCAATGAGAATAATTGGTCATAAAAATGATTTATAAGGAGGAAAAAAAGTATATTGTTAGCAGAGGGGAAAAGCAGGCAAATTTAAGTTCTAGCACTTATTAGTTGAATGAAGTTATTTAAACCCTCTTAGTCAGTGTCTTCACCTGTAAAATGGGTATAATAGTACTTACCTGAGGGGGTTGCTCTGAAGATTAATAAGTTAACATTTACAAAGTGCTTCAATAAGGTCTAGCATATAATAAGAGCTAGATATGTATTTGTTAAATGAGATAAATAATTAAAAGGGACCAAATGAGTTGGGGAAAATGGTCATTCTCCTCATTTCAAATTATTTCTAATAGTGTCTCTAGTAATTAAGCACTGTTATCCATAAAAAAATGTAATTCATTAGGAAATTAGTGCATCCAATAAAAATGAGTTTAATGTTAATAGTAATTTGAGAGTTAGGCGCTGACCTCATGAATTTAAAAAATTAAGAAAGTGTAAAAGAAAAAGAAGGAAATGTTACATATTTAGCAAGACTATTTTTGCATTCTCTATAACCGAGCCTTCTTCAACGTGAAAATTGAGTTCAAAATATATTACATTTACATGTCAAATAGCAGAGTAAACAATGAAACAAACACAAGTGTCCACCGTAGGGCAAAGGAGATAATGCTAACTTACAAAGGGCAAAATATAAATAAGTACATAAGTAAGAAAATAAATGATAAACTAAAATTAATTAATTATATAAGCATTCATATATGAAGCTGACCCCAAATTGAAAAACTGAAATAAACGTTTGCACATTTGTCCATTTCACATTAATCTAAAGAAGTTACCTACCACAAAACTAACCAGTTACTAGAATTACTATAAAACTTTATTAAAATTACTGTGGTTGTGTAGTTTGGTGGGGGAGGGTAAGTGGCTAAGGAGAGTTTTCTATCTACTTAATATTTAAATTATAACATATCATACTGTGAGAAATACAATGAATAACACATATGAAAATAAATATATCTCCCTAAAAGGCAACTCTATAAGTGGTGCATTTACTTCATTTGTGGGCACCAGAATTTTAACTGCAAAAAGTCAGTCTAAACAGTAAGTCTAGTGAACAATGCTGGGAGGAGGTCTTTGACTTGGAACCTTAAAAAGCAACAGAAGTGACTATTTAAGAATAATTAGTCCATCCAATATGGCTACAGGCATGGACAGTCTATCTGTGGGACCCTCCAGGAATTGATGTTATGATAGGCTTGTAAGACAATGGAATTTAGGGTGTGGGCAAGTGTAGTTGAAGTGATGGACAACGGACTATAAAAAGGAGAAAGAGGAGTTTCTACATTTGAGAAAATAATTCCATTCAATCTGTACTTGGAAAATATTTGGTCTAGTGGAATGGAAGAATTTTTCTCTGATATTTTGGCATTCTTGAGATATTTTCTAGAGCCGTGGTTCTTTAGCCACTGTGTCACATTGCTTTGGGTTGCTATGAACACATCGTAGATGCCCTGGCATATTTTAACTATCTTGCAATATTTTTTTAACTCTAACTGAAGACACAAGTTATTATGATGATTTCCTTCAGACAAAATACTGTGTTCAAGAAAAACAGAACATAAGTTCAGGTCAGTACCAAAAGGCACATGTGTGCTGAAGGTTATATTCAATAACTTTGACTACTAATCTAAGAAAAAAAAGTCAGGGAAGTAGTGGTTCTACTCAAACAACATGTTGAAGGGTACCTAAATGAAGAAAGTGAGCATTTCTGATCCTGTTAGTCAATCCAAAATATATATCTGGTTTCTGTTGACTGCCAGACAGGCACTTTTATAGGCTCTACAGTGAAAACACACAGTGAAACATTAAAAAAAAAAATAATAGAGGCTTTCTTGAAACTATACCTGCCCCATTTATAATTGTTTTGAATTTTGTATATTATTATCCTGTATTGTGGTGAAAATTTTCATAAATTCAAGTATTCAAATATTTCCCCCAAATACAGAAAGGATGAAAACCAAAATTAGAAAGAGGCCCTGTGATTTCCTCAAAATATTATTCAGAAGAGAAAGAATACTATTTTATGCTTGTAATAATCATCATTGTCTTCTATATAACACCACATAAATTTGGCCTGTTGAGATTAAGATAGTGTCTCTCAAATTTAAAGTTTACTCATGTGGTGGCCCTAATAACACAATAACCTTTTAAATCCTGTTTCTCTGAAAATTGAGCTAATGGTAAAATATGCCATTCCTCCTTCTTATTACTGAGCAGATTGAAGAAAGGGGAAAAGGCAGGAGGACCCTTCATCCATTAGCACTGGTCTAAGTGACTACAAATGAACCTACTGAAAGCAGCATCAAGGCTATGGCAAAAAATCCTAGTAAATATCTGTCATAACCTGAAATTTCAGAAGCTCATCATGCAAGGTGACTTGTACACCAGGTCATTTTATATCTTTCAATATGCAGTTTAGCCACAATGGCAATTATAGCAGTTATTGATTTAATTTGCAGTGTTTTAGTTTTGGAGGAGATAAGACTAGTAATATCTGATTCTATAATATAATAGATGTTTCACTGAGTTGATATTTCAATAAGGATATGGCAAACTGAAAATTCTCAAACTTCTATGGCTATAGTTAAAGATATATCAATATATATGACCTTCATTGGCATTTAACAATGTTTAAAAAAAAGTATTTCTGAACACCATAGGAAGTATACCTAAAAGTAATACAATGGCACTTCTGATGAGAAAACAAATGCTCAAGGAAGCTGAAGAAAGTGCACAGTTAAGATACTACTCTTGTGCTCATAATACCTTTGTGACCAATCAAGATACTGTAACTATTAGTGTGCTTTTATAAATAAAGATTTTAAAATGAACTTCATAGGACTATTCCAAGAATGAAAATTATCTAGACTACCTCAACATATAAAAACGTAGCTGATGATGAGTTAATGTTTTAACACTGTATTTCAAGCTATAATGATCTTTATTACCAGAATTCTGAAGAGCAACATGAACAATAAGGATCATTAATAGAAATATTAAAAATTCACTCCTTTTCTATTTCTTTATTTCATATAGATGGAAGTATTTTTGTTTGTTTGTTTGTTTAAGTTTCATCTTCCCTTCACCACATTTAGCCAAGATTGCTTCAGGTAGTTAGAGAGGACTAAGCAATCTAAGGTTCTCATAAAACTTCTCTATCTATTCACCTGCTTATCTTCAGTTTTCTTCTTTTCATAAATATAGCAATTTTTAAATGTGGTCCCAAATTCTTTGACACTACTCTTCTGCCACTACTTGATCGAAAGAATTCAGCCTCATGACCAAATTACCTCCCAAAGGCCCCACCCCTAATACCATCACACTGGGGGTTAGGATTTCAACATATGAAAGGGGACACAAATATTGAGTCCCTTACCACTCTTTAGGTTAGAAAATAAAACTCTTCTTATTCAAAGACTATTCAGATGTCAGAATAGTCTCAAAGAAAGAGTGTCTCAAACCATAAGTAAAATCCATGGTAAGACAATAAGATCCTTTGTTAAGACCTCAGAAAGATCTAAAATGGTGCCTCCTGGAAACTTTCAGCCAGACAAGGCATGCTTTGAGTATACCTCTCGTTAAATAACGAAGTTTCTCCAAATTTCTAAGTAACCTGAGGACCTTTCTCTCTTTTAAACAATATAGCTTCTTAGAATATTAGAGGTGTTGTCTCATAGCATCACATAAATCCCAAGGTAGAAACAGACTTATCTCAAAGAGATTTATAGTTTTTGGTCAAATGGAGTGAAACTGTTCTAGACTGAATGTTTGTGCCTCTCCCAAATACGTATGTTGAAGCCCCAACTCTCAATGTGAAAGTATTTGGAGGTGGAGTCTTTAGGAGGTAATTAGATTTAGAAGAGAGATGCACTGAGGAAAGGCCATGGGAAACACAGCAAGAAGGTGGCTATCTTCATGCCAGGAAGAGGGCTCACATGAGAACCTAAATCTGCCAGCACCTTGATCTTGGACTTCCCAGTCTCTAGAACTGTTAGAAATAAATATTTCCTGTCACCCAGTCTATGGTATTTTGTTATAACAGCCTTGCCTAAGACAGAGCCCTAAAACAGTTCGTAGAAACTCCGTAGTTTTTTTTACAGGTAATCGTTCTGGTGGAAGCACCAACTTGAATTTAAAAGGACAGAATCAGTACAAAATGAAGACACCTTTGGGCTTCCAAGCTCCTATGGGCAAAAGCAGACTGAAAAAATTACTCAGCTTCAAATGGGGACTATATTTTATGGAAAAGGAACGATAATTCAGATGATGAAACCAAGACTTCAGAGGACAAAGCCAGGAGATGTGGGGACTCATTCTCAGTGACTGCAGTATGTCTTGTGTTTTCCCCCTTTTGAATTAGAATGTCTGTTGCAGTTATCCTATGCTGACTCACCATTATATGTGGAGTATATATGTGGGAGGAGGGTGGTGCTGATCACTTGCCTCTTTAGTTCATAGGACTTCAGATCAAGAAGGAATCTTGAAAAGCTGTACCCAAAGAGCTGAATTCAAGGACATCCATTTGCACTTAGACTTGATTGAGATGGTGAGATTTTGTATCTCAAGCTTTAACTTGTTGTTCTAATAAAATGGGACACTGGGGAGGTCTTGGGTGGGAATTAGTGAACCATACATATGGAAGAATTGCAAATAAGTTTTGGTCATTTTAAATCATGGCCTAGAAATTTTTTGACATTCCTCTTATCAAGACATGGGATATATATATCCCATCATATTGAATCTTATCTCTCTACTAAGCAGTAGGAAACACAGGCATACCTCAGATATACTCCAGGTTTGGTTCCAGACCACCACAATAAAGCAAATATCACAATAAAGTGAGTCACACAAATTTTTTGTTGCTGAGCAAGAATACCTGATATGTGTTTCCTGGAAAGTATGCAGTCCACCAGTTCCAGTTGGACGGCACAGCAGCTGCTGTGTGGTGTGGGTTATAATCTCAGCCATTTGAAATCAACTCCGCTATTGACCAGACCTTCAGCAGACCTGACAAGGATCACTTGATTTAAATGTCTTTTGAATGATACTTCAGCTGTTGAAGTATAGATTGCACTAGATGAAAGGACTTGATTTTGACCCAGCATATTTCTCAAAGGCAACCACTCTCTGCACTCTTTAAGTGGGCTTGGTGTATGCCTGCAGAAAATGAATTATAATTGATGTAGTACCTCCCTCAATATATTTCAGAGAAACTAGGCATTGAGAGAATTCAGAAATTCAGGCAAGCAACATCAGAGTTTCCTTGATTACTCAAAGCATCCTCCAAAACAAGAAGAATACTCCTTCTAAAGCTCATATACTACTGATTATTGGATACTTTAGCTAATGTCTAAAAATACTGGATTACTGACATACTTGGTATACTAAGGCACTTTTGTCTTTTGTTGAAGTAGAGTCTACACAAGCTTTGGAAGAAAATAGTCTTAGGTTGAAATTAGAATTCCACCACATAGCCAATTGAATCCTGGAGCACTCACTTAAATTCTGAGTTTCAGTTTTCACATCTATAACATAGAGGTAACAACTTTTCTTGATTTTAAAATTTAGTGAGAAAATAATGAATACAAAACACCTAGCAAAACATTTGGTACCCAGTAAACAGAAGCTACCATGATTACGTGTAATATGTAAGAAAAATCTTGGCCTGCCCCAGCACTAGGTCAGCTTCCACAGATCCAGCCCAGCCTCTATGGACCCTGGCTCCAGGCAGCCAACAGCACCAGGCTGAACTTGGGGTTCCAGGCTCCAGGTCCATACCTAAACTCGTCCCAGGCTCCTGGCCCCAGGCTCGAGGCCTACCCCTCTTGTCCAAGGCTCCAGGCCTGCCCCAGTACCGAGCCAGCTTCCATGGTCCCAAACAGCAGGCATGTGCTAATGGACCAGCACCAGGCCAGCCACTGTAAACTCAGGACAAAGCTCATCCCCGAAGACCCAGACTCCAAGCCCACTCGAGCACCAGGCTAACCCCCATGGCCCCAGGCTCCAAGTATACCTCCACAGTCCCAGGTGCCAGACCTGCCCTAGTGGACTCCACTGCCCAGCCTTTTCCTGTAGACTCAGGACCAGACTCATTCCCAAGGATCAGCATCAGCCCTGCCCCAGCACTAAGCCAGCCCCTATGGACTCAGTCTCAAGGCCCACCCCAGAGGATCCCTGCACCAGGCCTGCCTCCACAGTCCTGGAACCAGGCTTGCCCTGTGGACTCAGGTGCCAGACCTGCCCTAGTAGACTCCAGTGCAATGCCCACAGACCTAGGTTCCGGGCTCAGCTCACCTCATGGACTCAATAGCCAGGCCCACTACAATGGACCCAGGCACCAGGCCTGCCCCTGTGAACACAGATGCCAGGCGAGCCCCTGTGTATTCCAATGCCAATCCTATCCACCCATTGACTCAGGCACCAGGTCAGCCCACCTGAGGATTCCAGCAGCAAGCCCACCTCTGTACTCCACCAGGTGGCCCACCCAGAATCTTTGGACAAGCTAGCTAATGAAGGGAATTCCCTGCCAAAGCCAGTCTTTAAAGACTGGAAGAGGTGCCTACTTCTTCAAATGCACAGGCACGGTGAAAAGCCACCAGGATCATGAATAATCAGGGAAATATGACACCATCAAAGGAACAAAATAAGGTACCAGTAACCAACCCTTAAGAAAAGGAGATCTATGAAATTTCTGATAAAGAATTCAAAACAATTACCTTAAAGAAGCTCAGTGAGCTATCAGAGAGCACAGATATAGAACTAAATAAAATCAGAAAAACAATACCTGAACAAAATGAGAAGTTCAACAGAGAAACCATTAAAAAGAATCAAACAGAAAATCTAGAGATGAAGAAACAATGACTGAAAGCTTCAACAGCAGACTCTATCAAGCAGAAGGAAGAATCAATCAGTGGGCTCAAAGACAAGTCATTTGAAATTAACCAGTCAGAGGAATAACAACAACAACAACAAAAAATTTAAAAAGAGTGAAGGAAGCCTACAGGACTTACAGTATACTATCAAACAAAGCAATAGATGTTTTATGGGAGTCCTAGAAGGAGCAGAGAAATAGAAAGGAGCAGAAAGCTTACTTAGAGAAATACTGACAGAAAACTTCCCAAATCTGCAGGAAGAAATGAACATCCAGATCTATGAAGCCTGTAGAACTTCAAATAGATTAAACATAAAGAGACCTTCACAAAAACATACTATAATTGAATTCCAAAAATGTAAAGACTAGAAGAGAATTTTGAAAAAAAAAAAAAAGACAAAAGCAACTCATTACATAAAAGGGAATCCCCATAAGACAATCAATAAATTTCTTATCAGAAACCTTGCAGACCAGGAGAGAGAGGGATGCCCACTCTCACCACTTCAATCCAGTATAGTAGTGGAAGTCCTAGTCAAAGAAATTAGGCAAGAAAATGAAATAAAAGTATATAAATTGGAAAGTAAGAAGCAAAACTGTCTCTGTTTGCAGATGATATGATATTATATATAGAAAACCCTAAAGACTCCACCAAAAAAACTGTTAGAACTAATAAACCAATTCAGTAAAGTTGCAGGATACAAAAGCAACATACAAAAATCATTTGGTTTCTATACACTAACAACAAGCTATTCTAAAAAGAAATTAAGAAAACAATCCTATTTACAATAGCATCAAGAAAGAAAGGAATGTTTAGGAATAAATTTAACCAGGAAGGTGAAAGATCTGTACACTAAAAACTATAAAACATTGATGAAAAATTGAAAAAGACACAAATAAATGGAAAGGTACCCCATGTTCATGAATTGAAAAAAATAATATTGTTAAAATTTCCATACTACCTAAAGCAATGTACAGATTTAATGCAATCCTCATCAAAATTCCAATGGCATTTTTCACAAAAATAGAAAAAAAAATCCTAAAAGTTATATGGAACCACAAAAGACCCCAGATAGCCAAAGCAATCTTGAGCAAGAAGAGCAAAACTGGAGACATCACATTAGCTGATTTCAAAATATGCTACAAAGCTATTATAATCAAAACACTATGATAGTGGAATAAAAACATAAATAAAGACCAAACAGAAATGAAAGTCCAGAAATAAATCCATGTATAATGTTTAAATGCTCTTCAACAAAGTTTCCAAGAACACACATGGGGAAAGAACAGCTTCTTCAATAAGTGGTGTTGGGAAAACTAGAAATCTACATGCAGAAGAATAAAATTGGACACTTATCCACACCAAATACAAAAAATCAACTCAAAATGGACTAAAGACATGAATGTAAAACCTGAAACTATAAGACAGTTATAAGAAAACATAGAGAAAAAAGCCTCCTGATATTGATCTGGGCAATATTTTTTTTTAAATTTGACACCCAAAGCATAGGCAACAGAGGCAAAAATAGACAAATAGGGTTGCATCAAACAAAAAAGCTTTTGTAAGCAAAGGAAATAACAGAATGAAGAGACAACCTATGGAAAGGGAAGAAAACATTTGCAAATTATATGTTTAATAAAGGATTAATATCCAAAGTATATAAGGAACTCATACAACTCAATAGCAAGAAAATAAATAATCTGATTTTAAAATGGGTAAAGGACCTGAATAGACATTTTTCAAAAGAAGACATACAATGGCCAACAGGTACATGAAAAGGTGTTCAACGTCATTGATCATCACAGAAATCCAAATCAAAACCATAATGAGATAGCACTTCAAACCTGTTAGAATGGATATTAACAAAAAGACTAAAGATAACAAGTATTGGTAACAATGTGGATAAATTGGAACACTTATACAGTTAGTGGAAATATAAATTCGTATAGTCATTGTGGAAAAATTATGGATGTTACTCAAAAACTTAAAAATAAAACTACCATATAGTCCAGTAACCCCACTTCTGAGCATTATATCCAAAAGAAATGAAATCAGTATCATGAAGAGAAATCTGTACTCCCCTGTTCACTGCTGCAGCGTTATTCACAATTAGCTAAGATAGGGAAATAACCTAAATGTCCAGTATACAGATAAATGGATAAAGAATATGTTATATATATATATATACACACGTACAGAAAGAGAGACAGAGACAGAGACAGACACTCCCTGACTCATGATGATTCAACTTACAATTTTTTGACCTTACAATTACGAGAAAGCAACATGCACTCAGTAGAAGCCATACTTCAGATTTGGGATTTGATCTTTTCCCAGGCAAGTGATATGCAGTACAATGCTCCCTCGTGATGCTAGACAGCTGCAGTAAGCCTCAGCTCCCAGTCAGCCATGAAATCATGAGAGTAAACAACCAATACACTTACAATCATTCTATACCCATACAAACATTCTATTTTTCACTTTCTGTACAATATTCAAGTAAATTACAACACTTTAATATAAAATAGGCTTTGTGTTGGGTGATTTTCCCAACTGTAGGCTAATGCAAGTGTTCTGAGCACATTTAAGGTAAGCTAGGCTAAGTTACGATGTTTGGCTTTAAATTCATTCGACTTAGATATTTTCAACTTATTGGGACATAACCCCATTATAACGAACGAACACACACACATGATGGAATATTATTCAGCCTTAAAAAGAAGGCAATCCTACCATTTGGGACAACATGGATAAATCTGGAGGACATTATGCTAAGTGAAATAAGCCAGGTACAGAACAACAAGTACTACATGATCTCACTTATATGTAGTATCTAAAAAAGTCAAAGTCATAAAAGTAGAGAGTATAATGGTGTCTGCCAGGGACAGGGGTAAGGGAAATGGAGAGATGTTGGTCATAGGGTACAAAGTTACAGTTATGCAGGATAAATATATTCTAAAGAACTAATGTACAACATGGTGAATATAGATAATAATACTATATTACATATTTGAAATTCGCTGAGATTAAATCTTAAATGTTCTCATCACAAAAGAAAAATGTGAAGTGATAGATGTGTTAATTAGCTCGATGTGGTAATGTTTTCACAATATATATATACACCAAAATACTACATTGTACACCTTAAATATATATATATTTTTTTATTTGTCAATTATATCCCAACAAACCTGGAGGGGAAAAAACAGAAAATTTTAAGCTGTGTTCTAAACCATAGTTTTCAGAGCAGAATTTTTTTGCTGTTGTCTGCTAACATGTCTGCTATCATAGAAATTCTGATTAAAATTACAAGATAAAAATAAATGGAAATAAATGGAAGATCCTATTTTAATACAAAATTATCTGAGAAATTAATACAAGTTAGATAAGAACTGGGTACTGTAGTTAGTGTGAAGACGATTTTAGTGGTTTTATCTGATATGAAATTCAACATGAGTTTGTGATATGTTTCCTAACATAGTCTTAGTGTCACTAATAAGAAAGAATTTCAGATATATGAAGTATGGTGTCATTCTCATGGACAAAGATGAAACATCAGGTCTACCACTGTATTTGTTCTAAGTACCTAATCTTAAAAGGAATATTGACAATAAGAGGTGAGAGACTAAGAAAGTGGAGAGTCTGGAATTCACTTATAAAGAATGATGAACTCACATATACCTACCTTGGAGTAAAGAAAAATAAAATAAATAATAAAAACAATTAGCTTTAAATATATTGAGAGGGGAGCAGATTATTCCTCCAAAAAAAGCATATCAACAATCAATTGAAAGGATGCAGCCTCTGGCAGGGGTCAGTGCTCTTGGGATATGATGATAAGTTAACAGTGAGGTATTCCCTGAGAAGGAAGGATATTAACCTTGGTTATGCACTTTTTGTGTAAGTAATCTCAAGAAGAATGACATAGAATGGTGAATAATGGAATAAAAGCTGGAGAACCCTAGGTGATCTCTACGGCCCCTTTCAGCTCTACACTTATAAATATTCAAAGGTAATTTCTTTTTAAGAAAGGAAAAGATAAGACAAATGTAGGGACATTGAAAGGCAATAAACTGTTATGAAATAGCATGCATTTGAAAATTTTTAAATCCCTGCTCTGCCGCTTACCAGGCAAACACATTACTTTACTTTTTTAATCCAATAAAAAAGAAAAAAATTAGCTTATAAGTTTAATTATTAAATTTATTATCCCTTTTATTTATTTATTTATTTATTTATTTATTTATTTATTTGGTTGCACTGGGTCTTAGTTGCAGCAGGCAGTCTCCTTAGTTGTGGCTCACTGGCTCCTTAGTTGTGGCATGCAAACTCCTAGTTGCAGCATGTGGGTGGGATCTAGTTCCCTGACCAGGGATCAAACCCAGGCCCACTGCATTGGGAGCAAGAAGTCTTATCCACTGCACCACCAGGGAAGTCCCTATTATCATTTTTAAATGTATGTAGCATGCTTATAAATAATCAGAGTTTATTATAAATATGTGAACTCATGACAAAAGTGTCATAAATCTTACATGTACATATATATACATATAAAATCCATTTTTTTAAGAAGTCAATTTGAGAAAAACCGATTTAAGTTTGCTATAGAAAATAAGTCTATAAACATAAAATTATCATTAGAATTTAAAATATTATTTTAAATATATTTAGTACACAAAGATTTACCGCCTTGGATTAAATAAATAATTCATCATAGCCTATTTAAAAGATATTTCCTTTACTATCATATATATTCCAATGAATGCATATTAAATTACATTTTTCATATATGTTTGAAAAATGTAGGCAATATGTCATTGTAGTTTCTAATCTTTCATTGATCTATTGAAACTGAAAAAAAGCTTGCCCAGATTTTACTTAAACTTTTGCCCAAATACATGATTTCTTCACATGGTATACAGCTAGGAAGATAATTAACTCTGCTGATCAAGAGAGAGTCTCTTGTTTGTCTTTCCATGAACTCAAAATTCCCATTTCAGGTATTCAGTCATCAAATGACCATTCTCATTGATCACTGAGTTTGTTTATCCCTGTATTTCAGAAAAATGTACAGCTATATGATTCCTCTTATGAATTATAATGAAAATGTTTAAAACAAAACACCCTCGGTTTCAGAATAAAACTACTTGGAAATTTTAAAAATTTAATATACACATGCTTTACTATTTAATTTAAAATTTAAGTCTAAACAGAGAAATGTAGAAACAATAAGAATTATTCCAGCTCTAAAATTAGCAATTTTATTTGGTATTAAGCATGTTCAGCTTCAGCTTTGGCTGAATCTAGCTCCAAGATTAGTTCATTTTTAACAAATAGCTGGAATATTCTAATTGATTATGTATTTTGAGCATGGCTATTTTCCCACTCACCTCATCATCTGAATTTGTTATCTAGTCAGGTGTTAACTAGACAGTTGTGTCCATACAAATGAAAGGCAAATTGCTCTATAGGGCAGCTTTTTGTAAATAGAAAAAACAATGTTTATGGAGACCCAGTGTTTGAGCTAAGTACTAAGTTTACTTGCCCCTCTGTTACATGTGCACAACCATAATTGAGTTGTTTTTCCAGTTTTGACAACTTTCTTGAGCTCAGAGAGTTACAGTCACAAACCTAGATATTTTCAGTCCATAGAAAGTTTCATCTACAAACCCATCCATTTTTTCCTAAGAACTTTTTTTTCCTCATCGTTAGATGTGCAATGAGTATAGGTTTTGAAGTTAAAAACAAACTCTTGGGTTAGAATCCCCCCACCTGCTGACTACATGTGTAAACTTGAACAAGCTATTGATATTTAATGACTCTTTGAAACTCAGCTTCCTCACTAGCAAAATAAAAATAATGAGAAATTAAATGAGATTAAATGTGTACCAAATGTTTAACCCAGTGCCTGGCATATAAAAATACTTCATTAATGTTAGCTATTATTTCATTATTACTGTTATTATCATATGTTTCTTACAAAATTCTGCATAAGTTTTCAACCAACACATATTGGGACATACTATCTGTTCTCCTAGAGCTGAAGATGAAATGTAAATATATAAAGTATTTAGAAAAAATACTACAGTGATATAAGTGTCTTCTTTTTTTGATATAGTTTAAGCAGCTCTATAAATACATGACGAGCCATATTAGATAGATTACCTTTCTTTTACACGTGCGTATATTGAGAATTAGCGATTAGGCATATTCAAAAAACAGAATTTCAGAGCAAGTATTCTTTGTATAGCAGCATGCTACTATTCACTCTTTAAAAAGAACTAAGTTACATAAGTTACATGTTTTCATCGGTAAAATAAATTTTTGTCATTGGCAGCCAAGATCACCATGGGCAAAAAAACACATAAAGAGAAGACTTCATGGAAGAAGTCAGAAGAATGTGCCTGGATGTAGGTATATAAGAGAAGCAATTCACACCAGGGAGGGTCAAAAGCATTACCAAAAGCAAGGAAGAAAAAATAAAGGTTTCTTATGTATAGGACAGAGAAGATTTTAGGAGCAGAGGACACATGTTGATGAGTTGTGGGAGGGAAATGGCTGTGCTTAAAGCAATCAGTTTATGAAGAACCTCAAAACTCAAAAGTATGAAGGAGATTCTAATAGTGAAACTTTATTTTGGAGAAAGAGTGACATGGTAAGAGGGTGGAGTTAAAACTCTTGTGCTTTCTAGATGATGGCCTCAGTGTGTTTTTATATAAAATCCACAATATTTTATATGGAGGGCCTACACAAATACAACATAAATGTGATTTTAATATCAGTGAAGAAAACTAAATGCTATCAAAACTAACTCTTCCTCTATTCCTTCTTCCTTCTTTCAGCATTAGACACCATTTTCTTAGCATTTCATTTATAGCATGATCCTCCCTAAGAAAACACTGTATTTCTCATGTAACTATCCAAATTGTTAGGATATACCTACCTGATGCAATTTTCTAGTGAGTTTCATCATCTTTGACATGTATAAAGTAGAATGTTTTAACATAAGTTTGAATTTTCAGATCACCCAAGAAATAACCATGAAAAAACTGTATTAAGATAACAATTTAGATATAATCCCCTTCATATTGGAATGGCCACTAAGCATTCTGTTAAACAAACAAACAAAACAAAACAATAACCATATCAAAACAGAATAAAACCATACCAAAAAAGAATAAAATTTGGATGGTTGTTAATCTCATACAGATAAATCAGGGCTCTTTTTCTCAATCAAGCTATGGGAAAGCCTTGAAGGGTGATGGGCATAAAACAGTACTGGAGCCATGAATATTCATAGGATACCATCTTTTAGTCACTTAAACTGCCTAGCAGGCTCAACCTTCTGGATCACTGATGTTATTACAAAGCCTGAAACCTCCAAAGAAGACATACAGATGGCCAAGAGGCACATGAAAAGATGTTCAACATCTCTAATTATTAGAGCAATGCAAATCAAAACTACAATGAGATATCACCTCACACCAGTCAAAATGGCTATCATCAAAAAATCCACAAACAATAAATGCTGGAGAGGATGTGGAGAGAAGGGAACCCTCCTACACTGTTGGTACATGTAAATTGGTACAGCCACTATATGGAGAACAGTATGGAGGTTCCTTAAAAAACTAAAAATAGAGCTACCATATTATCCTGCAATCCCACTCCTGGGCATATATCCGGAGAAAAACATGGTCTGAAAGGATACATGCACCCCGATGTTCATTGCAGCACTGTTTACAATAGCCAAAACATGGAAGCAGCCTAAATGTCCATCGACAAAGGCATGGAGAAAGATGTGGCACATATATACAATGAAATATTACTCAGCCATTAAAAAGAATAAAATAATGCCATTTGCAGCAACATGGACGGACATAGAGATTGTCATACTGAATGAAGTAAGTCAGACAGAGAAAGAGAAATACCATATGATATGGCTTATAAGTGGAATCTAAAAAGAAATGATACAAATGAACTTACTTACAAAACAGAAACAGACTCATAAACTTAGAGAACGAACTTTAGGTTACTGGGGTAAAGGATGGCAGGAAGGGATAGTTAGGGAGTTTGGGATTGACATGCACACACTGCTGTATTTAAAATGGATAACCAGCAAGAACCTACTGTACAGCACAGGGAACTACTCTGATCAATATTATGTGACAACCTAAATGGGAAAATAATTTGAAAAAGAATATATACATGTATATGTTTAAAAAAAAAAAAGTCTGGAACCTGATGTTGAAATATTTGCACTAAAAAAAAATGATTCAAGAAATTCCAACTCCCACAAATTTAGTAATGCAGAGGAAGACTCTCATTTTTATAAGAATTTTTCTTTGAAAAGCTGAAATTTGGAATCTATTTTTAATTTAGCAGCCTAAATACCTTATAAATAGGAAGACTACAAACTAAAAAAAGTTGATGTTTCCATAATTTGTGAAATTCCAAATCTTTTTTAGAAATTTTAAAATTACATCACAGGTTCAATTCATAATAGAGACATGTATGGATTCAACATAACTGAAAAAAAATTGAATCTGTGTGCTTGTGAACTTGGAGGCAGACAGGGTAGGGAACAATTAGAAGGAAGACAACTGCAGTGGTTAAGATAGGATAGAACATTTGTTTTAACAGGTGAATAGGGAAGATGGAGTAATAGGTGACTGGCAGTTGACAGTCAATTTCTTCCATTATTGGGCTTTATGTTATAATTCTGGTTACAAAACTGATATTGAGGCCAGTAATTGAGCAATGTCTTATTCTGCTTGGAAGCATAGATTATCTTTTTTTGTTGTTTTGGGGTGTTTTTTTTTTAACATGTCTTACAGTCATCTGTGTGGGTTTTGGTAAAGAAATAAAGAATTCTAATCTGATTCTTAACACTTACCAAAAGGAAGAATTTTAAAAAGCTAGATAACGCAGGAATTCACAGTGAATTAAAAGGGGCAATACAATCTATAGCTACATCATTTATATTTACATCTACCTACACAGACTCATATATTCACTTTTTTGTAGTTTATAGTGCCCACCATGCTTCCACAGTGAAGTAAACTACATAAAATATTTCACTCAATAGAGAACTATTTTTCCTCTCCTTCTGTTAGATTCATCGCTTTAGTTTGTGTTCCCCCTAAAGCAAACACTGAGATAGGGACTTGAATGCAAATAAGTTATTTGGGGAGGTGATTAGGGAAGCATAAGTAAGGGAGTCAAGGAATTAAGGGAGTAAAGGGAGAAAAATCTATCAAGGGTTTTTAATTAGCTACTTACCACCCTGGGAATCCGGGCTCAACCCCACTAGGAACTCTGAGGAACCATAAAGAGTAAGCCGCAGAATTGACCCACCATAGGATGGGAGCTGTTATCCACTGACTTCTGAGCCCCATTGGTTAAGATTTGTCACTGAGGGAGTTAAATCCCTTGCATTTAATAGATTACACATGCCCTGTGGAGTGGTCTTTCTGGTGTCTGACAGAGAAAGTTTATGCTCTTCCTTTTAATTAAAGTATAGTGACTTACAATATTAGTTTCAGGTTTATAGCACAGTAATTCGGTATTTTTTAGATTATACTCTATATAAAGTTATTAAAAATATTGACTATATTCCCCCTGTTGAACATTACATCCTTGTAACTTACTGAGTTTACACCTAGTAGTTGGTACCTCTTAATTCTCTTCACCTATTTGCCCCTTCCCTCTCCCTACCAACCCTCTCCCTCTGGTAGCCACTAGTTTGTTCTCTATCTGTGAGTCTGTTTCTGTTTTGTTATATTTGTTCATTTGTTTTATTTTTTAAAGATGTTGTTTTGATGTGGACCATTTTTAAAGTCTTTATTGAATTTGTTACAATATTGCTTCTGTTTAATGTTTTGGGTTTTTGGCTACAAGGCATGTGGGATCTTAGCTCCCCAACCAGAGATCAAACACACACCCCCTGCATTGGAAGGCGAAGTCTTAACCACTGGACTGCCAGGGAAGTCCCTGTTTTATTGTTTAGATGCCACATGTAAGTGAAAACATATAGTATTTGTCTTTCTTTGTCTGACTTACTTCACTAAGCATAATACCCTCCAGGTCCATCCATGTTTTTGCTAATGGCAAAATTTCATTCTTTTTTATGGCTGAGTGTTGAATAGGAGAAGATATTTGCAAATGATATGTCTGATAAGGGAGTTAGTATCCAAAATATATAAAAAACCCACACAAGTCAATATCAAAAACAAACAATTCAATTAAAAAATAATAGGCAGGGGACTTCCCTGGTGGTGCAGTGGTTAAGAATCCGCCTGACAATGCAGGGGACACAGGTTCGATCCCTGGGCCGGGAAGATCCCACATGCCGCGGAGCCACTAAGCCCATGTACCACAACTACTGAGCCTGGGCTCTAGAGCCCGTGCTCCACAACAAGAGAAGCCACCACAATGAGAAGCCCCTGTGCTGCAACGCGGAGTAGCCCCCGCTTGCTGCAACTAGAGAAAGCCCGCGCACAGCAGTGAAGACCCAACACAGCCAAAAATAAACAAATAAAATAAATAAATTTATATTTAAAAAATAGGCATTTTTCCAAAGAAGACATACAGATGGCCAACAGGCACATGAAAATATGCTCAACATCACTAATCACCAGAGGAAGGCTGGAAGATGGTGGAGTAAGAAGACCCTGAGTTCCCCTTCTCTCATGGGAAAAAACCAAACTTATAACTATTTACAGAGAAACTATTGATGAGAAAGACTAGAAAATGCCTTCTATAACTAAAAATATAAAGAACAAACCACAACAGGATGAGCAGGAGGGGTGGAGTTGCAGTTTAGTCAAGACCCATACCCCTGGGGTGGGCAACCCAAAAACACTAATTCAAAAAGATATATGCACCCCAATGTTCATAGCAGCATTATTTACATAGACAAGATGTGGAAGCAACCTGAGTGTCCATTAACAGATGAATGGATAAAGAAGATGTGGTGTGTGTGTGTATATATATATACACACACACATATACACACACACACATATATATATATATATATATATATATACACATACATACACACACACACACACACACACACACACACACACACACACAATGAACTATTAGTCTGTACTCTTGACACAGGAGCTGACATGAACAGGGAACTGTCCATCACGGCTACGCTAAAATCAGTCACATGCACATGACACATTTGTTTGTTTGTTTGTTAGTTTTCAACAATCATGCATTTACATATTTCATTCAGTTTCAAAGTGTGGTGATTTTCAAATCACTCAGACCTGCTTTTAAACCCCACTTTGGTATTTACAAATCTATATGACTTTGAACAAATTACTTAATATTTCTAAATCTGTTTCATAATCTGTAAAATGGTGCTAATAATTGTACCTACTTCTTTAGAATTGTTGTAAAGAAGAAATTATGTATTGCATGAACAACTCTTAATTTAGTGATTGGGGGAGAATAAATACCCATCATTATTACCCCAAGGCATTAGGCCTGAGATGGATGTATGAGCTTTGAATTGGTCAGATCTGGGGTCAAACGTATGTATGATTTTCAAAGAGTAATTTAACCCCTTTAATTATTAATCCCTCTAAATTTCATCTATTAAAAGGTGTAATAAATATCAGTTTCATAGGTTTTCTGTGAGAGACAATATTTCACAAGTAAAATATTACACGTAAATCACATAGCCTGGTCCATGGTGGGCAGTCAGTAGATGTTGGCTGCCTTTCTCGTTCCCTCTTCTGCAGTATTTATTAATTTGTATGTTTGTGTATTTTTATGAGCTCATTCAACAATGCTGGCCTCTGGTGTTATAAACATGTGTTAGATTTATGGGTTTTTTTTTATTTCAAATAGCTCACAGGCTAGTAGGACACAGATAAAGATTAGAAAATATGTTACACTACTGTATAATACAAGCTCTGGGAATTTGAAGAAGTGTCTATCTTACCTCGGAATGTCAAGGAAAACATTAAAGAAAAGTTATTATTTGAGATCAATTAAGGGGGTATATAATTTTACTTCTGTCTTATATTCTATTAGTAAATACTTTTGTCTAATTATGCCTCATGAGGAAGCAAACCATTTCATACATGGAAAATCACTCTGACCTTGGAGCCAGGCTCACTGGGTCCTAATCCTAGCTCTGATATTCATCAATTGAAGGAGCATAACCTCTGTGGACCTCAATCTTATTTGATAAGAGCCTTTTCATACTCTCAACTTCAACACTGCAGTAGTGGTATAACGAATTATAAAAATAAATGAATGAAAAATAAGTTTGGACAGATGGATTATTTTCATATCCCTTAGTTATCCTGGATGATACAACAATACACTCCTGGAAATGTAAAGGTAAAGGCTGATAGCTTCACAAATGCAGCCGGTGAATGCTTTGCTAGAAGCTTTAATATTGAGGTCATGTTATTAAATACCAAAGGGCATTTGGGCTAAAGACATTTTAGAGAGAAATTGGTTTAGCTGTCTCTCTCTAAAAAAAAAAAAAAAATTAATTTTATTTTTGTTTTTCACAACACTTGTCTTCATTGTGAATCTAGAACTATTTTATTTATTGTTGATATTTATAATTACTTTCCACAGATTCACTTCCTAAATGAAAGGCCTATCTTTTGATAGGCCTGCTTATAGCTAGATTTATAAATCACCTAGGTTTAGAGAGAAACTACGTTTCTTAATCTCCTTTTGAAATTTATCTTTATAAAAAAGTATTGATGAAATATTGATTCTCCCTTTTCCATAAATGAGAGATGAATGCTAGCCAAACAAAAAGCTAAAACCAGGGTGCCTTTGTTTGCACTTCCTTAAGTTTTTCTTTTTCCTCAAGATGAATCCTGTTTTTGAATTTTAGCACTTTGCTTTTTCACTTTTGCAATTTCAGTGATGAAAATGTTGTGTAAGGTATAAAAGCATGATATCTGTCTCAATATTAACAAGAGGTCAGAGAGAAGTATTAGAATGGTCAGAGAGAAGAATTAGATTTCTCATGAGACTTCTCTCTTACACCACGGAATCTGGGCAAGCAATAGCAAATAAAATGTGGTGAAATGTAAAAAAAAAAAAAAAAAAAAAAAAAATTTCCTAGTCAACTTCCAACTTTAAAACAAAACGGTCTTCTTTCATCCCAGTGGGTCAGCTTTGAAGCAGCCAGGCTTTCCCCCAGAGGTTCCTGGTACTACCTCTGCTGCTCTTTGCTGATAAAATGTAAATAATCCTCTCTTCAAAACTGTGTGGAGGCTTTTACTTCTTATGCGTTGTAGTAAAATAAAATGTAGCTTGTTTCAAAGTTACTTTTTTAGGCTGAGGAACTGTTTACATAAAAAAACAGGAAACATTTCTTGAGAAATAAGTACTTGTTGGTTCCTTCCACTTTTAGGAGGTGAAAGGAAACCTATGGCATGATCGTTATTAAAAGTAAAAGCACTCATGAAGAATAAAGAAAAGTGAATAAAAGAAAAGGAAAAATAAAAGCCATTGCAGTGTCCTCAGCTACTCATGAAAAATTCTTTTTGAAAAATTCATTAGGGGATAAAAGATCCAAAGAGACTGTCCTAACACATATTAAATAGAAAGAACTGTGTGAAAGGAATTCCAAGTCTGTGTGTAGACGCAGAACAAACTTAGGAAGTATATTTATCAGAAGAGAAAATTCAGAATAAAAGTACAAGGAAGAGTGTTATGAATACCTTAGCCACATGTGCTCACTTTTTTGGCTGCGTCACTGTCAGAATTTTCATTCTGTCTGCTAGTCAGGAACTTTGCCTCAGAGGACAGGATGGCTGATTACATTGTCTAAGGCCATGTTATATCCTGCTGTGTTCTAACCTCCCAGGGGGTATCTGTGGTAGTAATCTTGGAAGTCAGTAGGGATTTGTGTAGATATGTACATTTGAGATTCAGCCTCCACTAACATGATGGTGGTGCATGTTAAGTGGAAGAATTCGCACAGCTAGTTTTGGAAAGGTAATGCTCCTGGATGGAGAAAGTGAATTTGCTTTAGAGTTAATGAATGATGACTTTGTTCTATGATAATGTATCATTAGATTCATGCTAAGAAGGGAAACTTCAGAGGATCATTATGAAACTCAACTAACTAGACTAAGTTGTTTCACTTTAATTGAGAAATCTCGTTCGAAGCATAGCCCCACACCAGGTCAAAAATGCACAGAGTACACAAGCACAAATAAAAGCAATTAGACCTACCACCTTGGCCTTGTTGGAGTCTGCCTCTTTTAGAATGCCTGATTAAATTCTAGTTTCAAAGGCAGGCTCTAATGCAGTCACTTGACTCTTTGTCCTTGAAGTAGCGAGGGTTGTAAGGGCTGTTTCTAGGGGGGATGGGAAGAATGATTCACTCCTGAAAAAGTAGCAGTGCTTTCTCCCAGGTGGATCCTAAAGCTGAACAATGCCACATATATACTGTTGCTTCACACTATTCCTTAAGAATCCTGGATAAATATAAGAATCTTATAAAAATGATTTCCACATTTTTATAAGATTCCTATAATATTTTTATAAGGTTCCTATAACCACAGCTCTTCTTCTTTGCCAAATGGACAATTTTATTTTCTAAAATTCTTACCTAGCTATCCTGGACTCCCTAAATTTAGACCCTAGAATTTTCCTTTGAGAAGTAATTTTCTGCTCTTCTAGTCTCCAGGGATTGTTTTTAATAATTATTGCCACATTAATAGTATAGTTTATCTGGTTTGTTATTATTCTTATTTCTCAAATTAGATTTACAGGCAGGGAACAGATATTCAGTAACCTTTCCAGGGTTCTCCTAAATAATTTTGGACTAAAGGTAAAAATATTCTTCGCATGAAAAGTTCTCTCTTTGAAAACAGGATTAAGTCATGATATCTTCACATAGTCTCTGATAAACACTTTCACTCATTCCAGTCTAGTTTCTGCTTTCCTCCTCAATACACACACACACTCACACTCACATCCACACTCTTCCTATCTCTTTCTACTGAGATTGCTCTTATCTAAATCAACTGTGATTTTTGACAAATCAAATATGCACTACCCTCTTTGGGGCTTTCTTGGCCTCTCAGCAACATTCAACTACTTGATCACTCCCTTCTCTTGAAATTCTTTCTTTTCTTGGTCTATATGACTTCACAGTCTCCTGGCATTTATTCCATCTCTCACAAGCTACTCCTTCTTAGTATCCACTACCAGACTTATTGTTCTACTGTATCTGATGTCTAAATATTGAAGTGTCAAAAACCTTATGACTTATTTCTCTACAGTCTGTCCTTTGGTGATTTTATGTATTCTCATGATTTAAAAATAAGCAAGAGATCTTCCAGGTTCAGCTACAATGTGAAGAGTTTGGAAGCCATTCCTCTTTTCCTTACAACAAGAAAAAGCTGTATAAACTGAAAATCAACAATTTTTCTTGAACCCATTAGAAAGCAGAGGTCGTAAGGCAAACTGCCATCTCAAAATCTAGAGAGACAAGTGAATCTAGAGAGTGATAGCCAAGATCTGCTTACCTAAACCACTGGAGCCATAAAACAGTAGTAATAACTGACTGGATATTTTTACAAATTGCTGGAGGCTGAGTGTGGACTAGCTTAAGAATGAGAAACTCTTAGGGGCCACAGTCATAAAAGGGCCATTACCATAAAAAGGCCACCACACTTTAATGAGTTTTACCTGCAGAAATCCCACAAGGTTCTTTCTCATGGTGAAGAGACAACAGAGATCCCTTTGTGGCTTTGGCATGGGGAGGAGAAGAACAGCCACTGTGAAATAGGTACGAAGTATTCTCTATAGCAAAGGCCTAGTCTATAAAAAAAAAAAAAAAAAGGACTTTGTAACAGAGTCTTATTCCACTTGGGGAAAGAGTATTTCTCCATCTCCAGCCCACTCTTGCCTTCATGTCTCACCAAAAGGAGGAGTATGGGAAGCAAGAAATACATCTGAAGGTACAGCCCAGGAACACAGGTCCACTACAAGTCTGAGATTTATTCATGAGATTACAGAATACTTCCCGTCACTAACACCTTACCACCATATCAAAAGGACTCCAGTAAAATAATAGTGGATGAGATGTAAGAAATGAAAGCATAGAGTCTCTCTGAGGAGAAGTATATAGGGAAACCCAGTCTAAAAAAAGAAGGTACAAACAAGGATGCTAGAGGAATTTGAAGCCCCTTCAGCTACCGCAAACATTAAACACGGTCAAACTCCTAGCCAGATTAACATAAAAACTTATACTAAAGGCCTTATTTACCTTAGTTCCTATTACCTGATACATCATGTCTCAACAAGGAAAATCACAAGGCATGGTAAAAGGCAAGAAAAAAACATAGTCTGAAGCAATAACATAAGTAGAAGCAAACTCAGAAATAACATCAATGTTGGAGTTATCAGAGAGGAATTTAAAATAACTGAGATTAATGTGTTAGGACTATAATGGATAATGTAAGCAGAGAGATGGAAACTCTAAAAAAAATCAAAAAGAAATACTAGAAGTTAAAAACATTATAACATAAATGAAGAATACCTTTGATGGGCTTACCAGTAGACTGGACACAGCCAAGGAGAGAATCAATGACCTTGAAGATATATCAATAGAAACTGCCCAAACTGAAATGCAAAGAGAAAAGAGAATGGGGAAAAAATAGAGCACCCAGGAGCTGTGAAACAATTACTAAAGGTATAGCATATTAGTAATTGGAGTACTAGAAGAAGAGAGAATGGAGCAGAAGAAATACTTGGAGAAATAACAGTCAAGAATTTTCCAAAATTAATGACAGACACAAAAACACAGTTTTAGAAATCTCAGAGAATGCTAAACAGGATAAGTGCCAAACATCTACATCCAGGCATGTGATAGTCAAACTGCAGAAAGCGAAAGACAAAGAGAAAATCTAGAAAGATGCCAGGTGTGAGGTGGGAGTGGGAGGGCACCTTATCTATAGAGTAACAAGGAAAAGAATGACCACAGACTTATTTCCAGAAACCAGTCAAGCAAGAAAATGGTATAATGTTTATAACAAGAGAATGGAATAATGAAAATTAATTTAGACCAGTTTAAAATGTATATTGCAAACTCTACAGCAACTGCAAAAAAAATTAAAAAGAAGTATAATTACTAGGTAAAGACTGGAGTGGAAATATAATCATATAAAATGCTCAGTTGAAACCAGAAGACAGAAAAATGGGGGGCTGAAAAAGAAGAAAAATGTAACAAATAGACATGGTAGATATTAATCCAATTATGTCTACATTCACTTTAAATGTGAATGACTGAAGTGCACAAGTCACAATACACAGACTGTCAGAGTGGATTAAAAAACAATAATAAGACCCAACTATATGTTGTCTTCAAGAAATCCACTTTAAATTTAAAAACTCAGGTTAAAAGCAAAAGGCAGAGAAAGATATACCATGCTAACACACATCAGAAGAAAGTAGGTGTGGGACTTCCCTGGTGGTCCAGTGGTAAAGAATCTGCCTTACAATGCACATGCCGTGGGGCAGTGAAGTCCCTGCACCACAACTACAGAGCCCACATACCTTGGAGCCTGTGCGC
Source organism: Balaenoptera physalus (assembly GCF_965194825.1). Taxonomy (NCBI): domain Eukaryota; kingdom Metazoa; phylum Chordata; class Mammalia; order Artiodactyla; family Balaenopteridae; genus Balaenoptera; species Balaenoptera physalus. Next base: position 40,796,076 of record NC_138888.1, on the reverse strand, counting down.
CACAACTAGAGAGAAGCCCACGCACTGCAACAAAAGATCCTGCATGACTCAACGAAGATCCCATGTGCCTCAACTAAGACCCGATGCAGCCAAAAGTAAATAAAATAAATTAGTAAATAATAAATAAATCTTTTTTAAAAAAAGGAATAAGAAATTAAATGTAGCCATGTTAATTTCAGATAAATCACTTCAGAACAAGGAATATTTTCAGGGATAAAGAAAATCATTACATAATGATACAGGGGTCAATCCCCTAAGAAGACACAACAATCATAAATAATTTTAGAATAATTATTGTATAGAAACTAGTATGCTCACTAGTCAAAATATTAAGCAATACAAAAATAAGGAAAGCTAAAAGTACATAAAATATCATTGCCCCCAAATTACCTGTGTAACCTCAAAATTACCTGTGTAACTGTGAGGTTAGCTCCTGTGAATCTCATTTCAGATCCATCTATGTAGATAGATAGATAGATAGATAGATAGATAGATAGATAGATAGATAGATAGAGGAGTAGTGTCGTTTAAAAAAAACAATAGACAGGATCCATTAATCCATTAATTCTTTAAAAGTACTAGCTCTCCAAAATCCTGCTTATATTAAGAATAATATTATGTAAACATTAAGAATTTGGTATCATTATACTTCAGCCACAATTTTCTAATATAGTTTTGAATGACTCCTTGCCTTAAAAATAAGATTATTCTTCATACTCTTCTTTCTGCCTTTCCCTCAACTTCTTCCCAATTAGTTTGTCATATGATTTTCCTTCTTCAAATTTTATAATATGACGTCATATTTTTTAATCCAAATTCCTCAAGTTTTTTTGTCCTCCTTCTATGCTTAAAAGCTCACTGTATTAACATTCTGTTGCTATGTAACAAAGTAACACAAATTTGGCAGCTAGAAACAACACACATTTATTATCTCACATTTTCCATTGGGTTAGGAGTCCAGGCATGGTTTAGCTGGATCCTAAGCTCAGGCTCTCACAAGAGTGGATTCCAGATGCTGGTTGGCTGAGCTCCTTCTGGAGCTTGTTCTCTTCCAAGCTCACACAATTATTGGCAGAATTCAGTTACTTATGACTATAGGACCGAGGTTACCCATTTTCTTGTTAGCTGTTGGCTACCAGCCACTTCTCTTCATAGGCAGATTATAACATGTCTGTTTGCTTTCTTTCAGGCCAGCAGGAGAGTGTCTCTCTGAAACTTCATACTCTTTAAAGGTCCCCTTGATAAAGTCAGGCCCATCCAGGATGAGCTCCATTTTGGTTAACTCAAAGTCAACTGATTAATAACCTAACAAGGAAGTGACATTTGATCATATTTATTAGACCCATCCACACTCAAGAAGAGGGGATTATATAAAGCATATAAACCAGGGCATAAGAATCTTGTTGGGTCATGTTAGAATTCTGCCTACTATACTTATTGCAAATCCATTTCTATTCCTGAATTCTTATTTGAATCACTTCTGATTACTCGGACTTCATCAATGAGTAATTACTTTGAGAAAAGATCATATGAGCTATAGTCCCTGAGTTCGTTCTTCTCTGAGGATGTTTGCCAAATGTTGTTTTTACTATAAATGATAACTTAGCTGGATAAATATTTTAGGTCAGTTTTGCTTTCCTTCAGAATTTTATAAACTCTCTAGATTGTATTGAAAGTTGTAGAGAAATTTGTGATATTTATGACTTCCTGCTTCCCACCTTTCACAGGAGACAGAAAAAATTTTCTTTCTTCCTAGATGTCTAAAAAAGTCTTTCTTTCTCAGAAGTCACAATTTATCTAGGATATATTCTAATATCTGTCTTAACTTGGGAGAAAATGTCCCCTTTTGTATCTCTTAATAGTTTTTCTCTTCCATTAACTATATTCTCTCCTTCAAAGACAGCAATTGTCCCTATATTAGATCATCTTTGGTTTCCAAATTTCTCATCTTCCGTAATTTAAAAAATCTTTTTGTTTATTTTTCTCCATTGAATTTATTATCCTAAGTATTTCCCCCAGGACAGAAATTCAATATTTTACTCTGTCTTTCCTGTCTCTTGTTGTTTGTAATTTATTGTAAATGTTGTAAATGATGATGTTTTAAACTTGATTTGTTTTACTAGCTCTGAAATTTCCCTTTTCATTTTATTCTCTTGTTTAGTGCCTTGTCTCTGACCTGTTGTTTTATTGATTTTGTGTTTTTATTAAGTTATTTATAGCTCAAAACATACTTGCGAAGTTTTCTTCCCTTCTTTGGACAATATATTTTTCTGAGTGGGTACTTAATCTGCTGTGCACTGCTGTAGTCCATTGTTTAGCTGCTGACCATTTTTTAAAACCGTGTTGATAATTAACATGCCTCTAATCCGAAAGCTAATATTCTCTGACATTCTGAAGGTACCTTCTCCTTGACACTCTCACATTTTATCCAAACTAAAGTTTAAGGACAAGATCTTGTTTTCTGTTCATTTATCTGCAGTCTGAGAGTTCATAGTGCTGAAAAAGGGAAGAGGACACGTGAAAATAAACGCACATCTTCTAAGGAAATTGTTCTCTGTTTTATCTTTGGAATTCTTTTAGATATTCTATAAAGAGCACAATCCATATAACCAGGGGTATTTCCTGTCATAAAAGACTTTGGCTCATTGGAAAAGGCAACTTCCTAGAGACCATTTTCAGTTCTGCTAAGATCCTACTCTCAATAGTTTCATTTTGACTTTATCCTACCCTGCCAATTCATACTCTCAGTCTGCATCTCTCCAAACTGGGGTTCTCAGTGAGAAAATCCCAGGATTTTGTCAGCTCACCTTCTATTCTCATTTGCCCTTCTGGCATGGAGACTGGGATGGCAGTAGATTTAGGAACTATTTTGGTATAGAATTTTCTGCTTTTGTCATCATTTTTCAAAGTTTATAGCATAAGATTTTACCACTTCATATTTATTATATATTAGGGGAACTAAAATCAGTGATGAAGCTTCACTCAATTATCTTTACCCAAAATTTCTATTAGTCTAACTCTCTTTTTTTAAAAAAAGTAGAATTAAAATATTAAAAATATCTAACTAAATATCACTGGTTAAAAAATTGTTGAATGCCCATGTAGCCAAAAGTAAAAGGAAGCACTTATGTGTTAATTAAAATATCTCCAGGACACAAAGTTATGTGAAAAAGGAAAAATACAAAACAGAGTATACAATGGGCTTTGTGTGAAAAAAGGGTAGTGTAATAATGGAGTATATGTTAATGTACTAATATATGCATCAGTTCCTCTGGAAAGATACATAATTAATTGATGGGGATGGGAGACTTTAGACTGTACTATTATATTCTGCTTTTTGATTTTTTAAACATATGAATACTTTACCAATTCAAAATTTAAAGAGTTAACTTTAAAAAAAACATGCATTATCATCATATGTTATTCTGAAGTCTGTCAAAACTATAGTTGCCTTTCTTCCTCTTCAAGTTAAAGCATTATGAGCATAAGTTACTGCCTATCCTTATTTCCTGGGGAGGCCAGCAACACTTCTTCCTGAAAGGATACAATGAGTAGTTTGTCCATTATTAGTTTCCTAGGGCTGCCATAACAAAGTACCATAAACTGGATGGCTTAAAACAAATTTATTGTGGCAAAGTTCTGGGGGGTTAAAGTTCAAAATCGAGCTGTTAGCAGAGCCATGCTCCCTCAGAAAACTGTAAGGGAATCCTTCCTTGATTCTTCCTAGTTTCTGGTGCTTTACTTTTGCACTGGCATTCCTCGGCTTGCAGCTGCACAACTCCAACTCTGACAACATCATCACATGATGTTCTCCTTGTGTATCTGTGTCTTCACATAGTATCTTCTTGGAAAGACACCAGTCATGTTGGAATAGAAGCCCACCCTACTCAAGTATGACCTCATCTTAACTAAATTACATCTGCATTGATCTTTTATCCAAATATGATCATATTCTGAGGTAGTGAGGGTTAGAACTTTAACATATTTGGAGGATGACACAATTGCTATAATAGCTAGACTTCAAAATACTAGAAATATAATGATTCCTCTAACACTTGAGCAATTCTCCTATTGGAAGAACAGTGTGATGTATCATATGTATTAAATGTTGAAAAGATCTAAAATAAAGGTTGTAAGATACTTATAAGGGATAAAGAAAACAATACATACTACACCCATGTATATGCCAACTAGATTAAGAAAGAAAAAATTATTATCACTTTGAAGGCGCTTCTATAGTCCTTCCTAAACCCATTCACTTTCTTATCTTCTTAGATGAGACAACTATACTAAATCTATGTTCGCATATCATTGTGTTGTTTAATTTTGCAGGGTTTTTCGAAGTTTACATCAGTTGAATTGTGCTATGTGTATTCTCCTTGTTTCTCCTGCTTAAGATTATGCTTTTTTGCAAATTCAGCCTTATTGGTGGATATAGCTCTAGTTTGCTCATTTTTCACTACTCTATAGTATTGGATTATGTGAATACAACAAAATGCATTTATTCATTTGATTGTTGAAAGATTTATGTGTTGATTTCCAGAGATTTTTTTTTAACATTACTACTTTAAATATTTCGTACATGACCTAGTGCATGTATTGGAGTTGAATGAATGTCTTATATAGGAGTTGAATCAATGTTAGAAGAATGATCATGCTTAAGTTTACTAAGTTATTCCAACTTGTTTTCCAAAGCAATTGTACCAGTGTATAATGATTTTGGTTGTTCCACATCATTGCCATCACTTGGTATTCTCTGGCCTTTTAATATTTGTCCCTCTATTGAGTGTTAAGTGCTATTTCATTGTGGTCTTATTTTGTGCTTATTGGAAATTTTGGTTTCCCCTTCTGTGAAGTGCATACTCAAATCTTTTGCCCATTTTTTATTGTATTGTTGATTTTTTGTCTTATTGATTTCTTGACTTTTTTATATGTTCTTGGTACCAATCCTTTTTCAGATTTATTTGTTACAGTATTTCCTTCCAATTTGTGAATTGTCTTTCCACTCTTTACGATGCCTTTTAATTAACATTAGTTCTTATCTTTAATGTCATTAAATTAATCAACCTTTTCCTTATGTTGTCTCTGCTACTTGTATATATGTGTGTTTAAGAAAACTTTCTTTACCATCACGTCTTAAAAAATATTCTCCCATATATTTTACAAACGTTTGTAGCTTGCCTTTCACATCTAGGTTCTTAAGACAACTGAAATTGATTTTTGACATGAAAAGTAGGATTCTAATTTCATTTTTATTCCATCAAGATAATTATGTGTCCTAACTTCATTTAATCAAAAATGTTTCTCTACTATTTTGCATAAATCAGGTTACTGTTTCTATAGATGCTTTTCTACATTCTCATTTCACTAGTTAATTTGCCTATTCCTTCACCATTAAACCATTGTATTAATTACTGTAGTAATAAAATAATTCTTGGTATACAAAAAGGCAAGTCTCCCACACTTTGCTCTACTTCGTGATTAATCGGTTATTCTTTACTCTTTGCTCAATCACATAAATTTCAAATAAGTTTGTCAAATTATGTATGTGCACACACACACACACACACACATTCACGTTTACATAGAAGCCTGTTAAGATTTTGATTAGAATTGCTTAAATCTATTAATATAATACTGTGACTTTTAATCAATGAACGTGATATATATCTCCATTATTTGGTATTGTTTCAATGTTTTCAAAATTTTCTTTTTTATCCATAAAGGGCATGCATAACTTCTTTTAAATTATTCCCAGATACTTTATATTCTTTGTATTTTGTATTATAATTTCTTGCTTTCTCATGTACAGAAATTTGACTGATTTGTAGATAATGAATTTCTTATCCAAAAAACTTTCTAAATTCTCTGATTAAACTAGTTAATTGTATTCCTCTCATCTTTGATTTATCAATTCTCAGAAGGGTGAGTTAAAATTTCCTACCAATATTTTAATTTTTTTAAGATGTCTTAATAGACCTTCTCCTACCTGCCTAGAAGTACAGACTATTTTCATTTTTGTGAGGTTCACCTATGGCTTTATTTCTAGTTTTCCCACCTAATTATGCATTCCTAAACAATATGATTTAGTTTTGCCTATTGTTGAAATTCATATAATTTAATTACACACTATGTATAATGTTATGTCTAGTTTCTTTCTCTCAATTCACCTTTTTGTGTTGTTGAGTTTCTGTTTTTCATAATTGCTGTATACTACTCTGTTGTATAACTACTCTATGACTTAAATAGCCATTCAAGTGTTAAGAATATTTCTTACTTACAAAACAGAAATAGAGTCACAGATGTAGAAAATAAACTTATGGTTACCGGGGGGAAAGGCAAGGGGAGAGATAAATTAGGAGATTGGGGTTGACATATACACACTACTATATATAAAATAGATAACTAATAAGGACCTACTGTATAGCACAGGAAACTCTACTCAATACTCTTTAAAGATCTAGATGGGAAAAGAATCTAAAAAAAAAAGAGTGGTTATGTGTATATGTATAAATGATTCACTTTGCTGTACAACAGAAACTAACACAACATTGTAAATTAACTATATTCCAATAAAAATTTTTTTAAAAAAGAATATTTTCAGGTCACCACAACACTGAAAATTCAGACTACAATTATGGATTAAAAACCAGTTTATTTTTGCTAATTTTCAGGATAAGTTTTTTACACCTCCAATCAGCACCAATGTTCAGAACAGAACAATTATCTTTGTCATTTCTTAGGGTAGTTAGTTAACTATTTCTAGTTTGCCTTTATACCAATGGTGATGTCTTTCTTGACTGCACTTTATAGGAAGTCTCCTATTTGACTTCCTACCTTGTGTTTTTATTCCTATCCACTAAGACCTATGAAACTCAAATTTACTCAGTTTTACAAATGCCTTCAAGGCAAGATCTAGCTTGTGTCTTGCCTATTTCTTTTAGCATGTACCTTTATTTAGTCTTTGGCCTGACTATTCCTTTATTTCTTGTCAGCAATCTGATGTATTTAAGGATGATGTCCTTTTTATGATATCCAGAGTTGTAGCTGCTGTTAGTAAGAGGCTCAATCTTGGTACCTAGTTCACCACATTGCAAGAAAAGGAAGTAATTACATGCAATTTTTCGGTGTGCTTCCATAGCAATGTTTTAAATGGCCCGGAATTTTTCACAATTCTCCCATTGAGAAGTGCAATCTACATCCCCACTCCTTGAATCTGAGCCCTGTGACTGCTTGAACAGTGGGATACACTATAAATGACACTGTGCTTTCAGGCTCAGGCCTTAAGAAAAATGTAGCATGTACTTCTCATTTCTTGGGACATTTGCTCTTTCAAATTACATCATGTTGCAAATATTTACTTTGTTTAACTATTCTCACTAGTTGATCCAGTGCTCAATTATCTCAACCACTGAACCAGGCAAATCAAAGTTGTGGTCTCAACAGTTATTCTACATGTTCTGCATAACTCATCAGTGTAATAAATGCATAGCAAAGTATTCATAACATTTTCAGAGAAAAGAAAATTATTGTGAGTGTAATTAATGACTTCATTCATATTTAATATATACAAAGGGTACTAAGCATATATTGAGCATCAAAAATTAATAATGCGATCATGCAAAATACATAATAAGAAATAGGTAGATATTTTTTAAAGCACACGTGTATTATTTGGAAAAAATGTAATTCAAAAGATATAAAGTGGGTGATTATTTGATGTGAAATAAATATAAAAGGCAAATAATACTGTCTGAAACTGTGATTCTCAGCTGGTACTCCAAATTAGAATCATATAGGGTTTTAAAAAAATACAAATAGCCAAGCCCCATTAATACCCAAGGAGGCAGGGTTGAAAAGAACTGGTTAAAGCAGTGGTTCTCAACCGTGGCTTAACATTATAATCATTTGTGAAGATTTTAAAGAACAAATTTCCAGGCTGTATTCCAGGCCAATTAAATCAGAATCTCTGGGGGTGGGATCCACGCATCAGTACTTTTTAAAGCTTCCAGACTTTTCCAATGTGCAGCCAAGTTGAGGACAACTCATCTAAAATATCTGATTGGTTGCATATACTATAATATAGGAGAAAGACTTAAAAATTAAAAATTCTATATAATAATTATGTTTGCATTCCTATTAGCAGTTCAGTTTAAATTAATGTAAAATTTGACCACAAACTCTCTTTAGTACATTTTTCTCAGACTAAGAAAAATGAATCCTCCTACAAAGAAAATTTCAGTGATTGATAGAAAATTTAAATGAATGGTCTATTCAACTTGGAAAAACTAAGAACGTTTTTCTAATCAAGAAAGTAAATTATTCAATCAAAGTCAGAATCTGATATTAATTTAACACTACACAAGCATGGCTTCTTGCCCAAGTAAATAAGCAAAATATTGAATGTATTTCATTCAATCATAAAAAATATTTTTGATCATCTTGATGTACTAGTCATTGGCTTAAATCCTGGAGACACAGTAGTGAGAAAAATCAAACATGCCTACTCACTAGACACATAATCTAACGGGGGACGGACAATTTTAAAAATCACGCCAATATCTGTGTAATGACAAGCCATAAATGGGACTATGAAAGAAAGATTCAGGGTGCTATAAGACATCTTATAGGAGAACAAGGGAGAAGTGACACTATGCCAAACCTTATGAAAGTGGCAGCTTCCACTTCCTGTTTATCGGATCCTCATTCTTAGAATCTAGCTATCATGAAGTAAGGAAGCACAATCAACACGTGGAGTGATCTATATGGAGAAGAGCCAATGCCCACGGGACAGAGTCTTGGCTGAGTGCCAGCCAAGAGCCAACCCCAAATTGTCATTCATGCGCATGTGCAATCTGGAAAAGTAAATCATACAGTCCCCTCTTTCCTCCAGTGTGGGGAGTCAGGAAGGGCTTCTTGGAAAGTTTACTTCTGAAGAGAGAGCAGGAGTTATGTGCAAATGCCTCTGGAAGAAAGGTTGCTTACAGTTATGACCTATCTGCTAGTCACAATATTTTAATTGGGCAATTGACTGGATTATGTGGAAATCTAATGACCAATACTTAAAAAATATTTTGAGTTAGAAAACAAAGGAAAATCAAATATATTTTGCATAAAACATCACTATTAATTTCATATTAACAGGACCAAAATGATTCTAAAGGTAAAAGCAGTATATGGTAAAAAATGTAACTAATGGCAGACATAGATAGATCAAAATAATTTTTTTTTAATTCACTCTATAATTGTCATATCTAGCCATGTTCACTAGAATATTGTTATTTTGTTAAACCACAAAAGATACTTTTTTTAAGGACCCAGTAAAAGTGTATGAGATCAATAAACTTTTTTTCCTGCTTTTATTTTACATTAAAAGAGAGTAAAAATGAAGTCTTCTCATCAGTTCCTGTGAAATACTTGTATTGAGCCGAGTCGTATGAGTTCCAACACTCGAATACCTGTGCACACACTTAAATATTCAGTTTCAAACCATTGATTATGAATTATACTCACACTTACCTAAGCACATCCTTGCATAAATATTCCGATGTAAAGGGGAGCTGGAAGATGAGCGAAGCATCGTCATTATATTCAGCTCTTTGCCTGCAATTTAGAAATAAATGGATGTTGAAGTGTTTTCCTGTCCATGCATTGCCCTTTTCCTGGCATTTATCAAGATATAATTGAAAATAGTGATACAGTATTAAGGCTCAGAGAAAATCCTGACGTGTGATGGATTAAAGCACAGAATTAGTCAGACCTTATGATTTTCAGACAGCTTCTGCAACTGCTTCTCTTTGATTCACCAGTGAGCTGAACTGAGCATGAATTTTTTCCTTTTCAGTGCTCAAATACATTCATGACCTACCAGCTCTTTTTTAGAAAGCCCATGCCCTCTCTTAAGCCTCATTGTGGTTTCCAACATCAGCAAGAAATTATAATTTCTTGAGTTAAGTACTCAGCTACACAGTAGTTCATGCTGTCTTCCCTGTTTAATGTATCCCATTGGGTATTAACAGTGTTCAGATTTATTTTTCATAATTTAGAACTTGCCTTATAAAATATTAAAATGCTTATTAATGTTTGGAAAAGTGGCATAGGCACTAATATATATTGCAAGCAGCACAATGCTGTTCTTCAGCCTCATACTAATTAGCCATACATATAAAAATACCTCAATTAAATTTAGTCTTCATTGTTCAGAAGGCAAGTAGAAAAGAGGACATAGAAACACATTTAAAGACTCAGGACAAGTTTGTGTTTATCTGAAACTGTAACCATTGGCTCAAACTGGTCAGATCATATTTATGAACACACATTATGTACAATAATTTTAAAAGGTTTCTCATCTTCTCACTGATAAACAGAAAATAGTGAATTCCCATATATTATGAAAAAACAAAATAAAAATCATACACTTTCAAATTATGAATTTTTTGTGTTTCTCAGTCACCGTTACCATACCATGTCAAGTACTTTTTTCTTTCAAGAATGATAATGAATTCAAGTTGTTCTATTCACCCTTCTGACTGACTCCTATAAGCTGCATTTGCCAGATAACTAAAAATATTAAAAAATAACCCTCTGCCCATGGAGAATTACTGTACATATATAGTACTCACTTCAGCTATTCTCACTAATCAAAAAGTAAAATTATTTTACAAAATCATACATTATGGTGTCTGATATCCATATTTCTACAGAATTACCAAACAATAACTTTTGCCTTCTGACACCAGTCGTCAATATAGTAGTCAACATCAAGCAAGATTAAGAATAAATTAGATCAATACTAAAGATGATTCATTAATTTTGATTTTTAATTTTAGCAGCATTAAATTTGTAGAAATGCGTTTTATAGGATTTTTGCAGATAAAGATGCTTTTGACCTATTTGCTACTTGATGATCTTTCCTGGAATAGAAGATAACAGAAGTGAAAAATTAAGCACAAGGCAAAATAAATTCCCCATTACTGGAATTTTGGACATACTGCTGTTGCACTAATTTCACCAATAACCCCAATTTAATGAATTAATCACAGATTAGCAATTCTGCCCTGTATGTTAATGTGGTTAAGACCAAATTTGTATTTCTATTCTAGATGACCTCCTTGTTTCCACTGTGAGAGTCCATCCTGCTTTTCCTAATACTAGTGAGTAACACTGGCCAACTGTTTCATCCCTATGAGCCTCAGTTTTCCAATCTCATAGAAATAATACGATAGAAATAATAGTACCTACCTCAAAAGAAATAATTAAATGAGACAAGTTTCATAAATCACTAATCACAATGTAATCCCTTGAAAAGTATTAGCTCTTATTGCCCTGTTAAACATATAAAAAGCCATAATTTCTGAAATGATTACATTCAATATTTTCAATGATCTAAAATCAAAGCAAAAGTTTAGAAAGTTACGTAAGTTATGAAGGGAGGAATAGGAAATAAGGCATCGTAAACTTCAACTGGATGAGTACTTTCCATATCCCCTAGAGCACAATGCTATCATTCAGAAGATTTTCTATGTTTATGCTTCTTTTCATTATGAAATTTATCATTTATATTTCAGATAGATGTTGTTGGTTTTCAACTGGAACACATAGATTAAGGTCAACGTTTTTAAGAAGCATTTTGTGAGGAAATTATAATATGCTATTTACCCAGAGAAGGTTGACAAGCCATCTTTGTCTGATCATTTTTACTGAAAATACATATATTGTGATCTTGACTGTGGGAGAGTGGAGTTTTGCGTGAGTGCACACAAGGACACAAGGTATTGCAAACAGGTGGATGACTGAGTGTAAGTCGACTGGCAGGAAATTAATAGGAAATGATTTTCAGTGGAGGGTGTATACTGACTGATGCCTGTGCATTAGCCTGCATTATTGTTAATGGAGTATCACCATATGAATTATGGAATAAGATAACTCAAGAGACTGCAAGAAATTCTTATTTATTCTTTGCGACTGAGGATTAAATTTTTGTTGGTGTGAAATCTACTGTGAATAATACATGTGTTACGAAACTTTGGCCCAGAAAGATTAAAATACACTGTTCTTTTGTCATTTCATTGCCATTTTCGCTTAAGCCCTGAGGTTTTCATAGAGACCAAAAATTAAATAAGATCAAGAAACAGGATTATCTCTCCCTTTCCTTCTCTCTCTCTCCCATCTCTCTCCTTCTTCCTAAAAGATTAAAGAAGCACCGTTCCCTACTGTAGATAAGTAAATTAAAAATAAGATGACACAATTCATAAATTAATAAAGAAGATATATAAATATGTTTGTTCACTTCATATTTATTAAGAAGATTTTTCGGTGTATAATTGAATAATAAGCTTATCATCAGAAATATCTGCTAACAGACCTTATTGATTCCTGTGCAGTATACAATGTATGTATGATGTTTCTCTTTATTTTTCCTTATAAAAATATGTGACTTTAGAATACTGAGCCTTATTAATTTACATTTTGTTTTATTTAAATCTCTCTCTATATTGTGATAAATTTGTATTATTTTTACCATCTGTTGTGGAATCTTTTATTAATACACAGCAGTATTTATTACTTTTTGGGAGACTTACAAACCACTTTTAAGGAACTAATGAAACCAGAAAAGACACATACAAAATTTAAATACACACAGAGACATACACATTTTTCTACGATATGAAGGGGCTTATATATATCTTGAAACCCATCCTTTCAAATTAGGACCACAAATAAAGAAATCCTGATCAAAGGTTATTTTAACCTGAGGGTACATAGTGTTCATGCTTTTGACAGTTTCCACAGCTTTGAATCAAAAGACATGGTGTTCTCTCCAAACTCCACTCCTCATTTAACCTTAGTAGCCTCATTTATAAAATAAAAAGAGGGGGAGCTTCAAGATGGCGGAAGAGTAAGACGTGGAGATCACCTTCCTCCCCACAAACACATCAGAAATACATCGACATGTGGAACAACTCCTACAGAACACCTACTGAACGCTGGCAGAAGACCTCAGACTTCCCAAAAGGCAAGAAACTCCCCCACGTACCTGGGTGGGGCAAAGGAAAAAGAAAAAACAGAGACAAAAGAACAGGGACGGGACCTGCACCAGTGGGAGGGAGCTGTGAAGGAGGAAAGGTTTCCACACACTAGGAAGCCCCTTCGCGGGTGGAGACTGTGGGTGGCGGAGGGGGGAAGCTTCGGAGCCGCGGAGGAGAGCGCAGCCACAGGGGTGCGGAGGGCAAAGCGGAGAGATTCCCGCACAGAGGCTCGGCGCCGACCAGCACTCACCAGCCCGAGAGGCTTGTCTGCTCAGCCGCCGGGAAGGGTGGGGGCTGGGAGCTGAGGCTCGGGCTTCGGTCGGATCGCAGGGAGAGGACTGGGGTTGGCGGTGTGAACACAGCCTGAAGGGGCTATTGCGCCACAGCTAGCCGGGAGGGAGTCCCGGAAAAAGTCTGGAGCTGCCGAAGAGGCAAGAGACTTTTTCTTGCCTCTTTGTTTCCTGGTGCGGGAGGAGAGGGAATTAAGAGCGCCGCCTAAACAAGCTCCAGAGACAGGTGCGAGCCGTGGCTATCAGCGCGACCCCAGAGACGGGCATGAGACGCTAAGGCTGCTGCTGCCGCCACCAATAAGCCTGTGTGCCAGCACAGGGCATTGTCCACACTTTCCCTCCCGGGAGGCTGTGCAGCCCGCCACTGCCAGGGTCCCGTGATCCAGGGACAGTTTACCTTGGAGAATGCACGGCAGGCCTCAGGCTGCTGCAACATCACGCTGGCCTCTGCCCCTGCAGGCTCTCCCCGCATCCGTACCCCTCCCTCTCCCCAGCCTGAGTGAGCCAGAGCCCCCAAATCAGCTGCTTCTTTAACCCCGTCCTGTCTGAGCAAAGAACAGACGCCCTCAGGCGAGCTACACGCAGAGGAGGGGCCAAATCCAAAGCTGAACCCAGGGAGCTGTGCGAACAAAGAAGACAAAAGGGAAATCTCTCCCAGCTGTCTCAGGAGCAGCGGATTAAATCTCCACAATCAGCCTGATGTACCTGCATCTGTGGAATACCCGAACAGACAACGAATCATCCCAAATTGAGGAGGTGGACTTTGGAAGCAACGATATAAATATTTTTTCCCCTTTTTCTCTTTTTGTGAGTGTGTATGGGTATGCTTCTGTGTGTGACTTTGTCTGTATAGCTTTCCTTTCACCATTTGTCCTAGGGTTCTGTCTGTCCATTTTTTGTTGTTATGGTTGTTGTTTTAGTATAGTTTTTGGCACTTGTTATCATTGGTGGATTTGTTTTTTGGTTTGGTTGCTCTTCTTTCTTTTTTATTTCTTTTTTTTTAATTAGTTAAACAATTTTTTAATAATTTTTTATTTTTATTTTTATTATTTTATTTTATTCTGTTTTATTTTATTTTATCTTCTTCTTTCTTTCTTTCTTTCTTTTTTTTCTCCCTTTTATTGTGAGTCGTGTGGATGACAGGCTGTTGGTGCTCCAGCCAGGCATCAGGGCTCTGCCTCTGAGGTGGGAGAGCCAAGTTCAGGACACTGGTCCACAAGAGACCTCCCAGCTCCACGTAATATGAAATGGTGAAAATCTCCCAGAGATCTCCTTCTCAATGCCAAGACCCAGCTCCACTCAACGACCAGCAAGCTACAGTGCTGGACACACTATGCCAAACAACTAGCAAGACAGGAACACAACCCCATCCATTGGCACAGAGGCTGCCTAAAATCATAATAGGGCCACAGACACCCCAAAAAACACCTCCAGATGTGGACCTGCCCACCAGAAAGACAAGATCCAGCCTCATCCACCAGAACACAGGCACTAGTCCCCTCCACCAGGAAGCCTACACAACCCACTGAACCAAACTTAGCCACTGGGACAGACACCAAAAACAACGGAAACTACAAAGCTGCAGCCTGCAAAAAGGAGACCCCAAACACAGTAAGTTAAGCAAAATGAGAAGACAGAGAAACACACAGCAGTTGAAGGAGCAAGGCAAAAACCCACCAGAACTAGCAAATGAAGAGGAAATAGGCAGTCAACCTGAAAAAGAATTCAGAAAAATGATAGTAAGGATGATCCAAAATCTTGGAAATAGAATGGAGAAAATACAAGAAACGTTTAACAAGGACCTAGAAGAACTAAAGAGCAAACAAACAGTGATGAACAACACAAGTAATGAAATTAAAAATTCTCTACAAGGGATCAATAGCAGAATAACTGAGGCAGAAGAACGGATAAGTGACCTAGAAGATAAAATAGTGGAAATAACTACTGCAGAGCAGAATAAAGAAAAAAGAATGAAAAGAATTGAGGACAGTCTCAGAGACCTCTGGAACAACATTAAACCCACCAACATTTGAATTATAGGGGTCCCAGAAGAAGAAGAGAAAAAGAAAGGGACTGAGAAAATATTTGAAGAGATTATAGTTGAAAACTTCCCTAATATGGGAATGGAAATAGTTAATCAATTCCAGGAAGCACAGACAGTCCCATACAGGATAAATCGAAGGAGAAACATGCCAAGACACATATTAATCGAACTATCAAAAATTAAATACAAAGAAAAAATATTAAAAGGAACAAGGGAAGAACAGCAAATAACACACAAGGGAATCTCCATAAGGTTAGCAGAAACTCTGAAAGTCAGAAGAGAGTGGCAGGACATATTTAAAGTGATGAAAGGGAAACACCTACAACCAAGATTACTCTACCCAGCAAGGATCTCATTCAGATTTGACGGAGAAATTAAAACCTATACAGACAAGCAAAAGCTAAGAGAATTCAGCACCACCAAACCAGCTTTACAACAAACACTAAAGGAACTTCTCTAGGCAGGAAACACAAGAGAAGGAAAACACCTACAATAACAAACCCAAAACAATTAAGAAAATGGTAAAAGGAAAATACAGATCGATAATTACCTTAAAGGTAAATGGATTAAATGCTCCAACCAAAATACATAGACTGGCTGAATGGATACAAAAGCAAGACCCGTATATATGCTGTCTACAAGAGACCCACTTCAGACCTAGGGACACATACAGACTGAAACTGAGGGGATGGAAAAAGATATTCCATGCAAATGGAAATCAAAAGAAAGCTGGAGTAGCTATTCTCATATCAGACAAAATAGACTTTAAAACAAAGACTATTACAAGAGACAAAGAAGGACATTACATAATGATCAAGAGATCAATCCAAGAAGAAAATATAACAATTGTAAATATTTATGCACCCAACATAGGAGCACCTCAATACATAAGGCAAATACTAACAACCATAAAAGGGGAAATCGACAGTAACAAAATCATAGTAGGGGACTTTAACACCCCACTTTCACCAATGGACAGATCATCCAAAATGAAAATAAATAACGAAACACAAGCTTTAAATGATACATTAAACAAGATGGACTTAATTGGTATTTATAGGACATTCCATCCAAAAACAACATAATACACGTTCTTCTCAAGTGCTCATGGAACATTCTCCAGGATAGAGCATATCTTGGGTCACAAAATAAGCCTTGGTAAATTTAAGAAAATTGAAATCGTATCAAGTATCTTTTCCAACCACAACGCTATGAGATTAGATATCAATTACAGGAAAAATTCTGTAAAAAATACATGGAGACTAAACAATACACTACTTAATAACCAAGAGATCACTGAAGAAATCAAAGAGGAAATCAAAAAATACCTAGAAACAAATGACAATGAAAACACTACAACCCAATACCTATGGGATGCAGTAAAAGCAGTTCTAAGAGGGAAGTTTATAGCAATACAATCCTACCTTAAGAAACAAGAAACATCTCAAATAAACAACCTAACCTTACACCTAAAGCAATTAGAGAAAGAAGAACAAAAAAAAACCCCAAAGCTAGCAGAAGGAAAGAAATCATAAAGATCAGATCAGAAATAAATGAAAAAGAAATGAAGGAAATGATAGCAAAGATCAATAAAACTAAAAGCTGGTTCTTTGAGAAGATAAACAAAATTGATAAACCATTAGCCAGACTCATCAAGAAAATAAAGGGAAAAGACTCAAATTAATAGAATTAGAAATGAAAAAGGAGAAGTAACAACTGATACTGCAGAAATAAAAGAGATCATGAGAGATTACTACAAGCAACTACATGCCAACAAAATGGACAACCTGGAAGAAATAGACAAATTCTTAGAAAAGCACAACCTCCCGAGACTGAATCAAGAAGAAATAGAAAAGATGATAGAAACAGATAGAGAGATGTACCATGTTCTTGGATTGGAAGAATCAACATTGTGAAAATGACTATACTACCCAAAGCAATCTACAGATTCAATGCAATCCCTATCAAACTACCACTGGCATTTTTCACAGAACTAGAACAATAAATTTCACAATTTGTATGGAAACACAAAAGACCCCGAATAGCCAAAGCAATCTTGAGAAAGAAAAATGGAGCTGGAGGAATCAGGCTCCCTGACTTCAAACTATACTACACAGCTACAGTAATCAAGACAATATGGTACTGGCACAAAAACAGAAATATAGATTAATGGAACAGGATAGAAAGTCCAGAGATAAACCCATGCACATATGGTCACCTTATCTTTGATAAGGGAGGCAAGAATATACAGTGGAGAAAAGACAGCCTCTTCAGTTAGTGGGGCTGGGAAAACTGGACAGCTACATGTAAAAGAATGAAATTAGAACACTCCTTAACACCATACACAAAAATAAACTCAAAATGGATTAAAGACCTCAATGTAAGGCCAGACACTATAAAACTCTTAGAGGAAAACATAGGCAGAACACTCTATGACATAAATCACAGCAAGATCATTTTTTAACCCATCTCCCAGAGAAAGGGAAGCAAAAACAAAAATAAACAAATGGGACCTAATGAAACTTAAAAGCTTTTGCACAGCAAAGGAAACCATAAACAAGACAAAAAGACAACCCTCAGAATGGGAGAAAATATTTGCAAATGTAGCAACTGACAAAGGATGAATCTCCAAAATTTACAAGCAGCTCATGCAGCTTAATATCAAAAAAACAAACAACCCAATCCAAAATGGGCAGAAGACCTAAAGAGACATTTCTTCAAAGGAGATATACAGATTGCCAACAAACACATGAAGGAATGCTCAACATCACTAATCGTTAGAGAAATGCAAATCAAAACTGCAATGAGGTATCATCTCACATCAGTCAGAATGGCCATTATCAAAACGTCTACAAACAATAAATGCTGGAGAGGGTGTGGAGAAAAGGGAACCCTCTTGCACTGTTGGTGGGAATGTAAATTGATACAGCCACTATGGAGAATAGTATGGAGGTTCCTGAAAAAACTAAAACTAGAACTACCATATGACCCAGCAATCCCACTACTGGGCATATACCCTGAGAAACACATAATTCAAAAAGAGTCATGTACCAAAATATTCATTGCAGCTCTATTTACAATAGCCAGGACATGGAAGCAACCTAAGTGTCCATCAACAGATGAATGGATAAAGAAGATGTGGCACATATATACAATGGAATATTACTCAGCCAGAAAAAGAAACGAAATTGAGTTTTTTCTAGTGAGGTGGATGGACCTAGAGTCTGTCATACAGAATGAAGTAAGTCAGAAAGAGAAAAACAAATACCGTGTGCTAACACATATATACAGAATCTAAAAAAAAAAAAAGTTTCTGAAGAACCTAGGGGCAGGACAGGAATAAAGACACAGACCTATAGAATGGACTTGAGGACACAGGGAGGGGGAAGGGTAAGCTGGGATGAAGTGAGAGAGTGGCATGGACATATATACACTACCAAATCTAAAATAGATAGCTAGTGGGAAGCAGCCACATAGCACAGGGAGATCAGCTCGGTGCTTGTGTCCACCTAGAGGGGTGGGATAGGGAGGGTGGGAGGGAGATACAAGAGGGAGGAGATATGGAGATATATGTTTATGTATAGCTGATTCACTTTGTTATACAGCAGAAAGTAACACACCATTGTAAAGCAATTATACTCCAATAAAGATGTTAAAAAATAAAATAAAATAAAATAAAAAGAAGTGGTATCTAAGGTCTGTTCTGACATAAAATTTTCTGGATGTAGGCAAAGAATAAATTCCTTTAAGAAAAATAAAACTGTGTTTGAGAGTTGTAAAAAGAAAGTCAGTTACAGAATATGAAAAAGGTTTTTCATTTTTCTATAGCTTGTTAACATAAGGAACCTTGAATAGAAAATGCATGTTCTATCTGAATTGTGTTAACATACATGGCTTTATAGCTTTTTGTAGTCTTAAATGTTGGGGAAAAGAAAAGGTAAGTTAGTTAATAAGAGTCATATTTATATATGATGATATGAACTATGTTTTGCATATTTTCTATGTCTTTTTCAGGGGTGGTTTAATAATGTTAAATAATAAATTAATTGACTGGATAGAAATACATGCATAAATTAAACATTTAGACAATAAAAATTCAGTTCTATAAATGATATTATCATTTATAATAAGTGACTGAAATGTTTGGAAGGAATTGTCTATCACTGACTATTGTTACTGACTCAGCCTTACACACTGACTAAGGAAAAATATGTACTATCATCAACAAACATACTTTGGTTGAGTTAGCTTAACTTTGAAGTTTGAAAAGTAAAGAGGGAACATATTTCTATGTGGAAATGTCTTAATACCCACATCTTCCATCACTAACTTCAAATGCAATTTTTTGAACACTTAGGTTAGAACATAAAGTGAGAAATAGAATCTAATTCTCCCTCCCCAGAAACTAGGGGAGACCTGTAGCAGCAAGGAAAACTAGAGAGGATGTATTCTACTTGTAAAAATATCAAGAAAAGAATGTATTCTACTTGTAAAATTGTCAAGGAATTTCCATGAGGTATAGGACATAGGAGACCATACTGAAGGAAGGATTGACTCTAAACTCTTATCCTATAAGATAATATCTTGCTCAGAATTAGTTGGAACATGCTACCACAGAATCTGGCATGTGAAACTTAAGAAGGCATAACCAGTCCACCCTTGACTGGTTAGCTTGTTGGGGGAACCTATCAATTCAATGACCACTGTATAAAGTATTCTTGAATCAAGATATCGTGAATAAAGGGGGTGAGAAGAAACTTTTAGAGATGATAAATATATTTAAGGCATTGATTGCAGTGATGGTTTCGTGGATGTTTACTTAGCTCCAAACTCATCAAGTTGTGTACGTTAAATATGTACAGCTTTTTGTATGTCAAGCATACTTCGATAAGGTGGCTAAAATAATAAAAGAAAGCCCTAGGATGAATGGGGAGTATGGAGACTGTTCTCTGCTGGCCTACAAGAATTATCAAATTCTGTTTTAAGATGAAGCCTCTACACCCATAATGTAAACTAATTAGATTAAAGGATGTGCCTTAACTGTATTACAAAAGTCATTTGATATGGAATATACAGCATACATTCTATAGATACAGAATACACTTTAGTAAACCAGCTACAATCTCAGAATCTATAATAATTTACCATGAGTAATATTAAATTTATCAAAGACAAATAATTTATATGGCAAACTATGTTTTAAATAGATTGAAGTTTACTGAGAATAAACTTAAATTTTAATAGCTTTTAGAATAAATTATTCTCACACAAATGCAAAATTCTAATTAAAGTTGACTTTGACGCCTCTATTTTTTTTTTTTTTTTTTTTTTATAAGAGTGCCTCTGGCTTGCCGTAAACTGATTAGTTAAGCCTTTGGCTTCCCGTTTATTCTTTGTTTTTTTTTTTTAAATTAATTAATTAATTAATGGTTGTGTTGGGTCTGTGCGAGGGCTTCCTCCAGTCGCGGCAAGTGGGGTCCACTCTTCATCGCGGTGCGCGGGCCTCCCACCATCGCGGCCTCTCCTGTCGGGGAGCACAGGCTCCAGACGCGCAGGCTCAGCAGCCGTGGCTCACGGGCCTAGTCGCTCCACGGCATGTGGGATCCTCCCAGACCAGGGCCCGAACCCGTGTCCCCTGCATTGGCAGGCAGATTCCCAACCACTGCGCCACCAGGGAAGCCCCTGACGCCTCTATTTGAAAAATACTCTATTAGCAGTTAATTGCTGATGTACGTGAAAACATGTGTTTCTTTGTTTTAAAAAATTTCTATACTGCAGCTTTTCACTAATTCAAACTGACTCCTCTCAAACTGCTTCTCACCTCTGTGATATTAATTTTTTTTATTTAAAAAAAATTTTTATTAAGGTATAGTTGATTGTGATATTAATTTAAATAGGTGATATTTTACTGCTGTGGCATTCACCATTTCCAATTAAGAGTGATATCAGACAAATCAAATTCAAAATAAAGCAGAGGCTGCAAAACTAAATTTAAAAAAAGATAACGTGGCAGCATTTTTTCTGGCTTACACGATATAAAGACACTTTTGTCATTAGCAATAGAGGCACGACCATTTTAAACTCTGGCAAACATGACAAACATCAACAAGAGGTACATTAGCTACATGTCAACTGCCACCAACCTAATTTTGGACCAGATAATCTGTTTCCCCAAGTAGCTAAGTTTCTAAAATATTATAATGCAAGTAACATAATTCTGAATTTTCCACCCTCTGTGCCTCTAGGTCTGTTAGATTTAGACCAAGATCCACATCAATCTGAGAGAAAGCTATCAAATCAAACTCTTCTTTCAGCCAAATCTGAGAGTGAGTAAATCTTCAGATCCTTCTCTTTAATGACGTGGAAATGGAAACAAGTCATCATAACCACAAAAAAATATGTGGTTCTAAATAAGGACCCGTATTATAAGTCTGTCCCTCTGAAGTAGATAAACGGTGTGAAAAAGAAGAGAAAGAATATATAATTTAAAAATGTGTATTTAATGTTTTCACCAAGATTCAAGATAACATTCCATCTCTGAAATTAGGCTGGCAGTTATGGTAAGAGAATAAATTGAGATCAGTAAAGATAGTATGAAGATATAAAATTGACAACTAATTTTAAAATTGTATTAGAGATAATAAGCAGGATACTGAAGGCTCAAGAAAATAAAATTCATCAAGTAAAGTACAAATACATTCTCAAAACTGAAAATAAAATAATAAGGAAAACAAAATAAAAATGAAAAATGGGGAGCAGATCCAATACACTTATAATAGGAATCACAAAAGGAGCAAGCAGTTGATTGAAAGTTGATGAGTCTGGACATTCAGTCCAAGAGATTATACCAGGAATCAGAGCTGTGCAGAAGAAAAGGCATAGCATATCTTAAGATTCATTTCACATGAGGACCGTTTCAGTAGAATTGAAATCTGCATCTTATATTAGGTGATTACGGAAGGTAGGGGAGGATTCAGACTTTCACAACTGAACAGGTACAAAGAAAGAACCAAACCCAAATCAGAATTGTCAAAAACTAAGAGATCACCTTGGGAACTAAAATTCAGAAGTTGGACTCTACAAAGTGTTAATGTAACTGGGAGATGTGAATCTTTCAAAAATTTCTATGGATGAGGATGTGATAAGCTAGACAGCTGAGAGTGTTGAGGCAGTTTGATTAGATTAAGAAGAAATGGCAATTAAATATATAAGAGGAAAAAAGTTTCTGAGCTAAAGAAAGTTCTGAAAAGTCCTTTAGTATCAGGCAAAATTGTGGAAGTAGGGCAAAACATAGATGTATTCTAGAAACATTATAAAGATTTAAAAATCTAAATGAAATTGATAATTGGGGGAGGAGGGATATGAATCATAAAATAGACTCAAAAATAAGAAGCAGTCCACAGACAGAATTCTTGTTCTTTTTCCTCCCCCTCCTTCTGTCCTCCTCCTTCTTTCTTTCTTTCCTCCTCTACTTACCTGCACCCCTCTCTTTCTGTCTCTGCTGCATTAGCTCCATTTAAGACCTTCCAACTGATTAAGCTAGGTTCACCCAGAGTATTATCCCCCTTACTTAAAGTCAATTCCATTTACTTAAAGTCAGCTGATTTGGTACTTTAATTATATCTGCAAAATCCCTTCGCAACAACACACCTTGATTAGTGTTTGATTGAATAACACAGGACTATAGCCAAGCCACGAGGACATCAAAAAAAGCCATCTGGACAACCACAACAGAAAATAAGACTTTCCATCTTTTTCCTTTTTGCCCTCAACCACCCCTTTCCAGTTAAAGAAGAAGTCAGAATCCATGGCTAGTGAGCTGAGGTGGGCAGAATAGAGGACCCACAAGACAAGGTTTTGAGAAGTTGACTGACTACATGTCAAACAACACATTGCCTTCCAACCTCAAGGAGTACAAAATTGTTGGAAGGGAAGAAACTTTAAGTTCATGGTTTTTGTTATTACACTGAATAGGTCACTTTAACTACTAAAATTAGACCACTCTTGTGACTGAAAGTCATCATAAAACTTTTAAATGGGAGTAACTTGAAAATGTTAGGGGCCTACCAAAGATTTTATCTGTGATTAATTTAAAAAAACAGGCCACTAAGCAGAGTTACAAAGAGACAGTAAAGAAGGAACAGAGTTGTTTCTTCTTGAACGCTATGAAATCTCTTTTGTTAAATGTAATCGTTTTTTTATAATAATTTACATCTTCAGTGCTAGATTCCCCCCCCCCCAAACTTCACAGTAATATATCCAACTTCTTCAATATTCTAATTAGAGGTCCAATACTTACCATATCTGAACTTGATTATACTCCTAAATCTGCTGCATTCCAAGTCCTCCACTTCTCGGGAAATGGCAGCAACCTCATCCTGCTTCTCAGTACAAACACGGTTAACTCATCCTTTTGCATCTTATTCTCTCACTATCCAAATACAATACACTGGATTTCAAAAAATTTTCCTAAACTAACTCTTACCAACATCCATTTTCACTCCCACCTTAGTATTATTCCCCATCGACTCTGGTCAGAAGTCCTATAATTACCTTCCAGTAGCTCTTCTGTTATCCTTGCCCCCTGTAAATCAGTTTTTAACTTGGTAGTCAGAGTTAACTATTTAAAACAGGTCACAAAAGTGAACAGACCCCATAGAAAGCAAGGTTAGGAAAACAGAAGAAGGTAAGGAAAAAAATGAAAATGTAAAACAGAAATAATGAGATTAAATAGATCCAAGGGAAAGTGATCAAAATAGTAGACATGCAATAAATATTGACCATACTATAATAGAGTAGGAAAAAGAAAACCCTATATTTCAAAAAACTTTCTGAAATAAAGACTTGGAACTAAACATCAAAAACATACACTGCGTACCTGGAAAAACTTATAAATAATGGTCAATATCAGGATATATTCTAGTAAAATTACTGAAATTTAAAGATAAATAGAAAAAATACTATAGGCTTCTAGACATTAAGGCCAATTCACATATATGAGATAGAAAATCTGATGAATAGAAGATTTTGAAAACAAAACTTTATAGTAGAAAAATGAATTAACATATTTAAGATACTCAAGGAATAGAAACTGTGCATCAGTGTTTTACATCCAGCTAAACTGACATTTTCATACAAACCCCACACATAATCATTAAATTTAAAAGGTAGGGAATAATGTTCCTGAACTTATTCCTATGAAATCTACCAGAGAATACACTGTCAACAACCAAGAAATGACTTAGAAAAATTTTACATAAAGACTGGCTATGAGCACTAAATATATTTAACTATAAAATGAAGGCTATATGGTTGTGTTTAAATGAGACAGACTGTTATGTAATTGTATTCAATATTTGCCCTGGTAATATAGGTAAGATACTTGCAAAATGGGAAGGAAGTGGGAGAGTACATATATAGAAAGTTAAATAAGCTCATTGATTGCCGTATAGTTATTAGCAAAAATACACATACATATTACTTTCAATTGATGCTGTGGCAAAGAAAAAGCAGTGGAAAGAAAAGGTTATTAAGAGACAAAAAGAAGAGACTACTAGTAACTTCAATACTATTCATAGTAAACAACCAAGAAAGAGTGTCTAAATGAAGAAGAGTGAAGGGTGTTATATAAAAATCTTAGTTGTAACTTTTAAAAAATCCATTAAAATAAAAACATAAACTTTTCTAAATACCAAAAGATAGGGCTTCCCTGGTGACGCAGTGGTTAAGAATCCGCCTGCCAATGCAGGGGACACGGGTTCGAGCCCTGGTCTGGGAAGATCCCACATGCCGTGGAGTAACTAAGCCCAAGAGCCGTAGCTACTGAGCCCCTATGCCACAACTACTGAAGCCCGCGTGCCTAGAGCCCGTGCTCCACAACAAGAGAAGCCACCGCAATGAGAAGCCCAAGCACCTCAACGAAGAGCAGCCCCTGCTCACCGCAACTAGAGAAAGCCCAGGCACAGCAACGAAGACCCAATGCAGCCAAAAATAAATAAAATAAATAAATTTTAAAAATAAACCAAACAAAAGATATAACAAGGGAAAGTGGGGCAGGGTAAGTGAAAGCATGCGACGGAAAGGAAATAAACTATAAAACTATATATATATACACACACACACACACACAAATATATGTGTGTGTGAATAAACACTGATCATTCAAAAATATGTAACTGGACACAAAACACCTATTAAAAGAAAAAGTAAATTTTTCCTATAGGCTAACAAAACAAAGTCCAATTCTATGCTGTATTTAAGATAGAATTAGATGATAGATAGATAGATGATAAAAGGCAAATAAAAAGAAGCAGAGGTCACAACTCACAACCTCGCCATCCAACAAAACAAAATTTAGACCCAAAAATTAAACATTAAAATGGCAAAGGACACTTTATAAAGCTAAGACTACAGTTCACCATGAAAATATAATTACTTATGAATCCCATGAAAGAGCAGCAATTTTCATAGGGCAGAAACTATAGGCATGGAAGAAGTGAAAATTTCTAAAACATTAATAAGAGATACAGCACACTTCTGTCAGAGAATAGAAAAAGTTGTAAAAGAGCTTCACCACTCCTCAAGAGAGTGGGAAATAAAAGTGTAAGACATAAACGGCTATGCCAGAGTTGTGAACTGGATAAATTCATTGTTACCTAAGTGGTTCCAGAGCACAGAAAAGGAGGAAAAACTTGAAAATTATTTTTATAAGACAAATATAATGTAACGTTAACATAAAAATAAGACAAGATCAGACAAAAGACCTTACT
The DNA here is from genome assembly GCF_965194825.1 of Balaenoptera physalus. Classification (NCBI taxonomy): domain Eukaryota; kingdom Metazoa; phylum Chordata; class Mammalia; order Artiodactyla; family Balaenopteridae; genus Balaenoptera; species Balaenoptera physalus. Next base: position 40,769,945 of record NC_138888.1, on the reverse strand, counting down.
GATAAATATTCCTCATGGATATTAAGGCAGAAATCTAAAATATTAGCAAAGTAAATCCAATAGCCTGTTAAAAATTAACATATATAGACCGTAAGGGATTTATTCCAGGAATGCAAGAGTGGATCAATATTAAGAAAGCCATTAATTTAATCCATCATTGAAATAAACCTAAGCTGTTTGAAAAAGCATATGAATATCTCTTCAGATCTTATGACACTTAACAACTTTCAAAATCCTTTCATGTTAAAAGCATTCAATAAAATAGGAAGTGACTTGACTTCCTTAACATGCACTCACACATACAATCACACACACACAAACACACATAAGCCGTTATTGTGCAGTATAAGAAACAACAGAGGCATTCCTGCAATGAAAGCAACAAAAAAAAGGATCTCTACTTTCTCCACTATAATTGAGCATTGAGTGGGAATAATTGACATGAGCAAGCTGCTGGATACAAGTATTTTTAAAGGACCAGGTAAACCTACCTCTATTTATGGGGAAATAATTGTATAGCTAGAAATCATCCACCAAAAATATTAACAGAAAAATTCTTATAAAATATAAGGGAACTGAGTAAAGTGTAATGATCTAAACCTAACACAGATAAATAGATAGTCTTCTCATGTAAAAATTATAACTGATTAGAAGATTCAGTGGAAGGGGAAACTCCATGGATCATAGCAAACAACAATAAAGGTACAGAAACTATGAGTACTGAAATAAAAAACATACACAAAGAGAATTTAACAAGTAGAAACACTCACCATGGCATAAAGAATATTCAATATCACATATATGTCAATTCTTTCTAAGTTTATTTATAAATTTAATGTAATTCCAATAAAATTATCATCCATGTGTTTTTCCCTGGAGCTAGACAAGTACATTATAAACTTCATATGGAAGAATGCATGAGAAATTAGAGCCACAATAACCCTGAAAACAAGAGTTTTCACACACACACAGACACACACAAAAAAACACACATACAAATCCAGTTAAAAAGAGTACATGTGTATAATTTATTTAGATTAAATTCAAGAATAGTCATAGCTAATATTGTAACATGAGTCAAAAGAGCGGTTACCTTTAACTGGGAGAAGGCAAGGAGGAATCTGCTGTGGCAATGAAATTTTTTAAAATCTTGTTTGATTGTGACTGTATGAGTATATGCATATATAAAAATTTTAAGATTTGTGCAATTTATAGTACATGGGTATATTTTTTAATTAATAGACTTTATTTTTAGAACACTTTTAGATCCCCTGAAAAACTGAGTGGATACTATAAAGAGTTCTCATATAACCCCCTAACCTGCACACAGTTCCCCCTATTATTGATATCATGCATTAGTGTGGCACACTTGTTACAATTAATGAACCAATATTGACACCTTGTTAATAACAAAAGACCATAATTTACATTAATATTCATCTTGTGTTGTATAGTTCTATGAGTTTTGACAAATGTATAATGTAATAAATCAATCATTACAGTATTATTCAGAATAGTTTCAGCATTTCAAAAATCCTCTGTGCTTCATCTATTCATCCCTTCCCTCTTCCCTGGAATCCCTGGCAATCAATGAACTTTTTACTGTTTTGCCTCTTCAAGAATGTACTGTAGTTGGAATCATATAGTATGTATAGCCTTTTCACACTAGCCTCTTAGCAAAATGCATTCAAGGTACGCAAGGTACGTCCGTATGGTTCCATGGCTTGATAGCTCATTTCTTTTTATGTAATAGTCAACAGATTGTTTATGCAATCACCTACTAAAGTACTTCATTATTTCCAATCTTTGGTGGTTATGAATAAAACTGCCATAAACATTTATGTGTTGGGTTTTGTGTAGATGTAAGTTTTCAACTTAACTGGGTAAATACCTAAGAGAGTGATTGCTGGATTGTACGGTAAAATTATGTTGAGCTTGCTTTGTAGGAAATTTCCAAATTGTCTTTCAAAATGGCTGTACTATTTTGCATTCCTACTAGCAATGAATGAGAGTTTCTGTTGGGTCCCATCCTCACTAGCGTCTGGTGTGCATTTTTTGGATTTTAGCCAATCTAATAGGGATGTTGTATCATCACATTATTATTTTAATTTACAATTTCCTAGTGACATATGATGTTTAGTATCTTTTCATATACTTATTTGCCAAATGTATATCTTCCTTAGGGATGTATCTATTCAGAGATTTTGCCCATTTTGTATTTGGGTTGTTTGTTTTCGTATTGTTTAGTTGTAAGAGTTCTTTGTATATTTCTGGATATAAATCCTTTATCAGATATGTGTTTTGCAAGTATTTACTCTCAGTCTGTGGCCTGTCTTTTCATTATCTTAACAATATCTTTTTAAGGGAATAAGTTTTTAATGTTAATAAAATCCAATTTAATTTCTCTTTCATAGACTGTGCTTTTGGTGCTCTATTTACAAACTCATTGCTGAACTCAGGGTTACTTACATTTTTGGTCAGTTATCCTCTGGAGTTTTACAGTTTTGCATTTTACATTTAGGTCTATGATCAATTTCAAGTTAATTTTTGTGAAATGTTAAAGTCTGTGTCTACATTAATTTTTTGCATATGAATGCCCAATTGTTCTAGCACCACTTACTGAAAAACATTTTCTTTATTGAATTGCCTTTGCTGCTCTGTAAAAGATCAGTTGACTATATTTGTATGAATCTATTTCTGGGCTTTCTGGTTTGTTCCATTGATACATTTGTCTATTATTTGGCTACTACCACACTGTCTTGGTTACTGCAGTGTTTTACTAAATCTTAAAGGTAGTGTCAATCTTCCACTTTTGTTCTTCTTCAGTATTATGTTGTCTATTCTCGGTCTTTTTGCCTGTCCATAGAAACTTGAGAATAAGCTTGTATATATCCACAAAATAACTGCTGTGTTTGGGATTAAGACTGTATTGACTCTACAGACCAAGATAGGAACTTGAACACGAAATAGCTCTCCATTGTATAGAGATTCTCTGATTTCTTTCATCAGAGTTTTGTAGTTTTCCTCATGAGATCCTGAACATATTTGTTAGATCCAGACCTAAGTTTTTCATTTTTCTTGGTGCTAATGTAAATGATATTGTGTTCTTAATTTCAAATTCCAAATTTCATTGCTGGTATATAGACAGCAATTGACTTTGGTTTATTAACCTTATATCCCTCAACCTTGTTATAACTGCTTAGTTCCTGGAACTTTTTGTTGTTATTAATTCTTCAGAATTTTCTACATAGATAGTCATGTCATCTGTGAACAAAGACAGTTTTTTTCTTCTTTCTTAATCTGTATACCTTTTATTTCTTTTTTTAAATAATTTTTTAAAAATAATTTATTTATGGCTGTGTTGGGTCTTCGTTTCTGTGCGAGGGCTTTCTCTAGTTGCGGCAAGTGGGGGCCACTCTTCATCGCGGTGCACGGGCCTCTCATTATCGCGGCCTCCGTTGTTGCAGAGCACAGGCTCCAGACGCGCAGGCTCAGTAATTGTGGCTCACGGGCCTAGTTGCTTCGCGGCATGTGGGATCTTCCCAGACCAGGGCTCGAACCTGTGTTCCCTGCACTGGCAGGCAGATTCTCAACCACTGCGCCACCAGGGAAGCCCCCCCCCCCTTTTTTTTTTCTTACTGCATTATCTAGGATGTCCAGTTCAATCCTGAATAAGAGTGGTGATGGTGACATCTTTGCCTTGTTCCCCATTTAGGGGGAAGGTATTGAGTTTCCCACCATTGATTATATTAGCTATAGGTTTTTGTACATGTTCTTTATCGGGTTGAGAAAGTTGTCCTCTATTTGTAGTTTGCTAAAAGTTTTATCATGAATAAATGTTGCATTTTGTTAAATGCTTTTCTCCAGTGATCTATATGATTTTCTTCTTTACACTATTATTGTGAATGATGACAATTTTTGAATGTTTAACCAGCCTTGTATACCTGCAATAAATAGTACTTGGTCATGGTGTGGAGTTCTTGTTATACATTGTTGGATTTGAACTGCTAATATTTGTTGAAGGTTTTTTGCATGAATGTGCATGAGAAATATTGATAGGTAGCTTTCCTTTCTTAAAATGTCTTTATCTAGCTTAAGTATTAGGATAATGCCTGCCTCATAGATTGAGTTAGAAATTATCCACTATGCTTCTATTTGCTCAGAGATATTGTAGAGAATTGTTAGCATTTCTTTCATAAATGTTTGGTCAGAATTCACCAGTGAAGCCATCTGGACCTGGAGCTTCCTTTTTTGGACGATGTGACTGGTTATTTTATGTGTCAACTTGAATTTGCCACAGGGTGCCCAGAAATTTCATCAAATATTATTCTGAATGTGTCTCTGAAGGTCTGAGGGGATGAGATTAACATTTGAATCAGGAAACTGAGTAAAGCAGATTGCCTTCCCTGATATAGGTGGCCCTCATGCAATCCATTGAAGGCTTGAATAGAACAAAAAGGCTGACACTCCTCCAAGTAAGAGAGATCTCCTTCTGCCTGACTGCCTTGAGCTGGGCAGTCTTTTTCCTCCCTTCAGACTCAGTTTGAAAAAGCGGCTTTTCTTGGGTCTTAAGCATGCAAGCTTTTGAACTGGAACTTATGGGCTCTCCTGGTTCTCAAGCCTTTAGACATACACCGTAACTATACCATAAGCTCTCCTGGGTCTCCAGCTTGCCAACTGCAGATCAAGGGACTGAGATTCTCAGTCTCCATAATCACATGAGCCAATTCCTTATAATAAATCATATATATATGTATGATTTATATATATCCTATTAGTTATATCCTATTCGTTCTATTTCTCTGAAGAACCCTCACTAATACAGAAGGTTATTATTGATTCAATTTTCTTAATCAACATAGGTTTATCTTGATTATTTCTCCTTTTGTGAGGTGGTAGCTTATGTCTTCCAAGGAACTGGTCCATTTCATCTAAGTTATCAATTTGTGGGCATACCATTGTTCACAATATTGCTTTATTATTCTTTTAATGTCCCTCAGATCAGTAGTGATAATCCCTCTTTCATTTCTGATATTATTACTCTATAACTTTCTCTTGTTTTCTTAGTTAGCCTAGCTAGAGTTTTACCAATTTTACTGATAATTTCAAAGAACTAGCTTTTGATTTTAGACATGTTAATTTTCCCTGTATTTGTTAATATTTTTCACAAGTAGCTTTTTATTTTGTTTGTGCTATCCTTTGTCATTGTTGTTTTTTAATTGTTTAATGTGTATGTAGTTAAACATAAATCTTTTCTTTTATGACTTCTGGGTCTCTTAAATAGCTTAAGAGAGAGTCTCTTACTCTATCTCACCTCCCTGAGGTTATTCAAATATTTTCCAAGCTTTCTATAGCTTTTTTGGTTTACATTAGACACTTAGATTTTAATATAACCAAAATTTATTTTACCTATTATAAAGTGTGTATCTCAGTTATCTTCCAGATAAAAAGTCTGCACCATTTATTAAACGAACTATTGTTCTAGTTCAAGGACAAGCTAAACTATAGAAGCAGAGACAAACTTTCCATTTAATTCAGGTATATCACCCTCATCACATAGCATTCATCTCTGAGTCATCAGCTCCCAGATAACAAGAAGGCAAAAGGGAATATGAGAACACATACCCAATCATAAAGACAAGATCCAGAAATGACACATTCCACCGCCTCATTTCCATTTTCTTTCCTTTTCCCTTTGGGCAGTGTTTAGTCACATGACCATGCCTAGATGCAAGGGAGCTTGAAAAATGTGATCTTTAGCTGGTGGGTCATGTACCCTGCCCAGGTAAAACTCTATTAACATGGAATAGGAGGGAAAAAGGTTAGGACACTACTAGCCATCTAACACAATTGTTTTTCTCCTTCTAAATTAAAATGTCCACTAAATCCTTATATATGCTAGTTTTTTCCCCTGGGTTTATTCTCTTCTACCTGTCTTTTGTTCTGTTGCTATACCAACACGATTACTCTTTCCTTACAGTGATTTTACAGCAAGTGTAACCCTTTGATGAAGTTTCTCTGCCCCCTTAATTTTGCTTAATTCTTCCATACAAATTTTGAAATTATTATAAATCTAAACCATTAATATTCAAATTAAATTGTGTTAATTATGTTTACTAATTTTAGTATATCTTCTTGTGATTTGAGAAGTCATTTTATTCAATGGTTATAACAAGCTTGCTAAATAAAAGTACTTCTTAAGTTTTCAAAGCCTGAATATAATGTGAGGTTTGTTTATTTGCAATAACCATACATTACTCATAATTTCTTCATGTTTATATATTTAGCTTCATTAATATGCCACTTAGTGTTTTTCTATCAAAGTCACAGTATTAATATTGGTATGCTTACTTTCTTTTTGTTTACACTTGCCTTATCAAGCTTTCCTTGGAATTCTGAAATTATACCAAGAGATGTTTCAGTGTATGGGGAGGCATTTCTATTATTTATCACTGAATTTTGGAATTAATTCTTCATGAAAATAAGTGAGTCCTTTTAATTTATAAACTTAAGCTCTTCCTTTGATCAAGAAACTAGCTCCATTACTTGTATGATTATAAATTCAGTATCTGTTCATATTTCTATTTGTGAAACTCATCTTTTTAAATTTTTAAAATTTTATTTTTATTGAAGTACAGCTGATTTAAAATGTGATAGTTTCAGGTATACAGCAAAGTGATTCAGATATATATATGTATATGTATACACATACACATATATATTCTTTTTCAGATTCTTTTCCATTATAGGTTATTACAAGATATTGAGTATAGTTCCCTGTGCTATACAGTAGGTCCTTGTTGTTTATGTATTTCATATATAGTAGTGTGTATATGTTAATCCCAAACTTCTAATTTATCCCTCCCCCTGCTATCCCCTTTAGTATCCAAAAGTTTGTTTTCAAAGTCTGTGAGTCTGTTTCTGTTTTGTAAATAAGTTCATTTGTACCATTTTTTTAGATTCCACATATAAGTGATATCATACGATATTTTTCTTTCTCTGTCTGACTTACTTCACTTATTACGATAATCTCTATGCTCATCCATGCTGCTGCAAATGGAATTATTTCATTCTTTTTCATGGCTGAGTAAGATTCCATTGTGTGTGTGTGTATGTATATATATATATATATATATATATATATATATATATATATATATATATATATACACCACATCTTCTTTATCTATTCATCTGTCATTGGACACTTAGGTTGCTTCCATGTCTTGGCAATTGTAAATAGTGCTGTTATGAACACTGGGGTGCATGTATCTTTTTGAGTTAGAGTTTTCATCTTTTCCAGATGTATGCCCAGGAGTGGGATTGCTAGATCACATGGTAGCTCTATTTTTAGTTTTTTAAGGAACCTTCATCTTGTTCTCCATGGTGGTTGTACCACTTTACATTCCCACCAACAGTGTAGGAGGGTTTCCTTTCCAGCATTTATTATTTGTAGACCTTTTGAGGATGGCCATTCTGACCTGTGTGAGGATAGCTCATTGTAGTTTTGATTTGCATTTCTCTAATAATTAGCAATGCTGAGATCTTTTCATGTGCCTGTTGGCCATTCTGTACACTTTCCTTGGAGAAATGTCTATTTAGGTCTTCTGACCATTTTTTAATTGAGTTTTTTTCTTTTTTTGATATTGAGCTGTATCAGCAGTTTATATATTTTGGAAATTAATTCTTTATCGTATCTTATATTTTCATTAACTATTTCCAATTCTTTGTGGTAAGATACATCTTCTACTGGATTTTTCTAAGCACTCAATCAGTTCAGCAGTAAGCACATTATTTTTCAAAACATTTTTTAATTTTTAAATTTAAAAATCACATTATTTAGTTTATAAGTCCTTTGGGGTTTATGGAAGTAATTAGGACTCTTCATAAATATTCAGTGCTCTTCTCCTTCTAAGCACATGGTATGATTAAATTTTCCTACCCTTACAATGTACCTTGTGACTCTCTTTGGCCAATAATAGATAAGTAGCAGTAATATGTGTTATAACTGGGCAGAACTTTAAGAGTTCATGTGCAATTTTTCATTCTGGGTTCATTCTGGGTTCCTTTTCCCCAGCCTTAATAATCATCGAGCAGCTTGCCCTTCCTGATTTCTGTACTCAAGTAGAAATGCAACTAGGAGTGAGATAGACTAGGGAAGTTCACTGAAGCTGCTATTTTCCCAGGGGTCTCATTATACCTTTCCACTAGTGAATCCCCAACCACTGAGAGCTGAACACACAATAAGTGTTTTAGAGTTTTGCGGGAGTTTTTTTCTAAGAAGAAAAAATTGGAAAGTTCGGGGGGGAGAAAAATGTAGATTTCACAGTCTACTGAGAATGAGTGAGAGAAGAATACACTATATATAACTGGATCTGTTAGCACCCAAACTAACAAATTTGAAAAGCATATGAGGGTTAATGAGGGTCATGTCTCCTAATAGTGACATACTTTGTTCTGTGTCTTACTCTTGATAAACTAAGCATATCAATAAATATGTTTACTAAAATTGTATCAGGTAAGTTTAAATAAAGGTAAATATGATGTTTGTCCTTACAATCACAATTCTGGCATCTGTTATTCCATCCTCTTTCTTCCTTGGGATAGTCTAAACAGGTATAGAAGTTCATTGCTGCTAAATCTCCCCTCAGTAAAGGAACATCCAAAGAACCCTACTCTATATACCTAACTAACATATTTTGAAAAGTTGGGACAGTTCCTATGGAACAAGCAGAAAGAACTGAATCTAGTTAGTTTTACTGCTACAGAGTGTCTGTTTTAAAGACTCATTCTATACAGGCAGATAGACAATAGTGTTTTGTAGAATAAACCTTACTATTCCCTGCTCAAGCTTTGGAAATTCTTTGGGAGATGATTAAATGTACTTAAGACCAGCCAAAATTGTTACATACTTGGGCTCCCAAGGTCCCAACTCTTCCTGATTAGCTTTTTCAGTTCCCAATTACTTCCCTGAGAAGACTTTTCCTAGGAAAACATCAAAACTGATTATAGTATCTGTCTCCATATGGTTACAGATCATATCAATTTCCACCCATTTCACCTCCAAGGATAAGAAAACTTAAATCTTTGAAATACAGAAGATATTCTTATACCACACCCCCACCCTTCCTTTGAATAATTAGTACTGATCAACCTATAGTTGGTCCTGGGAGTTCCCCAAATGATTTCAAGATGTAATTTCTACTTTTTTGGACTCCACACTTTTACTCTACTCTTTCAAAGGCTATATCAGTGATTTCAAGGTGATTTTTCCATCTTGGCCTTTGTGATGAAGTAGCTGACATTTCTTTCACTTAAAAACGAGGCAGGGACTTCCCTGGTGGTCTAGTGGTAAAGGATCCACCTTTCAATGTAGGGGATACAAGTTCAATCCCTGGTCAGGGAACTAAGATCCCACGTGCCGTGGGACACCTAAGCCCGCACCCACAACTACTGAGCTTGCGCACCTCAATTAGAGAGAGAAAAAAAATACCCACATGCCACAGCTAGAGAAGGCCGTGGGCCACACGAAGAGCCTGCACGCTGCAACTAAAAGACCCGACACAGCCAAAAATACATTAAATTAATTAATTTTAATAAAGGAGGCAAACAATTACCCTCTGATAGTAGAGGTTGAGATATTTAAATTTTAGCTATAGCGGTTTTGGTATGTATATCACGCACAATAATATTCTTTAGTGAAAATATGTTGTTTACCTCTCCAGTGTCAAATTCTCCTTCCTTCCAGCAATAATATTGTAAGTTTCTATTAAAGAATTTACTCCTCTCCAGCTCCCTGACAATGTGGTTTAACTAAAGTTGACTCTACCCTTGGGGCCCTAATTGGTCTAAGTTAGTTAGTCTATCTCAGCCTTTGGCTAAAGTGAGTAGGTCAGAGAAGGACACAGAGTAAATTCATTTTTCCTGGGGCTCTGGTAAGAGAGATTTCTTTTTTCCAGTGGCTTATTTATGTGAAGTAGGAGGCTTAGATATTCTACTATAATCATCCTACTATCGGGCGAGGATGATGGCAACACACAGAAAAAGAAGATCTGAGGGATAAGTCCTGTTGACACCATTTAGGGGAGCAACAGGGAGAAGGAGCCTACTTCCTTGGCATCTTCATGAAGCAGAGCACCATACTAGCCAGGTAGTTTCGTGAAAAAGAAAAGAAAGTCCCACCTTCTCCAAGATACTCTTATATTAGGCCTCTGGTACATGCAGCCAAATATATATTCAGACTAAGGCATATCTAAAAATATAAGCATGATATAAGCAATTAAAATATGTTTAATTAACATTGAAATGGTGCGCATTCTTTAACCTCAGCAGTGGACCCAGAAAATCTAGTGAGAAGAGAGAGATAGAGTATAACTTGGTAGTGTCATGTATTGTTTTCATTTCTTTTAGCATCATGAAACCACTTAGTACTGCATATTTAAATAAACAAGGCATGTGGTGGGTTTTGACAGAGTAATCTAAATAGCTACTGTGTTGTTATTGTTGTTACTATTTTTAATGAATGTTGAAACTTTACATAACCAAATTTGATGACTATTAATAACGTTCTTCCTGTATAATTAGCACAATAATTCTCTATCCTACAAAAATTTTATTAAAGTCACTAATTACTCGTGAAAACTACTTTTCATTAGAGGTTTTAAAACTCATTGGTACTTTAATAAAATTCATTGAGCCTAGCATTACAATGAAAAAGTTGTTACTTTGGTGCAAATGTTCAGTTTTGTTGATTTTTGCCTGATATTAGGGTAAACATGGACCATGTTTTAGGAATTCAATACTTTGGATATGCTGGATAATAAAATGAAGAGTCCCACTCGGTTCATAACAAAGTGGTCCTGGCAGACACACTGACAGAGGGGCCCAAGGCAAAGGTCTGGACTTATAATTGGAGCATATGTGGAACTTCTCGTGGGTCTTCATTCCTCTGTGGTAGTAAAGTCTGGGTCCTTCTTTCTCTCTCATCCACATTCTCCCTTCCCACAGGCTCACATCATTTCTGTAGAAAGCCTCTCCTGTTCCTAGCAATGCACAACAAGCTCTCTTACCTCAGAATTCATAGAACATACTGTCTGTACCACTCATTTAATACACATGTGAAACCAGGAGCCAAGTTTAATAAGAAGTTGTATTGAAGAATTAAACTTTTATGCATTTGTGCCATTTTGCCAACATATTTTAAGCATTTTAAGCACAACAGGCATAGTTATTATTAAACATATTTATAAATACACCTTTATTTCTTTGGTATTATATTGTATCTTCCTGAACACAAAATACTCCATAAAGGTTTTGTTGAAATTAGTCTGTCATCATTTTTATTCTCTTCACTCCATAATAATTAATGGATTACTGACTATGTAAGACTGAACTGCATATGACTGAACTACATATTGATGATTTAAACCACTTCAAAACTGTTCTCAATGCCTTTTTGAAACAAGTAAATATGAACAGTTTCTTTATACTTTGTGTGTATATATATAAAGATCTAGAGCTAGGTTGATCAATTTCAATTGGATTGTAAGGCAAGAACTAAGATAATTATTTACTTTTGACTAAGAATTTTAAAATAAGAGTTGAGAGACGAAGTTCCAGTGCAGGGTAAGCACATCCTACTCTGTCTCTCCTACTGAATGCAGCTGTAAAACCTGGACAGAATGCATGGAACAGCTATTTTATGTCTCTGAAAAGTAAATAGTAGCATATAGATAAGGAAAGAAGACCAGAATCAGTGATAAGTTTTCCATTTTTTCCCCTTCAATCTCATCTCAATGATGTTCAAAACAGAAAGGAGTATTGGGGTGCAGATAGAGAGCACTCAGGAAGGAGCACTCTAGCTCTGACTCAAGAATTATAAAGGGAACTCCTAAAACACAGAGTGTGGAAATGCCTTTTTGTCTTTTTCTCTAGTCTCTCACACCTTAGCCCAAAAGCAATCCTGTGGTGAGGTGGCAGCAGCAGTGGGAACTGGACCCTGCAGGAAGCACAAAAATCTGAAGAGGGAACCTATCTTTCTGATTGGTAGAACTGTAATCCCATGAAGGTAGGTCACATGACCCATTGCTTTTGCCTCTCTGTTCTCCAGATGTGAGTGCAGTCCTGGAAGCAAGTAGCAAAGCATGGTTATAAAGCATTACTTTACTAAGACTGAAAAAGGGAGCCTCAGAAAACTGGTAAGTACTGGAGAGATTGCAGAGAGAGAGAGAGAGCAACTCAGGAAAACAAGCCCTTAAAGTTGTTTTTGAACTCCATGGGCTCACCCTCAAGCTGCATAATGTAGATCTGATCACCGGTCCAAAGAATTTATGAAGTGAGCTAACTTACAGATTGCCATCCTGGTCCCTAACAACTGGGTGATGCACACAAGGTTTAAATTTGAATAGCACTGAACAGGCTTTGAGAACTGAACTGACAATGGAACCACAGCACACAGAAGGTGTGTTGGAACTTGTGCTCTGAACCTAACTAGGTTGATTGTCTGCTAAAATAAAATTACCAACATGTCATATAGGATTTACAACAAGATTCAGAAATTTGTAACATAATATTTAAAATGTCCAGATAGCAATCCTAAATTACTTGGCATATTAAGAACCAAAAAAATCTCACCTCACATAGAAAAAGACAATCAACTAATGCTAATGCAGAGACGACAAGATGTTGGACTTATTTGACAAAGACCTAAAAGCATCTATTATAAAAACATTTCAACAGGCAACTGTGAACATTCTTGAAACTTAAAATGAGTGGAAAAATATAAAGAAACACCAAAGAAATAGATACTAAAAAGAAGAAATAGTAATTTTATAACTGAAATATATATAATAGAAATTAAAAGCTCACTGGATAGGCTTAAAATTTAAATGGAGATTACAGAAGAGTCAGTGAACTTAAAGAAAGATCCATGGAAACTGTCAAATCTGAACACAAGCAAGAAAATACATTAAAAATAAATAAATACAGCCCCAAGAGCCTTGGGACAATAACAAAATGTCTAATATTTGTGTGTTCAGAGTCCTAGAAGGAGAGAAGGAAGAATGTGGTGCTGAAAAATATTTTGAATAATGATTGAAAATGTCCCAAATTAGATGGAAGACAAGAACCTACAGATTCAAGAATCTAATCAAAGCCCAAATGGGATTAACACAAAGAAATTCACGTATAAACACATCATAACCGAATGTCTGAAAACTAAGAACAAAAAGAAAAAATCTTTATAGCAGCCAAAGGAAATGGCACATGTCCTACAGGGAAAGAATTCAAATGACTGCAGATTTCTCATCAGAAAACATGGAAACCAGAAAGAAGAAGGTACTTGAAGAAAAGAATTTTCAACCCATTATTCTATAGCCAGCCAAAATATCCTTCAAGAATGAAGCTAAAAGAAAGTCATTCTCAGGTGAAATTAAGTTAAGAGAATTTATAACCAACATACCTATTTTAGAAGAATTGCTAAATGAAGTTTTTTAGTCAAAGAGAAATATTACCAGAAGTAAACTTGGAAAAATCAAGAATAAAGACAAGCAACAGAAATAGTAAATATCTGAGTAAATATAATAGATCACTCCTCTTCTATTAGGCTCTTTAAAATATGTTTGACAGTTGAAAGCAAAAATTATAACATTGATGAGAATTTCAATTTATGTATATGTAATACATGAGATGCCTAAAGCACAAAGGAGAGAGGTGGTTAAAGAAAGCTACACAATAGTAAAAAATTGACATTCCACTTGCAGTGGTAGATAATTTATTCTAAGTAAGTCAAATGTTAAGTATTCATGTTATAAGCCCTACAGCAACCATTAAAAAATACAAAGGTATACAGTCAAAAATACAATGGCAAAATTAAAATGCAACATTAAAAAACGTTCAAATAACCCACAGGAGGCAGGAAGGGGAATTAAAAAAGAAAGAAAAACAAGGAAAAAAAAACAGAAAAAATGATAGAACTAAAACCAAACATATTAAAATTACATAAAATGGAAATGTCCAACAAAACCAATTAGACAGATATTGCCTAAGTATATATGTTTTTATTCAACTTGTTAATATTTATATATATACATATATATGTATGTATAAATATAAAAATCATGACTAAGTGAGTTTTTCCTAGTAATGTAGGAAGAAAAACTACATGGTCATATCTATTTATGCAGTAAAATTATCTGAAAAATTCAATATCCACTTATGATTTTTTTTTTAATTTTTTGGCCACGCTGCACTGCACGTGGGATCTTAGTTTCCCGACCAGGGATCAAACCCATGTCCCGTACATTGGAAGCACAGAGTCTTAACTACTGGACCTCCAGGAAAGTCCCGTCCACTTATGATTTTTTTAAAAGAACTCTGAGCAAACTAGGAATAGAAGAAACTTCCCCAACCTTATAAAAAGCATCTACAAAAAAACTATAACAAATATCATACTTAATGGTGAAAGACTACATGTATTTTCAATGATTGGAAATAGGACAAGGATGTCTACTTTCACCACTGTTGTTCAATGTGGTATTGGAAATTCTAGTCAGTACAGTAAGTCAAGAAAAATAAAATGGATATGTATACGAAATGAAGAAATAAACCTGTCTGGACTTCCCTGGTGGCGCAGTGGTTAAGAACCGCCTACCAATGCAGGGGAAACGGGTTTGAGCCCTGGTCCAGGAAGATCCCACATGCCGCAGAGCAACTAAGCCTGTACCCCACTACTACCGAGCCCGCACTCTAGAGCCCGAGAGCCACAATTACTGAGCCCATGTGCCACAACTGTTGAAGCCCGCACTCCTAGAACCCATGCTCCGCAACAAGAGGAGCCACTGCAATGAGAAGCACATGCACCACAACAAAGTGTAGCCCCCGCTTACCGCAACTAGAGAAAACCCGCACACAGCAGCGAAGACCCAACGCAGCCATAAATAAATAAATTTTTTTAAAAAAAGAAATAAACCTGTCCATATTTATATATGATATGATTATTTATGTAAAAACCTGAAAGAATCTGCAAAAAAATTCTAGAACTAAGTCAGTTTATCAAGTTTGCAGGATATAAATTAACACACAAAATCAACCATATTTCCACATACTAGCAATGTACAATTGGAAACCAAAGTTTTAAAAAAGAATTACATTTACAAAAAATAAAGTACTTATGTATAAATCAAACAAAACATGCACAGGATCTGTGTAATAAAAAAAAATACAAACTCTAAAGAAAGACATTAAAGAAGAAGTAAATAAACAGAGAGACATATCATTTTAATTAGAAAATTCAACATAGTAAAGGTGCTAAATCTCCTCAAATGAACCTACAGATTTAATGCAATTTCAAACAAAATATCATAAGTCAGCCCTGTGGCTTTGGTAGAAATGATTGACTTACACTTAGCTAGGTGCACAGGGCCAGGAGACAGACTGCATGGTTCAAATCCCATATTTACCTCTTCATTTGTGACAACATAGATGGACTTGGAGGGTATTATTCTTAGTGAAATAAATCAGACAGAAAAACACAAATACTGTATGATATCACTTATATGTGGAATCTAAAAAATAAACTAGTGAATATAACAAAAAGAAACAGACTCACAGATATAGAAAACAAACCAGTAGTTACCAGTGGGGAGAGGGAAGGGGAAGGGGCAACATAGAGATAGGGGTTTAAGAGGTAAAAACTACCAAGCATAAAGGATATATTGTACAGTGTAGAGAATATAGCCAATATTTTATAATAACTATAAATGGAGTATGATCTTTAAAGATTGTGAATCACTATGCTGTATACTTGAAACATAATATTATAGATCAACTATACCTCAATACAAAAATGTATCATAAAAATTTTTGTAGCTATGGACAAGGTGATCTTAAATATATTTGGAAAATAAAAGGAACTAGAATAGCTAAAATAATTTTGAAAAGAAAACTAAAGTTGAAGAAATCAAACAACCTAATTTTAAAGTTACCACGGTGTTGCTGTAATCAAGATGGTATGGTACTGGCAAAGGGATATAAACATAGACCAATAGAACACTTCAGAAAGTCCAGAAATTGACCCATACAGATATGGCAAATAGATTTTTCACAAGTGTGAAGAAGTAATTCTGTACAGACAGAATGAATAGACTTTTCAACAAACGATGCTGGAACAACTGGATAACTGTGTGAAAAAAAAATGAACACTGACTTAAACTTCATGAAAATTATTATATACAAAAATTAACACAAAATAGATCTTAACTCTAAATATAAAAGGTAAAACTTTTAAAAGAAAACATGGGAGAAAATGTTCATGATCTGAAGTTAGGCCATGAGTTCTTATATAATAATAAATTATACTGCGTTGAAATTAAGAGGGACTGTTAAGAGAATGAAAAGACAAGCTATAGACTGGGGAAAATATTTGCAAATCACATAACCAACAAAGGACTTATGTTTAGATAAAAGAACTTTCAAACTCCAAAGTAAGAAAACAAACTAATTTAAAAATGGGTAAAAATCTTGAACAGACCCTTCACCAAAGAGGATATAAGGATGGTATAAAAGCACATGAAAAGATGTTCAATATCATTAGCCATTAAGGAAATGAAAATTAAAGCCATGATGATATATCACTACACACTATTAGAATGGCTAAAAAAAAAAACAAAAAAAACGAACAGCACTGGTAATACCAAGCTCTGGCAAGGATGCAGAGAAACTGGAGCTCTCTTACCTTGCTGGTGGGAATGCAAAGTGGTATAGCTACTATGAAAAACGGTTTCATAGTTTTTTACAAAAGTAAGCATACACTTACTTGATGACCCAGTAGTGCCATTCCTGGGTACATAAATGTTTATAGCAGCTATTTTCATAATTTCCAAAACTTTGAAACAAGCCAGTCTCAAAATGTTACATACTTTCAAATTCTTTTTATACGACATTCTTGCAAAGACTCAACTAAAATGATGGAAAAGAGATTAATGGTTGTCAGGCATTTGGGGTGTTGGGAGCACATGACTTTTTGATACACAAGGGAGTTTTGGCAGTAAAGAGCTGTTCCACGTTGTGATAGAGGTGGTGGTGATGACATGAATCTATACATGTGTTAAAATTCATAGAACAAAAAAAAGTCAATTTTACTGTATAATAACTTAAAAATTAAAATATAGTTGCAAGACAAATGACAGAAATGTTAGGATAGAGGAAGAGAAAAAGATAAAAATACTTCAGTGATCAAATAATGATTATTATGCTTGCCATAATGATTTTATATTTGTAATCTCTATGTCTCTGATAGTGAAAAAAAACATGTATTCTGTTTCCTATAAATCCTGAATATAATATTTTTTGTGCCTGATGGTTGCCCTAACACATGAAGCCTGACTGATGGCTATCAGCTCACATATTGTACACCATTTAAACACTGTGACAGGGGAGAAATTTCTGTTTGGGGATTTTTGCTGGCTTCTATGGATTTTGAATTATGAGGTACAAACTAGCCACATGTCTTTTTCTATAAATCTAGTAATAAATTTCTCTCCTATCTGAGTTGTACATAGGAACAAGAACATAAAGGTAATACATTCTGACACAAGGGGTGAAGGTGGGGATAGACTCATTTCCCATTTTCCTTCTTCATTATGGGTAGGAGCATTAACTGTTGTCCTGGCTAAGTTCCAGCTCTGGTGATTACTTTCACCCAAAAATTCCCACAGTAGTTTTAACTGAACAATTTATTTTCTACTTCCTGTCTTAAATCATATGCCTATGCCTATCTCTTTATCTAAGGTAAAATTCAAGAGGCTGTGGATGTTGCCATTCTCATAGAAAAAGCAGTACACTTTTTTTAAAAAGCATTTTATTCTCTTTCTGGATGAAAAAAGCTGAATAAGGTTAAAGTAAGAAACTCCCCTTCTTCAATGTAAAGGTAATTTAAACAGACTACTTACAAATATTTGATATCATTGAGTCTTCCTAATACAGAAAAGGCAGCAAGGCAGTGGACTCGTTAACATCTGATACTTTTGTAATACCTGAGAAACCATTAGATCTCCATTTTTCATTCTCAGTGTCAAAGAGATATCTACACTAGTAGAAACAGTGAACAGCCATACCCACTTATAAGTTTTCAGAAATGGTTTTTCATTTTTTTCATCTTTTTTTCTGGGCATCAGAAGGTAAACCTGAAATCTAAATGTCAATCCTAAGTGAGTATAATGTACTTTAATAAAGAAATGAGGCATTATTATTATAACTAAATACAACAGCCCTTTTTTGAAGATGGATTTGATCAGCAGGTCCCAAACTTGCCTAAGAATTGAGACACTTGCTTAAAATACAGATCTCCACTCCTCTCTTGGAAATCAGAGGGAAAGTTGTTATATAAGAAAATTTGACCTTAAAAACCCTCCATCATCCTTCCCAATCCAAAGTCTTCATGCCAATTCCCCATCTACCAGCCCACATAAGGCTCTCTCATCTCAAGAATGGCTACAAAGTGGAATTATCTGACAAGATTTTAAACTGATGCCTGATCCCACTGCAAAAGATTCTGATATGCTAGTTTTGAGAAGAAGAGTAGGCATTTGGTATTTACAAAGTTCCCCAACTGAGTCCAATGTGCACCCAAAGTTGAGAACTGAATAAGAATGGTGCTAGAAGAATCCAGAACAAAAATGATGATACTTCTGCCCTGGCTTTCTGACCACACTAGAGCAGTACATTGGGTTCCACAGAGATGCAATGACTAAGTATAATAGAAAGCACAACAAGCTCAAGAATGACACAGATCTGGATTTGAATCTCAGATCCATCAGTTTTAACATGAACTACTGCCACTTAAAAGATGATTTGCCTGAGCCTCAGTTTCCCAGTTATGTAATAGGGAAAATAATGCCCATGAGTCAAATAGGTGAAACACTTGCCTACCATATTCAACTTTCTCTTCTGCCTTAGCCAACCTTTTCCATAGGCCCAGGAAGTTACTGTCTTATGAGTGGGGTGACCCTCTCTCTCCATCTACCTAGAAGGGTTCTACTTATGCTTATTAATTATTAACCATGCCAGCTTTTATTCTCAAAAGTTCTCCAGTTTGGAATATTAACTAAGTAGTCATCTTTCCCATATACCACATTTTCCACTCATCACTTAAAATTGACTTCCTTAAGGTAGAAAACTGACCTATAGAATGAACTGAACCTATCCGATTCTGTATATAACGTTAACTAAAAGACGGAGTATATAAGTCATATAAGTCTATCTATGCTTCATAGCAAAGTACCCAAAAACTTAGTGGCTTAACACAACATGTATTATATCATAGTTCCCACAGGTCAGGAATCCAGGGGTGATCTCTCTGCTTCAAGGTCTATCACTGCAATTAAGTTGTTCTGACCTAGTGATCAAGAAGTAGCAGCTACTTTAGACTTATTGGTAAAACAACTGCGTATCAGAGGATGGGAAATAAGTCCAACAAAAATTCAGAGAACTTCTACCTCCGTGAAATTTCTCAGGGTCCAGTGGTATGGGGCATGTTGAGAGAGTGAAGAAAAAAATGAAAAAAAATTGCAGGCAGGATGTACATTTATACATTTTCAGGGTAAACCAGTTAGCTGTAGTAAGCTAGTAAAAAGGTCAGTTAGGGCATTATATTCATGAGTAGTCAATTACTCACCAAAAAAACAAAACAAAACAACAAAAAAAAAACAGTTCCAATTTTCCAGCAAACCTTTATCTATGAAGCAAATGTGACAGCTCTATGTATAAACTCTGCCAGGCCTTTTTAACCAACACCTTATCCTTTGGCCAGTTCTGCTCCTTTTTCCTTGTCAGAAACTTCTCACCGTGTAGCTCCACACCCAGGCAACTTCCCACTTTTCAAAAGTCCCCACTGAATTTCAGAGTCCATGCCAATGAAATCCATGTAGGGTTTTTTTTTTTCCCTTTAATTTCCTTAAGTTAATTCAAATGGATTTTTGCTTCTGCAATCAAAGAGTCTTTCACTAAAACAATTTAACTGAGTTACTGCAAAGATTAAATGAAACAGTGCAGACAAATCGTGTAGAACTTAATTGGGACTCATAAATAGAGGTTCTTCTAAGTCATGACTACAATTATTGAAAGGACTAAACTAACTGAAGCATATGCAGAAGCAAGGGAATAAGTAGTTAAACAGTCTCAAAACCATGTCTCACAAGGAATTGCTAAAGGAACCAAAGTGTTTAGTCAGGACAAGAGAATCCTCAGAAGGCACGTGGCAATTTTTTTTTCCAGACGTTGAAAGCCTATCATATGGAAGATGACTCCACATACATAAAAGCAGGAAGCTGTGTGTAATGAAGAGGATGGGTGGAAGTATTTTAAGGGGCAAGACCTTCTTCCCCATTAAAAGAACTCAAGCATAAGAAGCTTTGTTGGGAACATAGAAAATTTAAACCAGATGATATTTAAAAGCTTTATAATTCTAAACATATATAAATTTGTGAAATAAAAGGAGAAATTTGATTTTTCTGGGCCTTAGTTTCCTCTTCTGTAAAATAGCTATGAGAGTAACTGTCTTATCTACCTGCGGTTGTTGGAAAAGTCCAGTGAGACTTTAGAAGACTATCCAATATTCTATAAGATATAAATGGAAGAATCAACCCCTGACTAATTAAAATCTCCATAAAGATATGAGATGCATAATTTTAATCCTTAAATGAAATACTTATTGAGTCTTTATTATGTATTAGGCATTCCTTTAAGTTGTTAAAATACATTAGTAAACAAAACAAGATAACAACTTATTTTCATATATAATGCCATATATGACCAAAACAATTCTTAATACTCTGGGGAATCTTAACCATGATAAATCTGCAACATGAGCTCAAGACTCAACCACCTTGCAAAACCACAGGGAAACAAAAAAAGAAAAGAAAACACTGAGCACTACCTACTAGCAGGAACTAGAAGGCAGAGATAAAACTAGCTTTAGAAAAAGAAGAAAGTACTAATAGAGTGTTAATCTCAACCTTCCCCTTACTCCCCTCACCCTCTTCCACCACCACTCCATCATGAACAAGAGTAGCTTTACCATTTGGCCTTCTCAGTATCCCCTGTTCTATCCCCAGGGTTTGAGGTCTCATGACACTATCTACTAAGGTAGTGCTTAGGACCTGTTTCCCTAACCACGGATAGTCTGATAATTGGATCACTGACAATGCCCCTGCCTCCCAACTCCCCTTTGAGAATTACTATTGTTTTGACAAGTATGTTCTGAGAGGCTCCTTAGGAACCAGGCACTGGGTTCTAGGCACAGGGGATACAACAATGAATAAGACATTATTCTACCTTACTGTGTTTGTAGTCTAAAGAGGATATAGATAGAGAACATATGTATAGAATATAGATATATCGATATGTTGTATACTTGTGTGTGTGTATAAGAAAATTAACAATTTTCCTTTTTAGATCAAATAACAGGTAGATATCAAACAATTTTCCTTTGTAGATCAAATCAACTGGAAATTCTCTCAAAATATATCCTTATATATTCTAATTTAGTAGATCTGAAGAAATGAAATTTGGAAATTAATTGATAGGTGTATTGGAGTCCAAATCATTGTACCAACAAGAGAATTAGATTAAAAAATAAAATTAACTGACAAAGTTTTCTCTTCCACTATCCCATCCCATTTATAGCAAAAACCTTTAGTTTTATGTGGCTGAATTAAACAATGTACGTGATTTGGTATTTATTTCGTGTTCATTTGTAACACAGACTTCATTTAAAATTTTTAATATTTTAAAGTTTCTTTAAATGTTTATAACATAGCCCAGTCTTTCCTAAATCATTTCTAATATAAGAGCCTGTTTAATCAGAGAGCTATAACTACTGTATCTCAAGTCAACTTGAATAACTGTAGTAGTGAGTGACAAAGCCTTCAATAGCTTTGCTGAGTAGAATGTTTTTAAGTAGGAAACAGATGTAGAGCCTGTACTATATTTCTCTTTCCATTCACATTTTCAAGAATGGTGTGTGGCTTTGTTTATCTTTCCTGAAAGGTATGAGGCCTTTTGCACTGTTTCATTATTGTTACTGTTTCACTAAAAGAAGCTGACAGCTCTCTTAACATTTCCTTCTATTATCATGCACTCCACAATGCTCAGGTTATTTTCACTCTGATAGAATGAAAATACACCACACTTGATCTGAGTTGTTCTCCCTATAGAAGAATGAAGCCAGACTAACTACAGGCCCTAGACTGCTTCTATTGTTCTCTTGGGTGATACTTAATCACCATCAGGTTTATAAAATTACTTTTTAGGTCAATGTAAGCAACATGGCATAGCACAATGGACACTAAAACCATAATCTTTTTTGTTTTCCCAAGGAAAATCTCAGATTTTAAAGGATATTTAGCAGGTACCCAAAGAAATAATAAAGCAGCTAGATATTTCTGAACATTAAGAAGCAGGATATTACAGTGAAAAGAAATGGGCTATGGAGAGAGACCAACCTGGGTTTGAATCCTGGCTCTGACATTTTCACTGTAGCTTTAGGCTACCATAACTGACTATTTGCCTCATCCTTAACTATAAAATAAGATTTTAATACCAATCATTCAGGGTTGTCGAAATAAGTGAAGATGTATCATAAGCTCCTAATATAGTCTGAAAATAGTAACTAAATGAATGGACACCTGCATAAGAAAACATCTGCCCTTTAGTCAGTCAAAATGCACTTATTGTGAACACCAACTAAATAAAACATGGTGTGAGACACTACAAAACCATTCAAATGCGCTAGTAAATGAGGCCTTTTAGTTATTCATCTAGTATTTTTATCTAGTCTCTATCAGGAATGACTGATAGAATCATTAAATGTATAGGTTAACTTGTTCCTATCATCAGTGAGATTATAGGTACATAATGAATCAATGAGCCATCCTTTCTGAAGCTGACCTTCAGGTTGCCACCCATACAATAATCTCTTCCTTTAGTTTCCCCCCTCTCCATCTCCTCATTTACTGGAGTGATAGACTTCTACAGGATTACAAAGGAAGAAGGAA
Organism: Balaenoptera physalus; assembly: GCF_965194825.1. Classification (NCBI taxonomy): domain Eukaryota; kingdom Metazoa; phylum Chordata; class Mammalia; order Artiodactyla; family Balaenopteridae; genus Balaenoptera; species Balaenoptera physalus. The sequence goes on along the minus strand of NC_138888.1, from coordinate 40,746,894 downwards.
GGAAGGAAGGAAGGGAGGGAGGGAGGGAGGGTGAGGGGAAGGGAGAGAAGGGGAGGGGAGAGAAAAGAAGAGAAGGAAGAAAGACACAAATAGAAAACTCTAAGATTTGGTTTAACCTGATTTAAGAACAAGCTGTATTATAAATCTCCTTAATGAATTAGTTTTGGTTTTGTTTTGGTCCTAAATAAGTGGTTAATGGAAGGTGACTTTAATAAATTTAGGAAAAAAATCCTATCCTTCACATATTTTTTTCTATAAATTCAATGTTGCCTTCTTTCTTAATTAGGCAAGAAATACATGATCCACACTATTTATAAAATGTTCAAATAATATACACACGTACCAAAACATGAAACTACTCTGCTACCTCCAACTGCTTCCTATTATTTTCTATTGTCAACAGTCCTTTCCTGCACTCTAATATAAATACAAAATATATACAACATGAATAGATGGATCAGTGCATGAATGTTTAGACATTTGCAGTCAAGCAGCCTTGGGTTTAAATCCTGGCTCTTCTTCCCAGCTGTGTGACTTTGTGTGTATTACTAAATATCCCTAACCTCAGTTTCCTCATGTGTGAAAGGGGTAATAATGATACTTTCTTGCAGGGTCACTGTGAGAATTTAATTAGGTAAGTTATTCAAGTTCCTCAGCATAATGTCTGGCATAAAACGAACATGCAATAATTCGAGCTGTTATTGTTCTTTACATCTTCTTCATATATTTTTTTTTGTTAACTCCCTTGTTTTCTTACAATGAACTAATGCAATTCATTAATATATGCCATTTTTAATTTTCATTTATTTTATGTTTTAGTAGACTAAATTTTTTTAGAGCAGTTTTAGGTTCACAGCAAAATTGAGAGGAAGGTACAGAGAATTCCCATATGCTCCCTACCCCTACACATGCATAGCATCCCTCATTATCAACATCCTCTACCTGAATAGTCTACATTTGTCATAATTGAACAAACATACCTACATTGATGATGAACTGACATTAATACAAAATCATCATCCAAAGACCACAGTTTCCATTAGGACACACTCTTGGTATTGTACATTTTATGGTTTAGACAAATTTATAATGGTATGTATCCACCTCTATAGTTTATACAGAGTAGTTTCTCTACTTTTTATTTTTTTAAATTTATTTAATTTATTATTTTTGGCTGCGTTGGGTCTTTGTTGCTGCGCATGGACTTTCTCTGGTTGCGGCGAGTGGGGGCTACTCTTCTTTGCAGTGTGTGGGCTTCTCATTGTGGTGGCTTCTCTTGTTGTGGAGCACGGGCTCTAGGCACGTGGGCTTCAGTAGTTGTGGTACGTGGGGCTCAGTAGTTCTGGCTCGTGGGCTCTAGAGCGCAGGTTCAGTAGTTGTGGCACACGGGCTTGGCTGCTCTGCAGCATGTGGGATCTTCCCGGACCAGGGCTCGAATCCATGTCCGCTGCATTGTAGGCAGATTCTTAACCACTGTGCCACCAGGGAAGCCCTAGTTTCTCTATTTTTAAAAATCTGAGTGCTTGCTGATATTCTGGAAATGTCTTCTATTTATTAAGAATATTTCTTGCTTACCCTTCCATTAAGACTACTAGCTTCAGAATTTTGTGACACTTCCTTTTTATTTACCTGTGTGTTTTGCTTACATAGGCCAACTTTTCTGTACATAAAATGATGGTCACTCTGCTGTAGTGTCCAAGCATCAATACAGGTATATCAATCACACTCTTCTCATAGAAGAAACAACGGAGAAATTACAAAGAGCAGTAATAAAGTCCGAGCATTGAACAAAAGAATGAGTAGAAAAGTGTCAACAAAATACGTTCATTGCACACATCAAAATGAAGAAATATAGACACAGAGGAAATCCATATAATATTGCAGACTGAGAAAAGTAACAGGAATACCTGTGACACTAGAATAGTCTTCTCTTGAGAAACACTGTAGCAAGACAAGCTTAAAGATTTGCACAATTTCTGATCTGGTGTGGTATGAGAGCAATGAGAAGCTCATGGCAAAAACTATCCCCTTAGCTATCTGCCAAGATGCCTGAAATGTCACCATTAGAGTTTTTATATTTATATTCTTTATTAAAATACAATGTCCATAGAAAGGGACATATTATAAGTTATCAGCCTACATGTAAGAGAACATGATTAAGGCTAATTGAGAGCAAGGCACTCTTGGTAAGGAAAACAGAATAGGTGTCTAAAGAGAAGGAACATTTCTGGTGTGGGAAGTTATGTTTGAATACAAGGGAAAGCCAAACTAAAAAGATAAGATGAAGGAAATTATTATATCAAAGACTAAAGTGAAAACAGTCCAGACAGGCAAAATTTCTCTCTTTCATTTAAGATAATGACCTACAAGCCACTGTTATACCTAAGCCCTCCAGAACGGAATTGTAATAGCCCATCTTCAATGATAAAAGAAAAAGAAAAAAAAAAAAAAATCAGAGACTCTAGGGTTGGGTAACCTTGCAAGGATTGCCATAGCTACAGACTCTCTGATTTATGGCAGTGTTAGGAACTGGGGCCTTCTCCTTTCTGAAATACTACAACATGCTATAAAAGGGCACTCTGAATCACAAGGCATGAAACAGCATGTCGAGGGAGGGATATTCCAAGTCAAAAATAATGGTGATAAATCAGAAGCAGTGAATGTGGCTATATGGTTTTATTTTGTTAAATAAAGTCTTTGCTACACTTTTTAGTACACTCTGTTGGTGACTAAAGCCATGACTGTCACACACAACTATAGGGATTTCTCTATTTAATAAGTATTCTCAAGCATGATACACTATCTTGCACTCAAATATTACAGAAATGAATATATTCAAGATATATATGTATAAAACCATATTTGTTTCTTTAATAAAGTAACTGAAAGCCATTCTTATTTTTAAAATTAACTATAGTTTGCCTGTAAATATATAAAGATGTAACAAAGCCCTGCTTTAATTATTAAAGCACATAGTGGGCCCTATGTGTGTGTATTTTAATTTTTAAATTCTCAAAAAGAAAAGCATAAATTTATACAGAAGATCAAAGTTGATTTAGTTATTGAATTAATTAGACATGAATAGTAGTACTTTCCTCAAAGAACATTCTGTAATCTTGATTTGAATTGAATAAATTTTAAAATTGTAAAATTTCTTAGATTTCAAAGCAGTTCAATAGGTTCAGTCACATAATTAGTTATTTGTGAATACATGTAAAAATTGTATATTTGAATAATTAGACTGCCATCTGTTTGTCATGCAGTTTGTTTCATCCTAAAGTAGATTCTTGGGTGCCAGGGCTTTAAAATTTACTCTTTTGAGTACTTATAAGTGATTTCAAAGTCCATGACATAATACTTACAGTTTGTCTTTGGCACAAATTATCATGTCTTGGCTCTCATTGACCTAAGCCAAAAGTTACTGTGGCTTCATGTTCTTCAGGTTTACATGAGTAAATCCCATGTTTGATGTTCATATGCAGAAAATCACCCTCTCCCACCAAATACATAATTAAACAAATAGAAACCAATTGCTGGTACTTGTGAGGGCTATAAACAGACTGAGGAGAGAGGGGTAATTAATTCTTAATCTTAAATCAGAGGTTTAAGGTAAATTAAAAATAGAATTTTGAATGACATTGTTTATTATTTTACCACTTACTCGATATAAAAAAACAAGCAAAAAATGATGCAAAACTGGTTTAGTGTTCCAACTAGTGGACAACTGTCTATCTATTAAGATAGAAAACTGAAATCAAAATGGAAAAGGTGATGATTTTATGGTACAAGGATGTACAAAATGACTAATGATTCCTAATGGAAAAGTGATTCATGTGAAAGCTTTTAAAATATGTTCATGTTTGTGATTTGAGGCATCATAAGGAATCTGGTTGATTATCTTTCACAAACATCAATATAAGAATAGCTTTTTTCTTAATATACAAAAGAGGAAGGTGTTATAATTTAAAGAAAAGGCTATACCCTGAAGAATTAAATTAACCTAAATTCCAACCCAAGCATCACTTTTTAAAAAAAACTGGAGTATAGTTGATTTACAATGTTTCAAGTGTATAGCAAATTCATTCAGTTATACATATATATGAGTTATACATATATATGAGTTATATATATATATATTCTTTTTCAAATTCTTTCCCATTATAGGTTATTAAAAGGTACTGAATATAGTTCCATGTGCTAGATGGTAGGTCCTTGGTGTTTATATATTTTATATACAGTACTGTGTATCTGTTAATCCCAAATTCCTAATTTACCTCTCCCCCTTTCCCCTTTGGTAACCATAAGTTTGTTTTCTACAAACATCAATTTTTAATAGTCATGTAACCTTAGAAAGCTACTTAACCATCTTTAAGTCCTAGTTTCCCCATCTGCAAATGGGACTTAAGGTTGTTGTGAGTATTAAATGAGGTAGTTTACAAAGTGCCCGCATATAGGACGCATTCAATACATTTTTTTTTTTTAAGAAATGCAAGTGATATCTGATTTAAGTTCTTTTTTTTTTTCTAGTGGAAAAAATTATTCCATACTATTATTCACCATAGACATTTGTGGACCCTCCAATACTGAAGTACAGTTTATGGCCACAAGTCAAGTCTAGAGCCAAGAGCCTTAGCTTCAAAAGTAACTGATTCATCAACTACTCATTGATAACACATTTAAGTAAATAACCTAACTGGTCAGATAGGCCAAAATTTACATAGATTAAAAAATAATAATAAGTTAAATCATAAACTAAGCATGTATTTTAGTTCAAATTCCAAAGTCTAATTATTTCTTTACTAAAATACAGGAAACCACTTAATTACAATGTTGATCAAAATGCATAAAAATGAACTATGTCTTCCTTCCATGTATATAAAATGGAGTCTCATGAATATTCAAATATACTTATAAAATAAAACCATTATTTTATCTATCAGTACATTTTTTTAAACATCTTTATTGGAGTATAATTGCTTTACAATGTTGTGTTAGTTTCTGCTTTATAACAAAGAGAATCAGCTATACATATACATATATTCCCATGTCCCCTCCCTCTTGCATCTCCCTCCCACCCTCCCTATTCCACCCCTCTAAGGGGACACAAAGCACGGACCTGATCTCCCTCTGCTATGCGGCTGCTTCCCACTAGCTATCTATTTTACACTTGGTAGTTTATATATGTCAATGCCACTCTCTCACTTCATCCCAGCTTACCCTTCTCCCTCCACGTGTCCTCAAAATTCATTCTCTACGTCTGCATCTTTATTCCTGTTTTGCCCCTAGGTTCTTCAGAACCATTTTTTTTTTTTTTAGATTCCATATATATGTGTTAGCATACGGTATTTGTTTTTCTCTTTCGGACTTACTTCACTCTGTATGACCGACTCTAGGTCCATCCACCTCACTACAAGTAACTCAATTTTGTTTCTTTTTATGGCTGAGTAATAGTCCATTGTATATATGTACCACATCTTCTTTATCCATTCATCTGTCAATGGACACTTAGATTGCTTCCATGTCCTGGCTATTGTAAATAGTGCTGCAGTGAACACTGTGGTACATGACTCTTTTTGAATTATGGTTTTCTCCGGGTATATGCCCAGTAGTGGGATTGCTGGGTCGTATGGTAGTTCTATTTTTAGTTTTTGAAGGAACCTCCATAATGTTCTCCATAGTGGCTGTATCAATTTACATTCCCACCAACAGTGCAGGAGGGTACCCTTTTCTCCACACCCTCTCCAGCATTTATTGTTTGTAGACTCTTTGATGATGGCCATTCTGACTGGTGTGAGGTGATACCTCATTGTAGTTTTGATTTGCACTTCTCTAATGATTACTGATGTTGAGCATCCTTTCATGTGTTTGTTGGCAATCTGTATATCTTCTTTGGAGAAATGTCTATTTAGGTCTTCTGCCCATTTTTGGTTTGGGTTGTTTGGTTTTTTGATATTGAGCTGCATGAGCTGCTTGTATATTTTGGAGATTAAGCCTTTGTCAGTTGCTTCGTTTGCAAATATTTTCTCCCATTCTGAGGGTTGTCTTTTCATCTTGTTTATGGTTTCCTTTGCTGTGCAAAAGCTTTTAAGTTTCATTAGGTCCCATTTGTTTATTTTTGTTTTTATTTCCCTTTCTCTAGGAGGTGAGTCAGAAAGGATCTTGCTGTGATTTATGTCATAGAGTGTTCTGCCTATGTTTTCCTCTAAGGGTTTTATAGTGTCTGGCCTTACATTGAGGTCTTTAATCCATTTTGAGTTTATTTTTGTGTATGGTATTAGGGAGTGTTCTAATTTCATTCTTTTACATGTAGTTGTCCAGTTTTCCCAGCACCACTTATTGAAGAGGCTGTCTTTCCTCCATTGTATATTCTTGACTCCTTTATGAAAGATAAGGTGACCATATGTGTGTGGGTTTGTCTCTGGGCTTTCTATCTTGTTTCATTGATCTATACAGTACCATACTGTCTTGATTACTGTAGCTTTGTAGTATAGTCTATCAGTACATTTTTAATGCAGCTTATGGTATTTATTTATTTAGTAACTGTAACTTAGGAAATTAGTAGCATAGGTTAAGAGAAAATTCAATTAACTAATCCACCAAGTTTTTATTATTCTGCTGTCACTTTTGATATTAACTTGCTTTTGATCTTCAGTCAATATATAAAATATATACTGCTTTGTACTGAACTATAAAGTTTAAGAAATATTTTTGAATTAGGATTTTACTGTACAATTCACTATAAATAACAAATCTTACTTCATGTTTTATTTACCTTTTCAAAATTTTAAAACCACCTTTGTTAAATAGAACCTCCTGGTTTAACATGAAGATTAAAACAATTTTTCTCCAAGTTGTTAGCAAATAGCTTGCTTTTCTTTCTATTCCATCTTCAAAAATTGACAGTTATCATCTTTTTAAGAAAGTAGATAAAGAAGAACAAGATACAGATCACTTTTGCATAAACTCTCCATGACATGAGTTCATCAACATGAATCAATCAGGGATCAATAAGAGGTAGTAGAGAAGGAGCATGGGCCTGGCACTTTGCTAGGTACTATAATATGGAGCCATTACAAGAATTAAGTCCAGAGATAAGCTAAAACTATGTATTGTACATCCTAATCAATATTCAGAATAACCGTTTAGTACCAAATCAAAAGGAGGCTCTGAACTGAAAATACATCAAAAAGTTATCTTTTGTTGTATAAACTGTAATCAAATACTGAATACATCTCTACTTGTCAGGTTGTAAAATAAGGTTGCTAAAATGAGTAAGATTTCAATGTCCTCTCTCTGGATGATTCAAGGGGACATAAATTATTGCCCAAGTACAAAAGCGTCTTTGATCACATTATGGCAACAGATTATTTTGAAAGTGTTATAAGCAATTCATTCATTAGTTTTTCAAAACACGCCTTAGACTTTGAAGTTATATTTTAAACAAACCCCCAACTACAATTTGTTTATATGGTCTTACTATTCAACATGTTATTGATAATACTTAATTTAATTTAATATCTTATGCTAGTAATAACAAGACATCAGTTCAATAAAATAGATTTATAAGTTAGTCATTGACTATTGTTTAAAATTAATTAGTTCACTGATAACCTACCTCCTTCTTAAAAGCATCTGTGATGGTCTACATACCATCAAACTGGAAACTATTTAAAACAACACAAGACTAAAAATTACAACTTGAAGGAATGCTGGCTTAGGAAAACTATAAGATTTAAGTTCAAAACTAAATTCTGAAACTCTTATTAGGAAGAGTGAAAAGAGCAAACGTTACTTACCAGTAGCAAATGAGGGAGAAGAGTCCTAACTTCCTGTTGCAGAAGTAAGAAAATAGTTTGCATAGGTTCACTGAATTTACAAAAAAGAAAAATGAAATGAGAAGTATTGCATTGTGTATATATTAGTTTTAGTGAACACATTAGAAAGTACTTCAAAAAAGGCAATTCTATGGGGTAGGGCTAAACTAAGTGGATAGGGAGAGAATCTAGATATGAAACATCTCAAAACCTTATTATTCAAGAACAATTAAAAGTTGATGCCTCAGTTTGTCTAAAGTTTGACAGTAGATTAATAATAGAAATATCCTCACTACCTACCAAGAACCTAAGGTGCAAGTATTCTGTGTACTGTTTGAACGAAAATGTGTCAGATACCAAGTGTTTGAATACTCTAGTAAAGTTATATTGTAAGAGATAATTTTTAATTGTGTAAAGTTAAGTGTCCACTTGAATTCTTGACTAGGTTTATAGCTACATAGAAGTAGGTTGCAGGAATCTCTTTAGATGGGGCCTATATTTTTTTCCCTGCAAAATAATTAGATCTGCTCATATTGTCAGTTAAAATATCAAAGTTCTATATTGTTAATATGAACAAGATAAAATTGAATGATCATTTTAAAAAATATTTTATTCAATATTGTCTCTTCACCTTGATTTTTTTTTTTTTTTTTTTTTACCGCACCTTGTTGCATGTGGGATCTCAGTTCCCTGACAAGGAATCAAACTGGCGCCCACTGCATAGGAAACGCAGAGTCTTAACCACTGGACTGCCAGGGAAGTCCCAGAATGATCATTTGTTACAAAAGAAGTTATCTAATGTTATCTCTACCTCTGAAAAATGAAAATATGGGTTCTGTAATATCTGGACCCTCATTATCCTTCTTCTCCTGACACAAAGAAGAAGTGTCCATTCCCCAAGCCAAGACTAATCTTTTCACATGTGCCAGTGGATATCATTCTCCCCTACTTTCTCCAGGACTATACTCTTATCAATTTTTCCTTTCTAGTCCTCATTATCCTTTTATTTTTTTACTGGTTCTACTGGTTTTGAACTAGAATGTTCAAATTATTCTAGTTTCTCCAATTTTTTTTTTTTCTATTTGCCCACATCTCCCTTCAGTTACAGATTCCTCTTACTGTTTTCTTTTCATAGGCAGGTTTGAGTTTGATGCTGGAAAAATAAGTAAGGAGCACATTCATCTAAAGACTTCTGTTTTTATTTCTGAGTTCAGGAAAGAATGGGTCAGAATTTTGAAAATAGTTGATAAGTTTGGAACAAGCATCATGAAGAGAAAAAAAGGGCTTACTAGCAATGCAAATTGAGGTTATTGAGCTATTAGAGTGACCACAGCTGATATCAACTTTCTCATCTAATTATTATATATGTTGAGAACTACATGTCTTTGGTAAAGAATAAGACAAGTGAAAAGATTCTACTTAATAAAACTGTAATTTTGACTATGAAAACTAACTCTTAAACTTGTGATTTCAACAAGTACCTAAATCTATTTTGCCTTAGGCTTCCATATTTGAACATATTTAGATATCAACCAAATGGTTATAACTGATAAGCTTTTGAGTTTCTGAATATTATATGACTGGCTTGAGTAAATATACCTTCACTATTTTAGGTCCATAAGAATATTTTAAATGAAAAATTTACCCTTGAGTAATTATGTCATTTTAAAAGAAGAAGTAAAACTGTCACTGTTTGCAGATGACATGATACTATACATAGAGAATCCTAAAGATGCTACCAGAAAACTACTAGAGCTAATCAATGAATTTGGTAAAGTAGCAGGATACAAAATTAATGTACACAAATCTCTTGCATTCCTATACACTAATGATGAAAAATCTGAAAGAGAAATTAAGGAAACACTCCCATTTACCATTGCAACAAAAAGAATAAAATACCTGGGAATAAAACTACCTAAGGAGACAAAAGACCCGTATGGAGAAAACTATAAGACACTGATGAAAGAAATTAAAGATGACATAAACAGATGGAGAGATATACCATGTTCTTGGATTGGAAGAATCAGTACTGTGAAAATGACTATACTACCCGAAGCAATCTACAGATTCAATGCAATCCCTATCAAACTACCAATGGTATTTTTCACAGAACTAGAACAAAAAATTTCACAATTTGTATGGAAACACAAAAGACCCCAAAGAGCCAAAGTAATCTTGAGAAAGAAAAACGGAGCTGGAGGAATCAGGCTCCCTGACTTCAGACTATACTACAAACCTACAGTAATCAAGACAGAATGGTACTGGCACAAAAACAGAAATATAGATCAATGGAACAGGATAGAAAGCCCAGAGATAAACCCACACACATATGGTCACTTTATCTTTGATAAAGGAGGCAAGGATATACAATGGAGAAAAGACAGCCTCTTCAGTAAGTGGTGCTGGGAAAACTGAACAACTACATGTAAAAGAATGAAATTAGAACACTCCCTAACACCAGACACAAAAATAAACTCAAAATGGATTATTTAATGTAAGGCCAGACACTATAAAACTCTTAGAGGAAAACATAGGCAGAACACTCTATGACATAAATCGCAGCAAGATCCTTTTTAACCCACCTCCTAGAGAAATGGAAATAAAAACAAAAATAAACAAATGGGACCTAATGAAACTTAAAAGCTTTTGCACAGCAAAGGAAACCATAAACAAGATGAAAAGACAACCCTCAGAATGGGAGAAAATATTTGCAAACGAAGCAACTGACAAAGGCTTAATCTCCAAAATATACAAGCAGCTCATGCAGCTCAATATCAAAAAACCAAACAACCCAAACCAAAAATGGGCAGAAGACCTAAATAGACATTTCTCCAAAGAAGATATACAGATTGCCAACAAACACATGAAAGGATGCTCAACATCAGTAATCATTAGAGAAGTGCAAATCAAAACTACAATGAGGTATCACCTCACACCAGTCAGAATGGCCATCATCAAAGAGTCTACAAACAATAAATGCTGGAGAGGGTGTGGAGAAAAGGGTACCCTCCTGCACTGTTGGTGGGAATGTAAATTGATACAGCCACTATGGAGAACATTATGGAGGTTCCTTCAAAAACTAAAAATAGAACTACCATACGACCCAGCAATCCCACTACTGGGCATATACCCAGAGAAAACCATAATTCAAAAAGAGTCATGTACCACAGTGTTCACTGCAGCACTATTTACAATAGCCAGGACATGGAAGCAATCTAAGTGTCCATTGACAGATGAATGGATAAAGAAGATGTGGCACATATATACAATGGACTATTACTCAGCCATAAAACGAAAGGAAATTGAGTTATTTGTAGTGAGGTGGATGGACCTAGAGACTGTCATACAGAGTGAAGTAAGTCAGAAAGAGAAAAACAAATACTGTATGCTAACACATATATATGGAATCTAAAAAAAAAGTGGTTCTGAAGAACCTAGGGGCAGGACTGGAATCAAGACGCACACATAGATAATAGACTTGAGTACATGGGGAGGGGGAAGGGTAAGCTGGGACGAAGTGAGAGAGTGGCATGGACATATATACACTACCTAATGTAAAATAGATAGCTAGTGGGAAGCAGCCACATAGCACAGGGAGATCAGCTCGGTGCTTTTTGTCCACCTAGAGGGCTGGGATAGGGATGTTGGAGAGAGACGCAAGAGAAAGGAGATATGGGGATATATGTATATGTATAGCTGATTCACTACGTTATACAGCAGAAACTAACACACCATCGTAAAGCAATTATACTCCAATAAAGATGTTTAAAAAATAATATAAAAACCATCTAAGAATTAAAAAATAAGATGTGTGACTTTGTATTCAAAATGCAAGAATATGTTTTCTGGATTGAGATGTGGTCTCACTCAAAGGGTGTTCACACACCCACAAAAAAAAATGAAGAAGAAGAGCACAGCAGAGGTAGATTGAGTATTCAATGTAGTGGTGCAAGGAACATACAGAGTAATTGGTGGGATCTACACAGAGCTCCAATCCCTCATTGCAGTCTGTTCCTGACATAAATCCCAGCCTTAGGAGCCCATAAAATTCTTCTATAAATCCTCCTTTTTAGTTAAGCTTAGTAAAATTTTTCTTGCTACAAATTTCTAGCTAAATTATTTGCAAAGAATTGTTTCTATAAGCCATCTCTACTTGCTCACCTCACATCATTCAAAGGACTTCAGTCCACCTTTCACCTATACTACTTAAGCAACATAAAGATCAAATAGAGCATCTTCTATTATACTCCATCAATGATTCAAAATTATGTCACATTTTAGTTTGCTTCGTAAGTGGACCATAGTATTCTTGCACATGCTTTTGTTTTACTTGGAGTTTCTCCTTACATTGATCTTTCTTTTTCCTGAAACATGCAAACATATTCCTTTCTGAGGCTCTGAGGAGGAATGCTCTCCGCTTCTAGCCCCATGAAACCCAACTACACAGACATAAAAGTACAGACACTGCTGTCTTGCCGTGGTTAATGCCTGTTCACTCTAAAGTTCTCAGTTTTACTATCGCTTCCATGTTAAGACTTTCTCTGACTCTACCCACATTAATTGTTTCCCTGTTTAACTCTCATAGCATGCTATACTTCTTCATGGAAATAATCACAATTTTTAATCATTATGTAATTGTTTAATGTCTGTTCAAACCCCTACCCACCCAACATCCTTTAAAAAGCTATGGACCACCCTGAGGAAAAATGCTTTATTTATTTTATTTAACACTGTATGTCTTATGCTTTTCCCACACTTCATGCCTAATAAATAGTAAAACTTCCTCTCTAATTTAAACACAGATTTATGCTTATTAGCCAAGATACTGTTAGTACTCATACTATTCTTTGGTTATAAGGGGAGTATTTGAGGGTGTTAATTCTTTCAAATGTGTAATTCTCAGAGCATGAATAGAAAGTAGTTTTCTTCTTGTGTGTCGATGTTTATCTACTAGTATTGACGGTCTATAACGCAACCTTGAGATGGACTCTGAGGCTGAGGTTAGGTTCAGCAGGAAAGAGTAAATAAGAGAGAAATTCTCTCTGCTAGGGACAAAGGAAAAGTTAGTGGGATGTAGTTCTTCATTCTCATGTTTGACATCTTTGGCCTAGTAAAATTATATTACCCATGGTGCTAATTACATATCTAGTTGATTAACTGTCTTAACTGAAGTATTACTGAGATTGAAGTTCCAAGATCATCTTAGCATTTTACTGGTTTGAAAGAAATACAGGCATGAAATTTAATTTCCAGGTTAGTCCAAATGCTTCTATAGCCTGAATCCGTTCAAAAGGTCTCTTTGAGTAAGTCAGTGGGTAGATCCTAGTTTGCATATCATATTACTAAATCAAGGCTCAGGAGAATTTAATATCCTCTTTAACTCTGGCTCTGAAGTATCTTAACCTCACTAGTTTCATTTACCCATCTGGAAAATGAAGATCATAAAACCTTACATGAGTAACTGTTAAATGAAACTATACATTTTTAAAGTTATACTTAATTACATTTTGTGAAAACAATATTTTTAAATATTGGCTTTAATCTTGGTGTGATGAAATGGTAAGTGGCAAAACATCAAAAGATGATAGCTTAGACACAATTTCTAAAAATAAATAACCACTTTGATTTGAAGCAGTAATGTATGTTAGTAAAGAGAGGACCCAGCCTTGGATATGATTCCAGAAAAGATTTTAATAGTTTCATTTGGAACTAATACCACTTAACTCTTACAAAGTAAGACTCAGTAATTCAGGTTTCATTATGTAAACACCTTTGGCATTTCATTTACTTTCTGGGCATAAACAGCTCGTAAAACAATAGAAGAACAGGATTATCTCAATATTAGTTCTTCGATTAATTCTCGAAATGGCTTGAGGACAGAAGCAAATGTTTCAATCTGTTGTGTACTACGTGAAATTAGGATTTTTCTTCTTGAAAAAAATATAATAACTTTTAAGGTAAAATCTGTTTGGAGCTCAGTATTATGATTTGTGATACAAATGAACAACATCAAGAAAGTAAGCAAACACAAATGTCATAGTCAGTCCTACTCCCAGGTTGTAGTCTAGACATTGTCATTAACAATATCTATACCCCTTCCTTAATCTTTTTTCAAGTACCTCAGTTTCTGTCTGTTCCTAGTCCTTTTAGTACTATAATCCCAATAACTTTTTAAAATCTCCTCTGTGACCTATAATAAATTGATTATACAAACTTCCATCACTCTCATTTCTCCATTTTACACATTATCCAGACTAGCTTCCATGTTTCTTCATTAAAGTCCCTTGTATATACTTTAAAGGTTATGCTAAGCTAAATCTCAACTCACTATCTACTTGATGCATATGTGCACTATGCAGCCAGGTTGCCCATAAATTTATGACCACAAACCTCAGGTAGGCGTTAGTGTAGTAATGAATCTACTAATATTTCCTACCTTCTCAAAGTTCTAACACCTCTTCTTTCATCCTCACCTCAGACCATGATTTTCTTCCAATTTTACTGAAACACACAAGCAACAAGAAGAGTCCTATTCAAGCACTTGGACACAAGAACTGCCTCTGTCTGCTTACATTCACCTCTCTTATTAGATGAACCAGTTGTGCTCCTATCTAAAGCCAATCGCTCTACTGTGCACTAGATTGCATTCCTTTTGCCAAAGGAATGACGTCACATCACTCTGGTAACTTTCCCCTATTTTTCCCACAAAATGAATTATTTTTTTTCAGCTACATTTTTCTTATCCACAAACATTACTTTTATCATCTTAAAAAAACAAAAAGAAGCAAACAAAAATACTTGACCCCGCATCCCCATCTAGCTACAACCCTTTCTGCTCACTTTTACAGCAAAACTTCCTGAAATATTTATCAGTATTTGCCACCTCCTCCCACTCTCTCTTGAACTTGCCCCAATTAGACTTTCACCTTACCAGTCTACCAACACCACTCCTGACAATGTCGCCAAAGAATTCCATGTTGCTCAATCCAATGATCAATTCTCAGTCCTCTTATTAATTGATATATCAGCAAAATTTGATATAACCAGTATCAATGGCCACTCTTCAGTCTCCTTTGCTAGTCCCTCTTCATCTCCCTAACATCTAAGTGCTGGAGTATACATGAACTCAAGCCTCTGTACTCACTCCATACGTGATCTCAGCTAGCATTTTGTTTTTAAATTTCATCTATAAATTATTTCCAAATTTAGAGTTCCATTAGATACATCTACCTTGAACCCCAAACCTGTAGTTCCAATCATTTACTTGACTTATCCACTTGCATATCTAATAGGCATCCCAAGTTTTACTTGTCCAATACCAAACTCCCAGTGTTCTTCCAAAAACCTGATTCTCCTAACATTCTTCTTCTCAGTAGTAGCAACTCCAGTCATCCAGGAGTTTTGTCATTCTGGGACAAAAGCCCAGAATCATGTTTGACTCATTTTTTATTTCACAGCCCAAATCAACATGTTAGCTAATCCTACTAGATCTACCTTCAAAACATCACCTTAATCTGTGTATTTCTCATGACCTCCATTTCTGCATGATCAAGGCATAATCATCTATCACCTAAACTAGTGCAAAAGCCATCAATATGGTTTCTCTGTCTTCTGCTACTATCTCCCTTGCTCACTTTGCTCCAGCCACACTAGCTTCCTTGATGACTTTGAAACAGGAGAGGCATGCACCTACTCAATGCCTTTGTCCTTGCTGTTCCCTCTACCCAGGTTGTTCTTCCCCCAGATATCCACATGCCACATTTCCATCTACTCCTTCAGATATTTCTTCAAATATCCCTTCTGGTAAGGCCTTTCCTATTTAATATTATATCCCATCCATCTCACTGCATAACCTTAGTAGACATTTTATATGTGTATATATGATATATATTTGATATATGAATGTATTCTATATGGTATGTCAGAGACAAGCATTTTTTTTTCAAAGCAGGATATATTAATCACTCAAAGCATCAGCCATTAATATGGTCAATCACATTCCTTTGGCATGTTTTACTTTTCTTGCTGACCTGACAAATTAATTACATAGACAATATTTTCCACTTTAATATATCATTAATAAAGATATTGCATTAGGTTTAGAAGAAAAACATAATAGGCCTGAGATAATTATAAAATCTAACTTCTATTAATTTCCTTAGGTTTTTAAAAAATTTTTTTATTGGAGTATAGTTGCTTTACAATGTTGTGTTAGTTTCCGCTGTACAATGAAGTGAATTAGCTATATGTGTACCTATATCCCCTCCCTCTTGGCCTCCCTCCCACCCCCCACCCCGCATCCCACCCATCTAGGTCATCACAGAGCACCCAGCTGGGCTCCCTGTGCTATACAGCAGGTTCCCACTAGCTATCTATTTTACGCATGGTAGTGTATATATGTCAATCCTAATCTCCCAATTCATCCCACCCTCCCCTTCCCCCAACCCGTGTCTACATGTCCATTCTCTACATCTGTATCTCTATTACTGCCCTGCAAATCTGTTCATCTGTACCATTTTTCTAGATTCCACATATATGAGTTAATATTTGATACTTGTTTTTCTCTTTCTGACTTACTTCACTTTGTATGACAGCCTCTAAGTCCATCCACAACTCTACAAATGACCCAGTTTCATTCCTTTTTATGGCTGAGCAATATTCCACTGTATATATGTACCACATCTTCTTTATCTATTCATCTGTCATTGGACATTTAGGTTGTTTCCATGTCCTGGCTATCGTAAATAGTGCTGCAATGAACATTAGGGTACATGTGTCTTTTTGAATTATGGCTTTCTCAGGGTATATGCCCAGTAGTGGGATTGCTAGGTCATATGGTAGTTCTATATGACTCTCATTCACATTTTTCATCTTTAAAAGAATATAAGCTTTAAAAAGAAAACAATATATTATTTTCTTCTATAATTTCTTATAGTAGTGCATTTTTTTGAGCAAATAAAATTTGGTACCAAATCAAAAGTTTCAGTAGTAGCAACACTACTTTTCAAACATCACTGATGATTTATAAAAGCAAATAAAATCATTAAATGTAAGAATAAAAGCAAGGGTTGACTTGACTGAAGCCTTTAATGCTACATTTGCTAGCCACATCAATGGTCTAAAATCGTGTTCTCAAATTTTATCATTCATTAGAATCATGTGAATGGCTGGCTAAAATGTAGATGACTATAAACCTCATGCTATAGTTTTTGACTCAGTAAATCCTGCATGAGGCCCAATAATTTGCATTTTTATCAATTCTCCAGGTGATATTAGCTCAGAAACCACACTTTGAAAACCGCTGGCTTAAACTATCTTGCAGATTTACTGAAAGATAAACTCTTTCCAGAAAAAAAAACAAAAACAAAAAACTCCCACTTTCCCCATGCTTAGAGTAAGGAGATGGTATTCATTTTTTTGTTCACCGTTTGGTGTTAGAATTTCCTTTTGCCTTTATGGGATTCAGACCACACTTCACGCTGATACCACTAAAACAAAGCAATTTTAGGGCAATATGGCTTTAGGACATGTATCCAATAATATTGTAATATCCTAGATTATGTAGCTACAGCTATAATTTATAATCTTATACATATGACTCTCCATTGTGTTACTTCTGAAAAGGGAAATCCGGGATAAAATGAACAGAAGTTTTAGAGTATCGTGAAGAATTATATCAAAATCAAAACAATGGCATTTCAGAGAGTCTGATTATGTGGTATTATTCTTGATTTACTAACTAGATGTGCAGCTGAATCTTTTAAAATCCAATTGCCAACATAAAGAAAAAGCCCTTAGCCTCTCCCTCATAGCTTCTACTTTCCATTGACATTTTGCTATTAAAATATGTCTTCTGACAATCTAGATGATTTTACAACCACCATCGTTTCTCTTCACACTCTTTTCAAGATTAAAGGGGCTATGAAAACAGATAGAAAAATAAGACTATGGTGTGTACTGCTGATTGGAAAGTAGTTAGTGTGTGTGATTCACTGTAAAGTATAGCTTGATTGAGAAAAATGAGACTCTGGAACTTACAAGGTTTATCTATTCCTTTTATTTACAGTTCCTGGTAAGCAGGCAACTAAGAAGGCAACTCCTAAAATGAGCACAGTACATCACAGTTAGCTATCATGACTGAGCCTACTCAACAGGTAACATTTGTTTTGGCTATTGCTCTTAATCCTAGTTTAAGCCACTTCTTTCACTGTACTCCCATTCACTGCAGTCTGTTAGAAGGTAATACAGTACCATTTCATTCTGCTACATTCATATTTTAAAGGTAATAAACTCTAAGGCATTTGTATTCAAAATAGTGATATCATTCCCATCCATAAATTTTATACACTAACATATCTAAGTATTATGATTTTTAAAATATGTAGTACTTTTTGTTGAAAATGTTGACAGAATAGGAATGTTAAAGTGACTGCTATACAGTCCCCTGAGACATAGAAGCACAGAGTTATGAAGATGAACACCTTCATCTGGGCTCATAAAATTTTAACACATATCTTCTATGGTGGTTTAATTTCTAAATTTAATTCTGAATCTATTTTTTTAATTACTGTCTTGATTGTTGTTATAGAAATTAGTGACTGAAGAACAATTAGGGGAAAAAAGCTCAAAACCAGAATTTCCATAGAAATAAAGGACTGAATGTGATCTACAGATTATTCTGACTATTCAGAATTACTGAGCATATGATGTGCTAGAAGAACACCACAGATTTACAAAACTCAAAAGCTACCATGACTTTTTCTCACAAAAGAAAGGGTATCCTACACCAGAAAATTAAAAGTATTGATTTAACAACTGTGCCAAGATAATCATGAGTTTGGCACACTTTGTCTCTATGGCATGACATTAAAAACAAAATCCAAGGACCTAAATGGAATATATTAATGTGTGGAAGTCAATGAAAACTCAAGATACTGAAATTGAGAATAAAATTTTCTTTGATTTATATGAAAAAGCCCTTGATCATCAGCTACTATCTAATGGGCTTCTCCATTCCTTAGGAATAAGTAAAAAATAAATCTATGAACCTCATGATAAATACCACTAATAAAATATCAGATGGTTTAAAATAAACAAAAGCAAACTAAGATTTTAATCACTATTGACTATGTCTTAAGAAGGAATGAAATACAATTCCAGAAAATTAAAAAACAAACAACAACAAAAAACTAAAAACGCTTTCTCAGGAAAAGAAAAAAGAAACAAAGGAAAGTTTACCTTTCAGGGATTTCCCATTAATACTAGAAACTAAAATCTCTGCCATAATTCTAAACATATTTATTAGATCCAGCATGGTTGCTCATGTCCAAAGCAGTGGAAAGCAATAGGCAAAGGATTACTGGGGTCTCATTTATCCCTTTGTATTTATGTGCTTTTTTGATATTCTGCTTCATTTTTTAAATGATTGAGGATGCTTTCACAGTTATGGTGTAACAAGGTAAAAAGTGGATGGGGAAATAAGGGCAAGAAAAAATAAAGATTGGAAGATAATAGGAAGTAGGATAAAATATACAGATACAGCTGATGATATAGATAACGTTAGATATATAGATATAGATACAGATGTTGATTACAATATAGATACCATAAACTCCTACAGTTACCAAAGGTGGGTTACAAATTTGCCTCTAGGCTTAATTTTTTTTTTAATATTTATTTATTTGGCTATGCCAGGTCTTAGTTGCGGCACGCGGTATCTTCATCGCCGCGTGCAAGATCTTCGTTGCAGCATGTGGGATCTTTTTTAGTTGCAGCATGCGGGCTCTTAGTTGCAGCATGCGGGATCTAGTGCCCAGACCAGGGATTGAACCCAGGGCCTCTGCCTTCGGAATGCAGAGTCCTAACCACTGGACCACCGGGGAAGTCCCAAGGCTTAAATTTTTTAATTGAGAAAATCACATTTTCTAAAATAGTCAATTTTATGCAACCAGTAATGATCAAAAGTAAATGAACGTATTTGAACCATAATAATTTCTCATTTGTTTCTGATATTCTTCAGATTTCTCCACAGTCCTCCCCTAAAAGTTCCCAAATTTTATATTTTGCAACTGAAAGACAACAGTTGAAACTTAACTCCTCTTATCTGCTAACAACCTTGATTTTCAAGGTAAAATATTGCTATATTTGAGATCTATGTAGGACTTTAATACACTGTTCTCTGTGTTTTTTCTCATACCATCACTACTAATTCATCTACATTTCAAGTTATTATTACTCCCTAGAGGAAATCATAAATCATGTTTAATATATTTTTTCATAGGCAAGGGAAAAAACTGTCCATTTTGCATTATTAATTAAAACAACAAGAGTTAGTTTAACACTTACTGCTAATGGGGTCAGGAGCCATTGACAAAGCAGAGTAGCACTGCTGCTTTTCCAGCCTTTATCTAAAGTGCATTCCTGGGTGACTTTATCCACCCATTTAATCTCCTAAACTTTTAAATCTAATTTTTCCTTTTAAATCCTCTTTTCTTGTTTTGTTTTGTCTCCTAACCCTGAAGTTCTCTTAGATAAGCTCTAAATTCAGTTGAAATAATCCCTATTGATTCTTGTGTTTCTCATAAAGTTCGAGAACAGGAAAACAAACTCAGATCAAAAGCTGAAATAAATGTCACTGAGCTAATAAAAACAATAAATGCATTTAATATTTAAGCCAGCAATAGATATTTTCAGCAGAAAATATACATCCAATAACAGCAAACCTCCATAACATTTACTAAATGCTCAGCTAATCCTTATATACCCCTACATGGCAGGTGCCATTATCCACATTTTACAGATAAGGGAATTGACAAGAGGTAGATTAGTTTGTCCAAAACCACATAGCTACTGAGGGATGGAGCTGTGATTCTAATTCTAACAGTCTGCTCCAGCCCATGCTGGAACCTCTAAACTGCATCCCCTAAGAGGGAACTGTTCAAAGGCTGATCACCCTGTTCCATATGCAGCTTCTTATATGATCTTGATTATTTGCGCTCTCATATCCAGCTGCTAACACTCCTTCTTAGCAATTTAATGTTACCAAATAAAGCATTTAAAATTTACACAAAGGAGAAAAATTCTGAAGTCAGACATTACACAGGACTGGGTCCTGATAAATAGATTTTTATAGGTAGAAATGGGAGAAGGGCACTACTAATGGAAGAAACATCAAGAGCAAGGACAAAGTGGCAGGGAAGACAGATGTAGGCTCTGGAGTGGCAGCTGCGGAGCATGGTTTCAGTGTGCAGTGTTAGGAGAAGTCGGAGTGAAATAACCACTGAGGACCAGATGATGCGAGCCTTGAATTTCAAGAAAGAACACAAGTGGAAGTCATAGAAGATTATGGAATCAGAGAGTAATATGATAAGACATGGGATTTAAGAAACTTTCTTTTGCAACAGTGAGAAAAATTGATAGGGAAGGCTGAAGGCTAGAGATGATGGGAAGACCAATTAGGAAGCTATAACAATTGTCCAAACTATTGGAAGAGAGGGTGTCAGTCAGGTCAGTGACAATGTTAACAGAAAGGAGAGGATGGATGCAAGAGAAACTGCAGAAATAGAATTGACTTTTCTTGGTAGTTTCTTACACTTGGTTTCTGAGATAGAGAAAAGAAAATTAAAAATTAATTCTAAAATGTCATGACTAGTTGATTGCAAAAAATATGGAGCCATTAACCCAGCAAAAGATCATAAAAGAAAATGCTTAGCATTAAGACAAGTTTGATTGTGAACATGATTAATGTGAGGTGATAGGACAAAATCTATGTAAAGAACCCTATCAAGTATTTATTGAGTATGGAACTCAATGGAGAGATTGAGGGGATAGATGTATATTTTAGAGTTGTCAATATAGATGATAGTTGAAATTATGGCAATAAATGACACAGCAGAGAAAAAGAAAAAGAGAAAATAATATAGAAAAGGAAACCTGAGAAGAGATTCTTGAATACATATATTTAGAAATAAAAGGAGAGTTAAGAAGGAAATGTCAAAAGGTTAGCATAAAATAATCACACAGAAGCCAAAGAATAAATTTTCATAAAGATGTGTAAAGTCTAGTTTCTGTAACAAGGTCCTTAATTCCCAGAACACCCATAATGGCTCTGCTTCCATGATACTAGCCTGACTATGCTCTATGGTGGATATTACAAAAACTATGTGAAAATCATGATTCTAACAACATAATTAGTGATTTAAAAAAATGAAGTCAATAAAGATATATTGTGAACTATAAAAAAAGAAGATAATGAGGTAGAAAAAGATGAGAAATGAGAAAAAGCTATTTGATTTTATAATTACGTGACTTTTTTTAGAGAAATTTCAGAAGAGTGATAGGGATAAAATTTATATTGCCAGGTACTGAAATGTCAATATATAGTATACACGGAAGTGAAAGCAAAGAGTAGGTTCACTGAGAGTTATTAAATGGTGAAATATACTGTTGTAAACATTTGTTATATTGCTATTTATTTTATTTTAATTACTTTTGGTAGCCCAGCATGTGAACCCTGTCCTACATTTGTGGGATGTCCCATTGTATACATTTTGGTGGGTGACTTGAGAAGCTAGAAAGGTGAGGCACACTCCTTTAAGCCCACCCTAGCAGCTAGGGTGAGAACACAGGGCTGGGGCTTGTCCTTGCACATGCTTTCGCCCACAACTTTGATTCTGGAGTGTGCCACACACTCCAGACAAGGAAAGAGAACAGACAGTTTCTTTGAGGAGCACCAGGAACATCCTACTTCTAGAAGCAGCAGAACCAAGTGCCAGCCACAGCAGCTAGTGTATAGTGGTGGTGGTAATGGCACTTCTCAGGCCACTTCTGACACATGAGTTTGGTGTAGTCCTGGCTGTATTGCCCATCTTGGTTCTTTTCTAATTTTTGACTCTGGTTTTCTAGCCTTCCAGACAGTTTGGAGAACTACTCAATATGCTTTAAATACATGACTTACTTGTGTATATCAGATAGAATTGATTTCTGTTTCTCACAGCTAAGAATACTGATTGATGAGTATGACAAAAGATCAAGGTAACTAGGAATTTTAGGCCTCTTGCTTGAGAATATTTGAAAAGGCTCAACATGGTATACAGGCTGGATAAGAAAGCAAGTGAAAATAGTGAAGGATTAATTTTATGGAGTAATGTAAAGTCCATAAGGACTTGAGAACTTGATGGGGATAAATAATAGGTTCATAAGAACAAAAGAGTAACAGAGATTAGAGGAGAATTTAACTGTGCAGTGTAGCACAAGTCAACAGATGATATGATTCCATGCTTTCCAGCAACTACATGGAATCAACCTGACTTTGCCACTGGCTACACCCCCTTAAGGAGTGGTTGCCAGACTAACAGGAAAGAGAGAGAGTCCCTGACTGACTTGATATCACCTGATTTACCTTACCTTCCTTTTAAATGTTTATGTCCAAGTAATACTTGCATATAGCAAAAATTGAAAAAGAAATGAAAAGCATGTAAGGAAAAACAACAGTTTCCTGCTTCAATCCTCCACAGCCTAGTCCTGTTTCCCCAGAGGAAAATATCTCTATTTCTATTTTTAGTTCTTCTGAAGTAAGAGTAAATTAAAACAAAAACAAAAGATCTTGAAAATTCCCCACTATGTACACTGTATACAAAATGAACCAATATTGTTAACATTCTGGGAGTGAAAATCTTGAAAATATATATAAATAGAATTGCCATAGGGTTACATGACTATGTGGACAGAGTGGAAAGTGGTAATGGCTTTTACTGTTTTTAAGTAATCAAGGCAAAGCAAAAATCAAAGTGTACAGTTATTCATATTTTATTTGCCTAAGTATCTAGTGCTTTTCATTATAAATGACTGGTCAATTTTTTTTTTAAGTACTTATCTTCCCCCAAAGAAAAACATAAAAAATTAAATTTGGTTGCAATTTATATAAATTAAGATATCATCTAAATAATGATTTAGAATTTTAAAATTACAAACCTAACTGACTTCAACTACCTGATATAGAATATGTAGACATTTATTATCAGAATATTTTAAAATTTTAAAAACACGTCTTAGGGTCAGGGCTAAAAATGTTATCTATTTCATCCTTCTATCCAATGGAGAAACTTTGTTGGAATATTTCTAATTCAGAACATCTATATCTTGGAAACTCTAGTTATTAGAAAGTTCTTCCTTATTTTCAGCCAATGTGCTTTCTATAATGTTTCCTCTTTTGTCAAAGTTAAGCTGACTTCAAAAACACAGCTTAAGTATCCTTCATTCTCCAGAAGCTTAAAATATTAAATAAAACATTTCTCCTAGCTAATATTCACAACTTTAATTACTTTTCATATGACACCCAAACCTGTCTGTCAGTCTCTCTTAAAATATGTTGACCTGAATTGAACACAATATTCCAGGCATTATATCATTGGTACAAGCATTTCACAGGATCAGAATGTTCTACTCCTAGTAACACAGCCTAAGAAAGAATTAGCTTTTTTGGCAAATGTGGTATCATATTGACCCTGTGGTCTTCCAAAGTTCTAAGTGTTTTTCATGTATTGCTCTCAAGTCAGGTCTTCCTTTAGACCATTAAACTTGCATAAGTTCTGTACCTATGATTCAGTGGGGAAAATGGTGTGTTCACTGCATAGTTCCATTTAACAATGTTTTCAGCCATCATTCATTTACTTATGCACAGCACAAGCCAATGAATGATTTCAAAGACCACAGAATAAGTTATCAGCTTGCTATGGGCTTGACATAATGAGGCTGTCAACAATTTTTTACTCAAGTGAAATAAATAGCCCTAAATAATAATTATGTATTTATTTAGTGTTATTACTCCTCAAGGCATTTTTCAATCACTGATTTCCAGCACATCATGTAATATAGGCAAGAAAATGTTTGTTATGATAGGACTTACCACATGTGAAAATATATTAGCTTTATCTTAATATAAAATCTTGAAAATTCTTGCAGGAAAGGGAGCTCCCCTCTTGGTAGTAGGCGTAGATAACTTTGTTTTCGCGGTAGCTCTCCAATCTGAGTTTTACATATGTCACATTTTTGTCTTTTCATTCTAAATGCCTTTCCAATTACCACTTTTCTTCCAGTATCTTTATTTGAATGATCATAATTTCTCCTCATGATGTCATGACTTCCTGTGGGGAAATAACAAGGGTAGTTATAGTGAATGCCAGTTGGGTATAGGAAAATTCGGGCTTCTCTGACTTAGCTTCAAAAGAAAACAGGGGAAACAAACAATTACTGATCATCCTCTGTGGTGCAGACACTAGGCTGAGATATTCCAGAGATATGATCTCATTTCAGTCTCATAAGATCCTGTAAGGGACATATTATTTTATTTTTGTTTTATAAATGAAAAAAATTGGCAGAACTAAGACTCAAAGAGATTATTTGGCCCAATAGCAGAATGTGATTTAGCTGAGATTCAAACACAGGTTTTCCTGATTCTGTATCCATTTTCTTTCCTCTGAAAGAGCTTAAGTGAAATTCATTACATATAGTAGGGGAATTAGGAATGCTTTTAAGCACCAAAAAAAAAAAAAAAAAAAGTGTGGCATAACCTCTTCCTGTATCCAGCATAAAGAGATTCTGCAGAGGCATCAGAACCCCAGTTTCCATATACAACAGGGCTAAAGAGCTTTAAATATGAACACTGTTTTAAGGAAGTTCCAGGTGAAGAAACAGATTGAATATTATATTTCATTGCACAAAGTAAAGTTGAACAAAATTCACAAATTCAGTTCCGTGGCCTACTAGTGAGAGTTTACAAATAATTAAGAGACCCCAGAAGACTTTGAAGAATCCAGATACATTGGGATAGAAGAGAGTTACATAAGGCATCTGCTGCATAACCGTCACTAGCTTGTAGATGTGATGATCTCACTCTGCCTGTTTCCATCTACTTGTGCCAATTTCAAGGTGAACATCTTACCCATCAAACTTGTCCATTCATCTCCCAACTGTTTGATTTTCTTTGCAAAGATGAAGTAACAAGGTGATATTTTATATTGTCTTTTGTCTTTCATGGGTTCAAAAAACTAGCTCAGTTTGTTCAAATTTTCCGTATCTTGAAGGAATGTCTAATGTGGCTTTTGCTGTGGATGGATTTCCTTTTCACAGGTGGCTGGCTTGCTTAGCAGCTGTTGTTTGATAGTTATTACAGTTAATTTACTTAGAAAATGAGGCTTTACTCTGCAGCACAAGGGTATTTTACACTTAGCTGACAAATCCAATGCCCTTCTAATTGCACTGGCATACTCAGATTGCCATGCCTCACCTTACTTATAAATCTCTGGCTCAGAAGTGTAGGCAGTACCCTGGGTTTAGAAACCCCTTAGCAACACACTTGCAATCAAGAATCATACTAAGAGTTCTATTTCTTCACAACTGTAGTTGGAGGGTTACCAGATGAGCATGGGAGAAGACCATTTCAATCTTTGGAATAGAAATCAGAACACCAAACCCTGACTCATTACGAGGAAGAGAAGTATATCTAATCTATTTTATTGTATAGTAAAATCCCCTCAGATCTTCATAGCTTGCATTCAAAAGCACCAGGTCCTTGGATTCAAGGAGCTTAGGGTACCATGGTGAGAGAGTTACATGGTGAAAGTCAACTCAGTTGTTCTTTTACATTGTTCAATTTCCAGTCAAACAAAAGTTTTGTTTCTGTCATTACTTCGATGCAATTGCAATACATATAGTGTGTTGTCAGGACTGTTAATGAAAGTGGATGAAGAAATTGTCTAAACTGGATGTTTGGAGGAACACCAAGAAAACTCCATGACTCAAAACAAATTTCCTACTCAGATGCTACACCTTTAGAATGTTATTAATTTGTGCGTTTTTTTTCTTTGAAGTGTATTTATATTCCCAGGGTGAGCCACATGTTTAAAATATTAATGTGATATTAGATCTTTTCAGAATGCCTTTTTCCTAACAGGAGCAACTCATGGAAATAAGTTTGTATATAATTATTAAGTGAAAAAGATAAATAGAAAATTACATGCATATGTATATGTATGTGTGTATGTGTGTATATGATCACAGCTTTTTAAGACAAAAATACAGAAACAGATTGGAAGGAAATACAACAAAATAGTAACAATCATTGTTACCAAGAGTGTGGATTCTTATATTTACTGATTCTGAATTTTCCAAATGCTTTATATATTTTTTAAATAAAATTTTAAAACAGTAGACTCTTGATAACAATGGTTAGTATGCATTTCATATTATTGAAAAAGGTAAAACGAAACACTGGCACTAAGAACTGGCTCTTAATGCACCCTCGTTGTTCCTCCTCCTATAAGTTGCCTGGCTGGTTCTCTGGCAGTTGTTAGCACCCAGGATGTCCTCCCACTTCAATTGTAATTTTGTGGGTCATGTGTTCCCCTGACCTTGGTCAGCTCTCATGCTCTACAGAGTTATGTGAAGACTTCTCTGTAACTTTCCCCATGTCTGTAAGTGCTTAGTTTCTACATGTCGCTATCACATTCCTCTGTAAGGGTGAATCAAATTTTGTTGTATTTCCCTGTCCTTTTATTTAAGAAGTGTCTTTCCCAAGGAAAGGTATTTGAATATCTTTCCACAAACATCAATCCACTCTTCTTTGTGACATTCATCTTCTGTGGGATTTTGTATCCCCCATCTAGAAATTGTCCCTTAACACATCATGGCACTGTTCTTTTTCATAGTACTATGATGTACTGAAATCGTATGTCAGCCTGTTTTTCTATTTTGTTCCTTCAGCTTTTTAATTTTTTTCCCAAGGGAAATAGGTGTGAGTGTCTCTTATTAAAGGCATCACAGTGCAAGCCAATTACAGTCTCATAATACATAATACCGTGCCTCACACTGGGTTGTTTTCCAAACTAGTGAGCTACTTTTGTTCTATCTGTCTGCCTATAACTTGATTAAATAATAATAATAAATTAAAAATAAAAAGTGAGGTCATAGGATAGTAAGGCAAATTCCCTAAAAACCTTAATGTACAAATCAAAGAAGCCTGTTGAGAACTGAATGTTAATAAAATTTTAGAATACTATGCCTTGTTAAAAAATTGTTAACCAGTGAAACCACATAAATCAGGTGTTTAATTCAAGGGACTCCTTGAGTTAGATTTAAAAGGAGAGGGATAAAATCCTATGATTGGCTGTGATTTAAAAGAGATCATACTGGGCATGGTTTAAGATTTGTTACATCTCTCCTGAAAGCTCATAAAGCAATTGATTAGCAATATATGTAGCAATTTTCAGAAACCTTGAGGATGTAAAATGTCAAATGTAACCAGAAATCTTATTTTCAGGGAGAATATATATTTCAAGATTTCATAAAAAAAAGAAAAACAAGAAATAAACAAAAAGAAGGTTTCATTAAAATTAGGAGAGCAAGGGTGAATTGTATTACAGAAAGACTGTGAATTTGAAAGCAGACATTGTCATCTGGAGTTTGGGATCAGCATCTCAATTTCTCATCTGATTTGTATTAGTCTTCTCAGATGTAGAAAGATTGTGAGGTTAGCTAGGGCTATGTCTTGCAGCTGCTCTGCTTTACTGAGGAGGCTAGTCCAAGGAAGCTGAGAGCTGCTTCAGGTCCTTTGGGAAAAGTCGATCCACTGGTTTCACACCACATTATTGCCTTTCAAAGCTGAATAATGGATTTGCAAGTGGATTTAAGAAAGTTAAGAGGAAACAGAATAACTTCTCATTATAATTTATTCTTATGTCTTTCTCTTTCCCTTAACCTATCTCAGGAAATATTAAGCATCATACTTATTTTCATTGATGGCTGGAAATATTTGCTGATTTTCAGAAGTAAAACTACTTCCATTTCCATTTTATAATATTGTTTCTATTCATAGACAAATTTTTATGTTTAAAAATATTTTGATGGTATGAGCTTAACATTGACAAATATACTTAATACAAGATAAAAAATACTCTATTTAAATTAGACACCAAAACGATGATGTTAGACTTTGAAAGAGACTCTCGTTTTAAATGTAGATCCTGTATTATTCCCTATTGATACATGAAAGCTAACAGATGGTATTTGTTCTCAGAAACAATTGACAAGTGTGATATTTGTTTTTCCTTTTCCATTTTAAAGGGGATATAGGAATATTTTTTTAAAAATTATTTTCCCTTTTGTTATATAAAACTTTCCTGCTTTGAACTTAACCAACTCAGCACGGCTAGTTGAAAAGTAAAAGATGCAGGGATTCAGTTACTCATTTGTTTCTGTTATACCTAACAATTACTTTGAATTCTTTATACTTCCACAGTTTTCTTCTGGTTTGATTGTTCAGGAATCAAGTAAATACTGTCTGGATCTATATGGTATCTATCTCCCTTTACTGTCTTTTGCCCCACAGCAAATTCGAGTTAAAAAGCAGGTGGTGTCTATTATGTATGCCTCCTCCCTTCACTGAAATCACTTCCTTGTGCTCCTGGGTAACATAAATTAAGACTAAGACAATTGGCCTGCAGGAATATAAGAGATTTCATAGTCCTCATGGTCAAGACTGACCCAAGAAGTTAGAAGCTTCCAAAAGATTTCGTATGCTTCCAAATTAAAATAAGGAACCAAGTTTTCTCCTACCAGCTACATCTTCTCCCAGCCTCAGCATCACACCATAATCACCCATATCCATAGACAAGTAGGGGAAAAGTGAAGCAGACAGAAGCAGGTGGGAAGAAAATGATTCATCAGGCTTGCATTCTATTCTTTCCTTACATGGGAGTAGGAAAGCACCCCCAGAAAAGAAGGGAGGTGACCTTGTCAAATTCCTTTCTAAGCATGTTAATGATAGGCCTCTAGTCAAATATACAAGTAGTATTTCCTAGAAAGGCTTTATGGATAGAATGCTTCTAGCAGGATGTACCAGCTCTGTCTAGGATTACCTATGGAAAAACACAAATAAACAAATAAAAAGAAAGAAAACTCAGGAATCTATGAATAAATAGAAATAACATGTAGTCTACATAATCATAATTATGTATACAGAGAAGTAGCATAACTGAAGCAATCCCTTTTGGGTATGTGATTTAGCCAAACACATCACTCAGAGAGGTCACATGTTAAATCTTGGCCAGAGCATGCGACCGAAAAGGGACCTGGGGAATGACATCAGCTATGTCAGTCCCCTTCAAGCTTCACTATTCTTTAAGACTACTGTATCCTTGAAGTTATTAGTAAAGCTCACACAAGATAAGATCTCTCACTCTCATAAGCTTGATTTAAAATCAGATCTGTTGTTATCTCAAGAGAAATAACTCATGGCTGCCCCCTTTTGTCCTGAGAGGTCTCTGATCCTGTACTGTCCATTTGAGTTTCAACATTTTATGATTCCCAACATTCATCCACAAACTCTCTAAGTTCTGGATTTTAGTGGACATTTTGGCACCCTATTTTAAAACCCCAAATTTCCAATTTCTGGATTTTTATGTACCAGAGCCTGAAAAACATATATCCTTGCATTTTACCGCCAAGCCTACATTTGTTGAGAATTCTGGCTAAACCAAGGTCTTAAATTATATCTGTTTTATACAGATATTCTACTGCAATTAGAACAAAGAAGATAATAGTCATCCATAACTTTTCTGCCTGTGATAGCACTCTTCCAATGAAAGGACAAATGTTTCTGCCCCTACTATTCCTAATTTTATTTTAATATTAGAGTTCGATGCAATTAACATTCTAACTGATAATTTTATATCAGATATAAGCTTAGTAAATCAAATATTAGTCATTTTGAGTGTTAATAGAATAGCGATATGTTAAAATTTAGATACTCAATTATTCATAAAGCATTTATTTTTTTTCCTACTATGTGGCAGATGTACTATGCTAAAAGCTATGGCAAATATAAAATATTATCATGATTCTTTCTTGGAAGAGTATTTAATATATAGAGAGAGTAAATCCAGTAACCAGGTAATTAAAATAAAATGTGACAAATGTTAGATTAAGTGTTGAGTGCTATGGAAACACAGAGAAAGAACTGATGAGCTGGAAGGAGGAGTCAATAAGATTCCTCTGAATAGGTGGCTGTTCGTCTGAGAATTGAAGACCGAATAGGAAGTCAGGTCATTAGGTGCAGGAGGATGGAAAGGGCATTTCACTGAGAGGAAAAAGCAGGCATGCAAGCAGAGCATGAAAGATGGTAACTGTTCAGAAACAGATAAGAGAGTGTATGGAGTGACTGGAAGACAAAGGATGTGCTGGAGTACCACCAGTCTCTTGTAGGATACCATTTTAGAAGCTATTGCAGTGGCTCTGGCTTGAGATTTTGATGGACTCAATTAAGGCAGTGGCAGAGAATATTTTTAAAAAAGAAAGAGAAAAACAGGAGATATTCAGTAGTTTTATTGAGTATGCTATGAGTGAAAAATAAAAGAATAATATTTATACAATAGAATCTTACTCAGCCGTAAAAAAGAATGAAATAATGCCATTTGCAGCAACATGGATAGATCTAGAGATTATCATACTGAGTGAAGTAAACCAAAGACAAATATCATATGATATCACTTATATGTGGAATCTAAAAAAAAAAAAGATACAAATGAACTTATTTGCAAAACAGAAACAGACTCACAGACTTAGAAAACAAATGTATGGTTACCAAAGGGAAGAAGTGAGGGAGAGGGATAATTTAGGAGGTTGGGATTAACATACATACACTACTATATAAAAAATAGATAATCAACAAGGACCTACAGTACAGCACAGGGAACTCTACTCAATACTGTGTAATAACCTACATGAGAAAAGAATCTAAAATAGAAAAGATATATGCATATGTATAACTGCATCACTTTGTTGTACACCTGAAACTAACACAATATTGTAAATCAACTATCCTCCAATATAAAATAAAAATCTTAAAAAAATGATTTAAAAATTTTTTTTAAAAATAAAATAATAAAGGAGGATTTGTAGCAGTAGCAGGCCTCTAAGCCTTTGGGTTTAACAATCTGGTGATGAGATCAGCTTGCATAAGGATTACAGGAAGAAAAGCAGGTGTGTTGAGAGCCAGACACAGACCACGATTTCAACCCACTGAATTCCTCCCAGTTCTTGGAATAAACTAAAATTTTGTATATGCCTCTGAGTCCTCTGTCCATTCTATTCCCTCTGTCTGGGATGCACTACCACATTTTACCCTTCTTCATGACAAACTTCCTCAGGGCTTTCAGACACAGACCAAATATTATTTTGCAAATATTTCACAGGGGAGTAAGCATTTTATTGCTTATATATCTTCCTCTATTATGTACCTTCCTCACATGCCATCATCATTATTTCTTAGCTTTTCTTCTTCCTCCACTCAAACTATAAGGTACTCCAGGGCAGAAGCCATGCTCATTCCTTTAAACTCTGCACCTATCACAAAATAAGCACGTGAACATTAGTTTTTGTTTCTGGTGTTTGTTATGCCTTTTCTAAATTAATGTTAAGAGTACCAAAATTGGTTAACTTCAAATTATGTTTTGTGCAAGCAGAAAATCCTGCATACGTCTTAAGAATCAGATATAGGCATGGTTATTCACCTTTGCCTGTAAATAATGTCACATGTTTTCTTGTGTGCATGTAAGCATACAGTTAGTATACATTTATGTACATTCACTAGCCAGGATAAAAACTATAATAATAATAACAATAACAACAACAACAATAATAATAATTCATTTGATGCTTCTTTGAACACCCAAAACATTTGAAAAGACAATTAGTTGCTGTTGTTGGCATATGATGTCTGAATTTTTATGATTCTAGTCAGTCAGTGAATCAGGAATCAGTGAATTTGTCACTTTCTATTTTCTAGCTTGGTTGCTTTTGTGCGCCATCATTCCACCAATGTCAAGTGTTAATGCAATTGACTGGTAGTATGTACAAAATAATCTCTCTCTCTCTCCTTTTTTTAGTAGACTGTGGTTTTAAGAGCTAAACTGAAAATCTTTTTGATCTAAACAGTTCTAATTACCTTGCTTTAAAAAAGTGTCCCTTTAGTTGATTACCTTTCTAAGTTATCTCACTAGGAACATGGCATTCTTTTTTTTTTTTTCTCTAGGCTCTGTTTCTTTCAACGACTTTCCAGAACTCCCAATGAAGTATAAAAACCCAATAGTGTACAAAAACTTTGCAATTTCCACTGGGTTCAATTCCAAATAAATCAAATTTTGAGGTCAGTCCTAAGGGCTACATGATATGTCCACATTAGAGCAAAGTAATAAGTGAACCCGAAACATCAATAGCTCACAGAATCATAAGCGTGGAGAATTAGGGAAAGGGGAACTTTTCCTGAAATGCTTCTAATCAGAATATGAGCTCTAATGACCATGTTTATATTAACTTCCAGCAGAGATGGCCACCCAGGCTGGAGTATTTTCCTGCTACTGCATGCTCAAAAAAGATTTCTGTGTTTTGAAGCAATTTAACCATCACATTCATGGCTGCAGCTTCTTGTTGCTTTATTTTTATAAAAAAGCAGTTCTTTTGGTGTTTGGTGTTCTTTACTGTTTAGACGTTCTGTCAAAAAGGATTTTTTCAATAAAGAAGTCAGTGGATACTGTGTGCCATTGCTCCCACACTCATTTGAAAGCTAACAGGGAGTCTTAGGGCTTTCATTCACTCTCAAGCACCATTACTGCTGAGTACATTAAATAATACCCCCTTTTTAGTGCATTTTCAATCTGAAAGAGAAATCTTGGATTTTAATATGTGATGTGCACTTGTACTGACAAATTTTCTTTAAAAAATCACTCAAAAGTTCAAAATTATAAATTGCTGAAAACTGTTTTATCAATATTGCTTTGAAGCAACCAAGGATTTCAGGGCATAAAAATGTTGGAAATTTCCGTTATGAGACCTTGTGTGTGTCTTCAAGTAGTTTTCCCTAATGAAGTGGGATACTCAGTGTTCTTAGAGAATTTTAACATGATGTAATTTCCTAAGGGATTTCCAGATAATCACAACTAACCCTAAACCAAATGCAAATTTCCCAAGGCAGTTTTATATCATGGTGCATCTCCCAGATTCAGGCCTGTCCAATCAGAGTTCCAGCCCGGATGTTCTGGGTACCTCTGAAGGGCAGTGCCCATCAAGGATGTCACTGTGATAACATCAGGCTACCCTTCTTAATGGGTGGCTCAAGGATGTTCCCAGAATGGAAAGTCATATCCTTGAAAAGCCTCTATTTTTTTCCCCTAGCAATGCCAGTCAGTTAACATTAACTTATTGTTAGACAAGAAATTGATGATAAACAGACAACCAGTTTTACTTATCTAGGATTAAGAAGGAAAGTAACTTTTCGTATAACATACCAGAAATCATGTGAAGCACTTTATATGTTTAATCCTACCAAGAATCCTAAAAAGAAGTCGACATTACTTCCATTTTTCATATGAGGAAATCCCTAATCATAGAAGACAATATCCTAAATATGATAGCTGCTTGCTTTGTATATTGTTTCATTTTTTAAATATTCTAAACAAAGAGAGATCCTTCAAAGGATTCACAGCTGTTCATGTCACTCATCTATAATAATCATTTACTGCTTTTCATAAAAGCATGAAGTCCAAACTCCTAACTTGATACTGAGGCTCTCTCTACCATCTCTCCATAAGCCACATTCCTTTCTTCTCTCTAATGTTCCAGATAACGTCTTCTGCTTCCAGCTCTCCCAACGAGCTGGTTCCTTCCTATCCTAGGCAGTATATGCTGTCCTTTCCATTCAGGAAGATCTCTCCAATCATCTCCACTCCCAATTCATCAGGTTAACTTTTACTCATTCTTTAATCCTTGGAATAAATAGCACTTACTCAAGACAGTTTGAAACTATAATTTCTGCAAGACTATTGAAATATATTTTGGTACTATGAGGGCACATACTAAATCTTGTTATATATTGTATAACAAGATGCCCTCAAAACATCCTCTGTTTAGTCCCCTGAGTATGTATTTCCCTTTCAATTAATTAACTTTTTTAATCATATACTTTTCATATCACCTATAACCACAAGGTTTAAGGGGGCATGAGCTATCTGCTTCATTTACTGTTGTACCCACATGACCTAGTGGCACATAGTAGGCATGCAGTAAATATTTGTTGAATGAATAAATGACTTTCCCACATAATTAGCTTCCTATTTCACTTCAAAAAAATCTTAGGGGAGTTTATTCCGAGTTAATGTTTCCAAGGATTTTCTTTTTTTTTCAGTTTTCTTCCATATATTAAAAGCACTTACTTGCCTTTCTATGAAATATGGGAACACACAAGGTTGTAACATGTTAAAAAAATAAAATAAAAGACTGTTGTTTTCACTCTTGAGGCCCCCGACTGCATTTGCATCTGTACATCTTAATATTGATTATATAATTTAACCGACATTCAACAAGACATCATTTTGCTTCTTGACACTCTCATTTAATATACATGTGTTGTTTATTACAAATATGTACTTTGGCGAGTTATAAAGAAAATTTGAGGTTGAGTAAAAAGAAATCCATCTACCAAAAACATAGCCTGACATTCATTCCACTACTAAAATTGTATTAAATGTAAATAAAAATGAAATACATGTATTTGAGTTTCTTTATAAAAGAAGAAGAGCACATGTTCTGATTTTACAATTTCTATCTTGTGTGACCCCTTTGCATCACTAAACACTGTTGATAAATCCTTTCTTAAATCTCCTCTCTGAGTTTCAATGACACAAAGCTTTTCCTCCTAATTGTCCTCCTTTTTCTCTTATTGTTCCCCATCACTCCATTTTCTGGCTTCTGTTCATCTATACATTCCTTAATCAAGCATATATTAAAAGGTCATTATGTATCTTGTGCTGAGCTTCATGCTGGAAATATGATGATGAGGAAGACAAATACAGTCCTTATCCTCATAAATCTTACTCTCTTTTCATCTCACTAAATCACTTGAAGAGTATCAACACAATTTTTGCAAACATCTATATGTTGATAACTCCAAAATCTGTATCTAGCAGACTGCTCTCCTAAGCTCAAGGTTCACATAACTACCTGTGTAATGGGTATAACTACCTATATGTCTCACAGGCACCTCAGACTCAGCATGCCCAAACTGAACTTGTCATTCTCCTCCTAAAACATATTCAAACTCTAATTTCTAACTGCATAATGCTTCCTGTCTCCCAGTCTCCCAAACAAGGAACATGGAATTCATTTTGACTTTCCCTCTCCTTTATTCTTCAAATGCAACTGGTCCTCAAGCCCTATCTGATTAACCTTTCCTTATAGCTTTTCTCACTGTCACTGTCCTAATCTAAACTCTCTTCACCTCTCTTCTGTATTACAATATTTACCTAATAACTGGTCTTCTCTTTTTCATTTCTTTTTATCTCTAGTCCATTTATCACACTGCCACCAAAGTGGTATTTCTAAAAATTCAAATACAGCCCATGCTTCAACCCACTGATCACTTTTCATTCGCTAAGCTTTGTAGCATGATATGTGTGCTTATCTGATCAAAAGTTGCCTCTCCAGCTTCCAACTCTTTATCCATTATATCATATAAAGATCTCTCAATGAGACATTATTTTAGACTTCTGTACTTTTATAATGCCTTCCCTCTGTCAGAAATACCTTTCCCACCTTGTCCATCAGTCAACCTTAACTACTAGAATTCATATTAGACACGTTTTCTATGAAGCCTTCACTGAGCTCTTCAGAAAATGCTCTGCCACCAAAAATGTTTACAAATCTAGAACATAGTGTTTTCTTCTGCAAATATAAATTTACACATTTAGCTCCTCTAACTGTAAACATATTTAGACTTTAGGACCTAGCACCATGAACCACAGCACATAATGGCTCCTTAACAAATGGTTGTGAAATGAGTGAATTAATGACCATAAATAAAGTAATAAAAGAGTAGAGTTCTCCTCTGACAAAAAGTCCCTGCAAATGAAAAGTCAACTAGGGAAGTAAAATTGGTATCACTAAACCATATTTATGGTAATTCAATCTAATATTTTATTAACTATTATAAACTAGAAGAGAAGAAGTTGGGGAAAAGGTATTCACCTGTGGTCAGGAGGGAAAGAGGTCATGCTTGGGTATTATCATATATTAAATTTTGGTGTTTTGCTTCCAAAATGCCACCTACCTCCTACCCTAGTCTCTGAATGATTAGGTATTTTATTGAATTACTGTGTTCTTGACTGTACTTTCTTATTGCTTATCTATATATTCCTTAGCCACAACTTGAGTCTGATTCTTTTTTTTCTTCCAGTTTTATTGAGATATGATTGACATACAGCACTATATAAGTTTAAAGTGTACAGCACAATGATTTGACCTACAAACATCATGAAATGATGACCACAATAAGCTTACTGAACATCCATCATCTCATACAGACACAAATTAAAGAAATAGAAAAAATATATCTTTCCTTGTGATGAGAACTCTTAGTATTTGTTTTTTTTTTTAACATCTTTATTGGAGTATAATTGCTTTACACTGGTGTGTTAGTTTCTGCTTTATAACAAAGTGAATCAGCTATACATATACATATATCCCCATATCTCTTCCCTCTTGCATCTCCCTCCCACCCTCCCTATCCCACCCCTATAGGTGGACACAAAGAACCGAGCTGACCTTCCTGTGCTTTGCGGCTGCTTCCCACTAGCTATCTACTTTACATTTGGTAGTGTATATATGTCCATGCCACCCTCTCACTTCGTCCCAGCTTACCCTTCCCCCTCCACGTGTCCTCAAGTCCATTCTCTACGTCTCAGTCTTTATTCCTGTCTTGCCTCTAGGTTCTTCAGAACCTTTTTTTTTTTTTTAGATTCCATATATATGTGTTAGCATATGGTATTTGTTTTTATTTTCCTGACTTACTTCACCCTGTATGACAGCCTCTAGGTCCATCCACCTCACTACAAATAACTCAATTTCATTTCTTTTTATGGCTGAGTTATATTCCATTGTATATATGTGCCACATCTTCTTTATCCATTCATCTGTCGATGGACACTTAGGTTGCTTCCATGTCCTGGTTATTGTAAATAGAGCTGCAATGAACACTGTGGTACATGACTCTTTTTGAATTATGGTTTTCTCAGGGTATATGCCCAGTAGTGGGATTGCTGGGTCATGTGGTAGTTCTATTTTTAGTGTTTGAAGGAACCTCCATACTGTTCTCCATAGTGTCTGTATCAACTAACATTCCCACCAACAGTGCAAGAATGTTCCCTTTTCTCCACACCATCTCCAGCATTTATTGTTTGTAGATTT
This sequence comes from Balaenoptera physalus, assembly GCF_965194825.1. Lineage (NCBI taxonomy): Eukaryota > Metazoa > Chordata > Mammalia > Artiodactyla > Balaenopteridae > Balaenoptera > Balaenoptera physalus. The sequence continues at coordinate 40,708,789 of NC_138888.1, read as the reverse complement.
TGTGATGATGGTCATTCTGACTGGTGTGAGATGATATCTCTTTGTAGTTTTGATTTGTATTTCACTAATGATTAATGATGTTGAGCATCCTTTCATGTGTTTGTTGGCAATCTGTATATCTGTTTTGGAGAAATGTCTATTTAGGTCTTCTGCCCATTTTCGGGTTGGGTTGTTTGTTTTTTTGATATTGAGCTGCATGAGCTGCTTGTAATTTTGTAGACTAATCCTTTGTCAGTTGCTTCATTTGCAAATATTTTCTCCCAATCTGAGGGGTGTCTTTTCATTTGTTTATGGTTTCCTTGGCTGTGCAAAAGCTATTAAGTTTCATTAGGTCACATTTGTTTATTTTTGTTTTATTTCCAGCTCTCTAGGAGGTGGGCAATAAGGATCTTTCTGTGATTGATGTCATAGAGTGTTCTGCCTATGTTTTCCTCTAAGAGTTTTATTGCTTGGCCTTACATTAAAGAAACCATTTTGAGTTTATTTTTGTGTATGGTGTTAGGGAGTGTTCTAATTTCATTCTTTTGCATGTAGCTGTCCAGGTCTTCCAGCACCACTTATTGAAGAGGCTGTCTTTTCTCCATTGTATATTCTTGCCTCCTTTATCAAAAATAAGGTGACCAAAGGTGCATGTGTTTATCTCTGGGCTTTGTATCCTGTTCCACTAATCTATATTTCTGTTTTATTGGCAGTACCATACTGTCTTGATTACTGTAGCTTTGTAGTATAGTCTGAAGTCCGGGAGCCTGAATCCTCCAGCTCCGTTTTTCTTTCTCAAGATTGCTTTGGCTATTCGAGGTCTTTTATGTTACCATACAAATTGTGAAATATTTTGTTCTAGTTCTGTGAAAAATGCCAGTAGTAGCTTGATAGGGATTGCATTGAATCTGTAGATTGCTTTGGATAGTATACTCATTTTCACATTGTTGATTCTTCCACTCCAAGAACATGGTATATCTCTCCATCTATTTGTGTCATCTTTAATTACTTTCATCAGTGTCTTATAGTTTTCTGCATACAGGTCTTTTGTCTCCTTACATAGGTTTATTCCCAGGTATTTTATTCTTTTTGTTGCAATGGCAAATGGGAGTGTTTCCTTAATTTCTCTTTCAGATTCTTCATCTTTAGTGTATAGGAATGGAAGAGATTTCTGTGCATTATTTTTGTATCCTGCTACTTTACCAAATTCATTGATTAGCTCTAGTAGATTTCTGGTAGCATCTTTAGGATTCTTTATGTGTAGTATCATGTCATCTGCAGACAGTGACAGCTTTACTTCTTCTTTTCCGATTTGGATTCCTTTTATTTCTTTTCCTTCTCTGATTGCTGTGGCTAAACCTTCCCAAACTATGTAGAATAATAGCAGTGAGAGTGGGCAACCTTGTCTTGTTCCTGATCTTAGTGGAAATGGTTTCAGTTTTTCACCATTGAGAATGATGTTAGCAGGGGGTTTGTCATATATGGCCTTTATTATGTTGAGGTAAGTTCCCTCTATGCTTAGTTTCTGGAGGATTTTTATCATAAATATGTGTTAAATCTTGTTGAAAGCTTTTTCTGCATCTATTGAGATGATCATATGGTTTTTATTCTTCAATTTGTTAATATGGTGTATCACATTGATTGATTTGTATATATTGTAGAATCCTTGCATTCTTGGGATAAACCCCACTTGATCATGGTGTATGATCCTTTTACTGTGCTGTTGGATTCTGTTCGCTAGTATTTTGTTGAGGATTTTTGCATCTATGTTCATCAGTGATATTGGCCTGTAGTTTTCTTTCTTTGTGACATCTTTGTCTGGTTTTGGTATCAGGGTGATGGTGGCCTCATAGAATGAGTTGGGGAGTGTTCCTCCCTCTGCAATATTTTGGAAGAGTTTGAGAAGGATAGGTGTTAGCTCTTCTCTAAATGTTTGATAGAATTCGCCTGTGAAGCCATCTGGTTCTGGGCTTTTGTCTGTTGGAAGGTTTTTAATCACAGTTTCAATTTCAGTGCTTGTGATTGGTCTGTTCATATTTTCTATTTCTTCCTGGTTCAGTCTCAGAAGGTTGTAATTTTCTAAGAATTTGTCCATATCTTCCAGGTTGTCCATTTTATTGGCATATAGTTGCTTGTAGTAATCTCTCATGATCCTTTGTATTTCTGTAGTGTCAGTTACTTCTCCTTTTTCTTTTCTAATTCTGTTGATTGGAGTCTTCTCCCTTTTTTTCTTGATGAGTCTGGTTAATGGTTTATCAATTTTTTTTGTCTTCTCAAAGAACCAGCTTTTAGTTTTACTGATCTTTGTTATTGTTTCCTTCATTTCTTTTTCATTTATTTCTGATCTGATCTTTATGATTTCTTTCCTTCTGTTAATTTTGGGGGTTTTTTGTTCTTCTTTCTCTAGTTGTTTTAGGTGTAACTTTAGGTTGTTTATTTGACATGTTTCCTGTCTTTTAAGGTAGAATTTTATTGCGATAAACTTCTGTCTTACAACTGCTTTTGCTGCATCCTATAGATTTTGGGTCATCGTGTTTTCATTGTCATTTGTTTCAAGGTATTTTTTGATTTCCTCTTTGCTTTCTTCAGTGATCTCTTGGTTATTAAGTAGTGTATTCTTTAGCCTCCGTGTGCTTGTACTTTTTACAGATTTTTTCCTGTAATTGATATCTAGTCTCATAGCGTTGTGGTCGGAAAAGATGCTTGATACGGTTTCAATTTTCTTAAATTTACCAAGGCTTGTTTGTGACCCAAGATATGATCTATCCTGGAGAGTATTCCATGAGCACTTGAGAAGAAAGTGTACTCTGTTGTTTTTGGCTGGAATGTCCTATAAATATCAATTAAGTACATCTTGTTTAATGTATCATTTAAAGCTTGTGTTTCCTTATTTATTTTCATTTTTGATGATCTGTCCATTGGTGAAAATGGGGTGTCAAAGTCCCCTACTATGATTGTGTTACTCTCGATTTCCCCTTTTATGGCTGTTAGCATTTGCCTTATGTATTGAGGTGCTCCTATGTTGGGTGCATAAATATTTACAATAGTTATATCTTCTTCTTGGATTGATCCCTTGATCATTATGTAGTGTCCTTCTTTGTCTCTTGTAATAGTCTTTGTTTTATAGTCTATTTTGCCTGATATAAGAATTGTCGCTCCAGTTTTCTTTTGATTTCCGTTTGCATGGAGTGTCTTTTTCCATCCCCTCACTTTCAGTCTGTATGTGTCCCTAGGTCTGAAGTGGGTCTCTTGTAGACAGCATATACACAGGTCTTGTTTTTGTATCCATTCAGCCAGTCTATGTCTTTTGGTTAGAGCATTTAATCCATTTACATTTAAGGTGATTATCGATATGTATGTTCCTGTTACCATTTTCTTAATTGTTTTGGGTTTGTTACTGTAGGTCTTTTCCTTCTCTTGTGTTTCCTGCCTAGAGAAGTTCCTTTAGCATTTGCTGTAAAGCTGGTTTGGTGGTGCTGATTTCTCTTAGCTTTTGCTTGTCTGTAAAGGTTTTAATTTCTCCATCAAATCTGAATGAGATCCTTGCTGGGCAGAGTAATCTTGGTTGTAGGTGTTTCCCTTTCATCACTTTAAATATGTCCTGCCACTCCTTCTGGCTTGCAGAGTTTCTGCTGAAAGATCAGCTGTTAACCTTACGGTGATTCCCTTTATGTTATTTCTTGTTTTTCCCTTACTGCTTTTATTATATTTTCTTTGTGTTTAATTTTTGATAGTTTGATTGATATGTGTCTTCGTGTGTTTCTCCTTGGATTTATCCTGTATGAGATGCTCTTTGTTTCTGGGACTTGATTAACTATTTCCCTTCCCATATTAGGTAATTTTCAACTATAATCTCTTCAAATATTTTCTCAGTCCCTTCCTTTTTCTCTTCTTCTTCTGAGACCCCTATATTTCGAATGTTGGTGTGTTTAATGTTGTCCCAGAGGTCTGTGAGTCTGTCCTCAATTCTTTTCATTCTTTTTTCTTTATTCTGCTCTGCAGTAATTACTTCCACTATTTTATCTTCCAGTCACTTATCCATTCTTCTGCCTCAGTTATTCTGCTATTGATTCCTTCTTGAGAATTCTTAATTTCATTTATTGTGTTGTTCATCCCTGTTTGTTTGCTCTTTAGTTCTTCTAGGTCCTTGTTAAACGTTTCTTGTATTTTCTCTATTCTATTTCCAAGATCTTGGATCATCTTTACTATCATTATTCTGAATTCTTTTTCAGTTCGACTGCCTATTTCCTCTTCCTTTGTTTGGTCTGGTGGGTTTTTACCTTGCTCCTTCATCTGCTGTGTGTTTGTCTGTCTTCTCATTTTGCTTAACTTACTGTGTTTGGGGTCTCCTTTTAACAGGCTGCAGATTTGTAGTTCCCATTGCTTTTGGTGTCTGCCCCCAGTGGCTAAGGTTGGTTCAGTGGGCTCTGTAGGCTTCCTGGTGGAAGGGACTAGTGCCTGTGTTCTGGTGGATGAGGCTGGATCTTGTCTTTCTGGTGGTCACTCCCACGTCCGGTGGTGTTTTTTGGGGTGTCTGTAACCTTATTATGATTTCAGGCAGCCTCTCTGCTAATGGGTGGGGTTGTGTTCCTCTCTTGCTAGTTTTTTGGCATAAGATGTCCTGCACTGTAACTTGCTGGTCGTTGAGTGGAGCTGGGTCTTAGCATTGAGATGGAGATCTCTAGGAGAGCTTTCACCATTTGATATTACATGGAGCTGGGAGGTCTCTGGTGGACCAATGTCCTGAACTCGGCTCTCCCACCTCAGAGGCACAGGCCTGATGCCTGGCTGGAGCACCAAGACCTGGTTATCCTCACGGCTCAGAAAAAAAGGGAGAAAAAAAGAAAGAAAGAAAGAAAGAAAAAAATAAAATAAAATAGTTATTAAAATAAAAAATAATTATTAAAAAAAATTTTTAAGTAATAAAAAAAATAGAAAGAAGAGAGCAACCAAACCAAAAAACAAATCCACCAATGATAACAAGCGCTAAAAACTATATTAAAAAAAACAAAAAATGGACAGACAGAACCCTAGGACAAATGGTAAAAGCAAAGCTATACAGACAAAATCACACACAGAAGCATACACATAGACTCCCACAAAAAGAGAAAAAGGAAATATATATATATATATCATTCCTCCCAAAGTCCACCTCCTCAATTTTGGGATGATTCGTTGTCTATTCAGGTATTCCACAGATGCAGGGTACATCAAGTTGACTGTGGAGATTGAATCCGCTGCTTCTGAGGCTGCTGGGAGAGATTTCCCTTTCTCTTCTTTGTTTGCACAGCTCCTGAGGTTCAACTTCGGATTTGGACCCGCCTCTGCATGTAGGTCGCTTGAGGGCATCTGTTCCCACCCAGACAGGACGGGGTTAAAGGAGTAGCTGCTTCGGGGACTCTGCCTCACTCAGGCCTGGGGGGAGGGAGGGTACGAAGGAGGCGGGGCGAGCCTGCGGCAGAGGCCGGCGTGACGTTGCACCAGCCCGAGGCACCGTGTGTTCTCCCAGGGAAGTTGTCCCTGGATCACGGGACCCTGGCAGTGTCGGGCTGCACAGGCTCCCAGGAGGGGAGGTGTGGATAGTGACCTGTGCTCGCACACAGGCTTCTTGGTGGCGGCAGCAGCAGCCTTAGCGTCTCATGCCCGTCTCTGGGGTCCGCGCTGATAGCCGCGGCTCGCTCCCGTCTCTGGAGCTCGTTTAGGCGGCGCTCTTAATCCCCTCTCCTCCCTCACCAGGAAACAAAGAGGCAAGAAAAAGTCTCTTGCCTCTTCGGCAGCTCCAGACTTTTTTCCCGGACTCCCTCCTGGCTAGCTGTGGTGCGCTAACCCCTTCAGGCTGTGTTCACGCCGCCAACCCCAGTCCTCTCCCTGCGATCCGACCGAAGCCCGAGCCTCAGCTCCCAGCCCCGCCCGCCCCGGCGGCTGAGCAGACAAGACTCTCGGGCTGGTGAGTGCTGCTCGGCGCCGAGCCTCTGTGCGGGAACCTCTCCGCTTTGCCCTCCGCACCCCTGTGGCTGCGCTCTCCTCCGCGGCTCCGAAGCTTCCCCCCTCCGCCCCCCTCAGTCTCCACCCGCGAAGGGCCTTCCTAGCGTGTGGAAACCTTTCCTCCTTCACAGCTCCCTCCCACTGGTGCAGGTCCTGTCCCTATGCTTTTGTCTCTGTTTTTTCTTTTTTCTTTTACCCTACCCAAGTACGGGGGGAGTTTCTTGCCTTTTTGGAGGTCTGAGGTCTTCTGCCAGCGTTCAGTAGGTGTTCTGTAGGAGTTGTTCCACATGTAGATGTATTTCTGATGTGTTTGTGGGGAGGAAGGTGATCTCCACGTCTTATTCTTCCGCCATCTTGAAGCTCCTCCTATCAGTATTTACTCTCTTAACTTTCATATATAGCATACAGCAGTGTCAATTATATTTATCATGTTGTACATTACATCCCTAGTACTTACTTATAACTGTAAGTTTGTACCTTTTGACTGCCTTTATCCAATTCCCCCTGCCCCTACCCCCAAGTCTGATTCTTTTTTTTTTTTTTTTTCCCCAAGTCTGATTCTTGACTATTGCTTTACTTGACCTTAAATTATAGCAGAGGATATCATTGTTTGGTTACTCAAAGTCCTCTCCCTTCTTTCAAACATGGGGGAGCTTATAGAAAAGTTTCCTCAGTGGTAAAAGTAGATATCCAGAAAGATTTGTTCCTTCTTCTTCTAATGGAGATATATATGAATATTTTCATGTATGAGATCATTGTTTCTATCTGAACATTTTTTTCAAGATTCAGTTTTCTGGAAGACATGAATCATTTTCTGTTATTGTTAATAACATTATAGTCTTTTCCATAAAGATGATGATAGCACAATTTTAAGAATCTTTAACTACCATTTATAAAAGAATTGTGTGTTGGTTTTCTTGCCCAAAAGTTACAACTAGAATATTTTTGCTTTTGCAGTTGATGTTATTTGTACCGAGAAAAAGTCATAGCTAGTAAGTTCTTAATGTTTTTCTACAAAAAAGTGATTTTATCTCACTTTGGGAAAAGGAAAACTGGGAGTCATGATGATTACATTTTGGTTTGGAATTTACTTCTCTTGGAAAATTCATTATTGTAAAGGCAGTCTTATTCTGGTACATGTGACAGAAACACAAAAATGCTAAGGTTCTCAATATTAGTTAAACTTTGTATCCCTAAGCAAGAAAGTTATTTAATCCATAAATAATGAGGCCCACACATCTTTAAAAGATCTTAAGGGAATATGAGAAGTAAGCTTTAGCTTCTGATGTCTCAGCCTTGAGGAGGTGGACCAGTGGGAAGCTGATCTTGCCCTAATGCACGGGAATAAGAGAATACTGTAGGAGGACTGTTATGAAGTAGAATTGCTGCTAGTGGTTAACACCACCTATCTTGTTTGGATGCCTCTGCAGGCTCACACCTTTTCCTCTGTAGCCAGTCTCTTTTGCAGCCAGTCTAATCCACCTCTAGGGGAAGAGTTCCTAAAACCTGAGAACATCTTGCCCTAGGAAAACAGGATGGGCAGATTGCTAATGACACTTCCTTCCATGTCCAGTGTGCTAACAAATCTGCCCTTTTTCTTTTTCAAAGCCACAGCATAGGGTGTGCTCTATCTATTGAGAACATTTGAATGGGTTAGGAAGGATTAAACAGGCTGGCCTTAATATTTCAATATAATTCAGAACTCTGTGCAACAATGATGAAAGTGGTAGTGAATTCTAGGATACTGTTTCAATCCCAGGATAATGATTTTAAAATAGGTGAAACAATGAAAGACCTCGCATGCCGCAAGAAAGATATTGCATACCACAGCTAAGACCTGACGCAGCCAAAAAAAAAAAAAAAAAAAAAAGTGAAAAATCCCAGTATAATTTCTAAATGAAAGGATCCCCAGGAATTCCCATGACCTTTTCAATATCTTCCAAACTTCTTAATGTTGTCTATTTATTTATTTTGAGTAATTAAATACATTAGCTTTAAATGTCTAAATTTCTGTAAGGAAATTTTAGTTCTAGTATTGTTTTATTTTTTTAAGTATAAAAATGAAAATAGATAGAAAAATATACCAAATAATAAATAAAGATTTACTATAAAAATTAACTGGGTTACGAAGGAAACTTGCCATTAACAGAACTCTCCAAACCTAAGATTTAGTAATCCAGACAAGCATACTGTAGACTGGAAATCAAGGCACAGCTATTACAACATACAAAACTAAGTTTCATTATGTAAATCCGTACTAAGGATACTTTATCATAATATAAAATCAAATCATTCTAATATAAATGTACAGCATTAAGAAAGTTATAAAAGAGAGTTACTATGCATTCAGAAAGGATCTAAGTTCAGTAGAAATCCAATGAATTTTTGTAACTTTAAATTGCCTGAGTTTATTACTAAAATACTTGAAATCTTTGTAATTCTGCTCTCATTTCCCTAGATCCCCTAAGTGCTGTCAGGTGCATCCTTGGAAACATCATTGCTTTTGTTTTCATCAGTTCACATATTCCTGGCATTTTTCCATTGCTTGTCAAAATAATTAATATCCGGAGTGGAAGAAATAGGTATACTGCATTTTAATACAAACTTTTTGAGAGAAACATTGTTAAAGGAACAGTCTATTAAAAGTGAGCTTTCTGTCCTTGACCTTTTGTTGCATTGCAAAACACTTCTGATCTACTTAAAGAATTATGGACCCGGTTGTCATCTCTGAGGAATTAATGAAGGATTTATTTTCAAGAGAATATCTCGCCAAGGTTTTGGAAAAGTTTAGTTATTAATTAACTTAGGGTCCATTTCACAGTCAATGAGAATAAATATAACAAATCCATTCTACGGAATAAGAGTGAAAGCTTATAAGAACTCGAAGTGCCTATCTCTTTGAATATATAATTTTTGCTTGTTTATCAATAAACATATGTAAGAAATTGTTTATTCTTGCTAGCTACAAGTAGGCTATCGACCACCTCACTGTGTGACCATGGAGTCAAAACATCTTGGTAAATCAGCAGATCTAATTCTTTTCACAATCCACTATAAAGCATGATAGTTCACTTTCCCAGGGGTATGACAACTACCTGACATCTTGCATCCTCCCTTCCAGATGCTAAGTGTATTTAGCATTACGTCATCCTCCATATAACACACCTGGAGTTTTTAGGCCCTGCTGCCTCTGCTTTTAGTCTATGGTTAGTAACCTTTGTCCTTTTTTGTAAGGACACCCTCTGCAGTCACAAATCAACACAAGTGTACACAGTCCCATTAAATGGGTAAACATTGAAAGTACTAATGAAATCACAAATATTTGGAAAAAAGAGAATACAAATAGTTTTCCTCCCAACATACTACATTTTTCAAATTCAATCTTGTACAAATTGAAAGCAATTAAATAATGAAAAGAGTTGCAAATGTCAAACAGATTCTTAGAGTATTTCACAACACATACTTTTCTCCATTGAAAGATCCAATGATGTAAGGGCAAAAAAGGTGTTTGATGCCTTTAAAAGGCTCTAAATTTATACAGTCTATAAAACTTTTGCTTCAGAATTTCAGATAACCAAAAAGAATGTATTAAAAAAAACAACCTTGATCTCCAGAATCCTTAAATGTAATTCATATGTTATTTTTTAAAAAAGAAGTAATTATTAGAGTAAAAAAAAAATGTATATGAAAGTGTCTATGAGAGTATCCAGCACAGAGCAGACACTTAGGAGAACCAACATTCTCATTCCTTATCCCTCTCTTACCAAAAGAATGGATAAAATTTCACAACAAGCAAAAGACTTTTCAGAGATGCTAAAATCTCCTCTTCAAATGGCAGTTTTCACACCCTGGAATTTAATTTAATTTAATTTAATTTTTTAAAATTTTACTTATTGATGATCTTTAAAATCCCTAATTGGTATTACAAATGGCAATTAAATCAAAGCAGATAATAGTTTTATATGCGTTCATGAAACTTTAAGGTAAATCAATGTAGAATTCAAATCAGTTTTCTTTTTGAAGTATATAGTTTCATATTGCTGCACAACGTCCCAAATAATAAACCTTGCACCAGTTGCCTGCTGATGCCTAAAAATCCTTTAACAGAAGACAGATCTTTTATTCCACAATTATAGTTTAGGCTTAAGTATGCCAATATAATTTGAAAAGAGTAACAATTTAACTTCTATTCACCTCAGAGTTGAAGAAACTGATTTGTGAATCTCCCTGGAAGCCAGTGTTGACAGGAGTAGGAGAAGAGAAGATTAAAGAGTACTGTGGGGGTCAGAAGAGAAAAAAGGTAAGGAGCTGACGGGGAAATGAGTTAATCAAGGGCAAACTTTGTCTTTTATCAACAAGCCTCCTCTTCTGCCTTTCCATTTTCCTGTCTCTTTCTTTCCCTCTATCTTACATTTCAAGCACTCCTTTCCTAGCGAACGTTGACAGCTGTATGCGTTTTCAGGATCATGAAGGTCAAGAGGCACCAAGATAGACCGTTCTCCATGCATTCTTTTCAGGTGTTCTAGGTAAAAGAATTGGTCTAGGGGTGGAATTTAAAAGATTGAAAGAAAAAGAACCACTGCAATTTCCCTTGAGTTTTTTTCCTAGCCCTGGAATTATAGATAGTGATTCCTCCTCCGTCCCCTTTTTAAAAGAAGCTTTACTACTATGGCAACATGTTTACATCTAGTATAAATATACAGAATTCATGAAAAACTGAATTCATGGACATTTTCCAGGACCATAGCATAGTTTTTTTGAACTTAAAAGCCAATTTCTTTTTATAATTTACTCCCTTCCCCAGTTAAAATAAGATTAAAAAAATTATATCTTTTCCCATCATTTACAAGACATGGTCACTATTTTATTTCCTCTCTGAATTCTCTTGCCCTTCTAGTCTTCTTGCAGTTTGCTGAAGGTCAAGTTACATGAATATTTGCTTCTACTGATTAGAACTGAATAACCAGTAGGTGGTAAAGTTGAGCAAGTTTAGAAAACTGCACTGCAGACACAAGACAGAGATGCAAGGTGCAATGAATTTACGGAACAGCATGGACCTATGTAATTTAGCATGACCTTTCTGGTTTTCTATGCCGGAGTGTACTATTCATTGGCAATTAGAGGAGTTTAGTATGAACTGCGTGAGACTTATTGAGTTTGAAGTTTTATACTGAATTTCTTGGCCTGATTGCATAGCAGCAAACTTTATTTATTTTTCTGCTCTTTACCCTACTTCCAGCACTATCACCTCTGGAAGAGCCCATTTAAGAAATAATTTCCTGAAGATTAAAACTCCTTCAAGGGCATCTTAGTATTTTATATTTATAATGAGAGAGTTCTCCCCTTTTGGTGCTAGAAAGATCATACCTAAAAATAACTAGATATTAAAAGCTGTTGGGAGGGAGGGAGGGAGGAAGGAAGGAAGGAAGGGGAAAGCAGAAAGAAGAAAAAAGAAGGAGAAGAGGAAGAAAATATACACATTCAGAATTTTTTCTTTTCCAGGAAGGTGGATTATATATCTTGTTAATTTATGCTTATAGGATAAAATACTTTACTGTGGATCAAAATTTACCTTATCAACTGTAAATACAAGTTGATTGTTTTTCAGGGCTGTATCTGTGACTGACCACATTTCATTTGCCTAATATCAATAGTTTTACTTTAGCTATTCTTTTCTGTGGATATTCTCAAACTCTTGGTATTATTAACTCATTTAAGCAATAGAGGTTTTTCCGTTTGAACTTTGGGTGTTAATTGCATTAAAAGCATTAATTGCAATTATTTTCTAAAATATATATTTTTTTAATTTTGAAAATAAATCGATTCCCTGAAGAATAATTATTCCTTCTCAAAAAGTGCAATAGTAGGTAGACAGGAGTAACTCAGTGAAGAAGTCATTTGAATGCATTTATCATAATGTCTCTTTTCTATTGTGCAATTGGAAAAAGTACAATAGTGGTGAACCATTCAGAGAAATACTGTGCTTAATGTGTTTAAGAAGCTTTGAGAAGAGGGAAATAATTTTTCCTTTCATTGATACTTCAGGGGTTGAGTCCAAGAAGACTACAGTTGTGATACGAATAGTATTTGAAATGAAAATCTGTATATTGAATTAATCCTTAAAGATGTTCAATGATATTATAATTTACTGATAGTGTGAAGGTAACATATGCTGAAGAATTAAATAGCACTCTCCACCAAAGAATTAAATGAAAATTTGAATTATAGATCAGGATTCCCTTCATGCTAACTGATCTTTAAATAGTTGAAAATTTTCTATTTTTATTTCTAATATTAAAGAAAAGAGTAGCAGCATCTATCTTCTTGGAGTTCTAGTGTTTTTTTTTTTTATGGCTGTGTTGGGTCTTCGTTTCTGTGCGAGGGCTTTCTCTAGTTGCGGCAAGTGGGGGCCACTCTTCATTGCGGTGCGCGGGCCTCTCATTATCGCGGCCTCCCTTGTTGCGGAGCACAGGCTCCAGACGCGCAGGCTCAGTAATTGTGGCTCACGGGCCCAGTTGCTCCGTGGCATGTGGGATCTTCCCAGACCAGGGCTCGAACCCGTGTCCCCTGCATTGGCAGGTAGATTCTCAACCACTGCGCCACCAGGGAAGCCCCCTCTAGTGTTTTCTTTTAATTTAACCTTGCCATCAAGAAATTAGGGACTAATTAGAATTTTGGAGCCAGGAAAAGTATGATTTTTTTTTTCCCTAAGCAGAAATAAAAATGCTCTTTTCTAAGGTCAAATATGAATATGGTTATTTCAACTGGTCCATTTTGTATGTTGAAATTAAAATGAAAAATAAAATCTTGATTTAGGGAACTGCAGAAATAAATTTATAGATTCCATAGACTGTATCTAAGTTCATACTAAATTTTTATTACCAATTCAAGTAAAGACAGTTGAGTTTTGAAATAAGTCGTATTAAAAATTTGGTCTACTTGAATGTTTCTGGACTGATTTGGCAGGACATGTTGATCAAATAATTGAACTTATTTGTTAAAGATAGTGAACAACACAGAGTCCCAAGCAGCTACAGGCTGATACAGCCACAGATTGTTTTACAGGCAAGGGTTGGGGTGTGGGGGAGTGTGGATTCTGATGGATTCTGATGCGGAAATGTTAATTCCCCATCTGCCTACCCAGACGGCCCTGTCTCAGAGAATTATACCCACTGTCACAGAGCAACATTCTTCCCTCAGCACCTGGAATAAGTTTTCAAGTAGTAATGAATTAACAGTTGAGTTCAGTAGAAAGAGCCCTGGACTTGGAATCACAAGGACTGCTTTTCATTTTCACCATTGAATAGCTTCACACTCTTAGATAAAGGACAACATCTTTTACCCACATTTTCTCTCTCAGCTCTAAAATGAAAGCTTAGACTAAATGATTTATATGGACTTTTGCAGTTCAAATTCCTGTTACTTGTCCCAACCATACTCTGTTACTCAATTCATCTTCTGTCATTTGTAAGATCACTGGCCAGACAATATTAGGAATGAAAACCAAAGTGAAATCAACTTAATTTTCATTGGAAAAATGAAACTAGAGTTTCTATTTCTATTTTATTAACTTACTGTGTAATCAAAGCAGACAGAGAGACAGAGAGCAACAGAGACAGACAGAGGAAATAGAGGCAGCACTTAAAAGTTAATTTTCTAAAAAAAAAAAAAAGAAAAAAAAAGTTAATTTTCTATATTTCTTCCCCACAAATTTTAGAAATTAAATATCTTCAAGGTCTAGTCTATAAGCATGCTCGAGAAAAATCAACATATAAAAGGATCTTTGTAATTGGGTAACAATTTATAAGATAATTTACAAAAATTATTGGATATAAACTAATCATATATAACTGAATTTTTATTACAGATGGTGAATCAAATATAGTGCACTTTAGTTTTTATCCTAATTTTCCTAAAAATATTAAACTAAAATATAGACAGTCATAACTTCTTTTATTAGGTACACTGTGTTCCTTATTCTGTATCTCTACTAGAGAACTGATTTTTGAGTAGTATTTAGTTATGAGGTTTGGGGTCCTTAAAGAGCTCCATTAATCTAGGTCCATTAACTGATGAGAGCATTCTCACACCATCGTTTCAAAGCGTCTTCTTATTATTAAAGACTAAGGAAGCTTGTTTAAGTGAAGTTTAATGTGGCTTTTTTCACACCCAAAGACTGCTAATTTGCCACTGCAAATATATGACTATGTACAGTAGTTATTCATCATTTTGACCCTCCAGCAAAATGAGAGCATTTGTGTCCATGCTATTAAAAGGCACAGAGGGCATTGTTTAATATCTTTTTATCTTCTCAGACTTCCAGATACATTGAGATACTAGAGAGACACAGTCATGCAGCCTTAGAATAGTCAGTGGTTTATAAAAAACAATTTTGAGGCTGTTTCATGAGAGATGATGAACAACGTATTAAGTCAAACATGAATATGAAAGGAAATTAGGAGTTATCTTCATAAGTAAATAAGCACATAGACATTGAATCTGAATTGAAGAGTACTGAACAACGAAACTATATAAATGTTTAATTTCTCTATTTCTTGGAGTAGCAGAACTCCTTATCCTCTTAAAAAGCTTAAAACAGTTAATATATTAAAAATTCAAAAAAACTATACCGTTTGTTTTTCAGAATATCTGATCTTTTAGAGTGAAATCAACGGTACTATATATTGGATGCCAGATACTTATGTTGTTTGGTTGTTGATGTTGAAAGGTAAATTAGGTTGAAAAAAGGAAAGGAACTAACCTTTACTGAACATATAATGTGAGCCTGTCCCTATACTAAGTGTTCTAAATTCATCGCATTTAATTTGAGTTCATCAAAGTACTGTGAGGGAGGATTTGCTCCTTAGATCCATAGGTCAGAGCTCTTACAATCATGAGGAACTAAAATGGCTTTGACTGATTACATACTGACAGCAGGAATAATTTTGAAATGTCCCCCTACACCACAGGCCCATAATTCTAATGGGGAAGGTTTGGAAGAAAATACCAGAACCACATTAACTGTAAACTGTAGCCATTCTACATAGTTCTCCTTCCACAACATGGGATTAGCCACTTTATTCTTTAGTTGTAGTGAATTTTTCAGATCTTTTAAAAAATAGCTATCTAAACCAGGTGTATACAACTGATAATTATAGTCATCATACTAATTCCCAGTGTAAGCACACCAGGTAGGCAATTACCTTCATCCATGTTGCCTTAATAAAGAATTATTCTATCTTGCTGCCAGTAATTTTGTTTGTTCCTACCAAAAAGACAACCATAGAAGCAATCTCTTCATTCTAGTACATCAAATCACTGGAGAATAAGGGTAGTAGGGTCAAGGCCATGTGGGAAACAACCAAGTTAATTGTTTGAATGTACTAACAATTTATCTGATTTACTAACTTGACTAGTTCATATATTTATTGGTTCATCCATCAGTAAATATG
Organism: Balaenoptera physalus; assembly: GCF_965194825.1. Lineage (NCBI taxonomy): Eukaryota > Metazoa > Chordata > Mammalia > Artiodactyla > Balaenopteridae > Balaenoptera > Balaenoptera physalus. The sequence goes on along the minus strand of NC_138888.1, from coordinate 40,693,373 downwards.
GATAGAGTCCTACTCTGTGCCAAGCACTCTGCTAGCTTCTAGATAACAAGTGTCCACAAACTAATCATGTTCTTTTAGAGTTCAGAGTCTAGTGGGAGACATAGACACTGAATAAGCAATCTCTCAAAAACTTAATTTACAATTGTGATAAATGCTATAAAGAAAAAGAAAAGGCCTATGAAAGGGAGTAATCCGGAGACTGTGGGTAGACATAGCCTGAGTCAGAAATGAACCAATCAGGCATATATGTGAGTTAATGTCATAGAATATTTTTTAAAGAATGACTGAATTTTGTATTTCATAAGAATATGTTTTGCCTTTTGGAGATTTTGTTAGAAAAACCCACTGGACTTAGCAGTTCTTTTTATCTCTTACTGGTCTTTCTTCATGCCAAACAGAGTTTTGCCATTTGTCTTTTTAAAAAATTTTTTCTCAAAACCTAACAACTTAAGATTTCCCAAGCATTTTATAGGGCAAGAAGATGATATAAATTATTCACTTTGTAAGTGTCTTTCTAAGGAATTATGCCAATACCAGCAGGAATATGTGTTTTGGAAATTATTTTCTGGCTCAATAAACATTAGTCTCTACCTGGTCATCACATACTATTAATATATCATTCATAACTTATCTATAAGATGTGTTTCTATTTCCAGGGTGTATGCTGAGCTTATGTTTCTGTTTAGGTAACTAATATCTTAATAACAAGAATAATAATGATAAAGTATACCATAATTTAATACTTATTTGGAAGACTTATATGATTATATACTTTTAACCAAAGGAACATGCATGGTATAACAATATTGAGCCTTTACTTTTCTATGTACACTGAGAATCTTCTGATCAAATATAGTTTGATTACTCAAGCTTAAAGATCTTGTCTTTCATACCAGCAAATTACCAATATTTCAAGTGTGTGTGTGTATTTAATAGGAGAATTCTCTTTAATCACATTTAGTGTAATGACTGAATTTTGATTTCATTACCTCCATGTTATTTCATTTATGCTTATTAGCTATTTTCAGCACTTTTTCTCTTCTCACAGCAATTCTGAAATGTAGCATTATAATATCCACTGTCAAATGGAAGGACTCTGATTTTGATGACAATGCTTTGGGTTTTTAATCTTTGAGTATGATTGGACTTTTTAAAAAATAAGTTTATTTATTTATTTATTTTTGGCTGCGTTGTGTCTTCGTTGCTGCGCGCAGGATTTCTTTAGTTGTGGCGAGCGGGGGCTGCTCTTCGTTGGGGTGCTCGGGCCTCTCACTGCTGTGGCTTTTCCTGTTGTGGAGCACGGGCTCTGGGCGTGTGGGCTTCAGCAGTTGTGGCTCACGGGCTCTAGAGCGCAGGCTCAGCAGTTGTGGCGCACGGGCTTAGTTGCTCCGCGTCATGTGGGATCTTCCCGGACCAGGGATTGAACCCGTGTCCCCTGCACTGGCAGGCGGATTCTTAACCACTGCACTACCAGGGAAGTCTCTGATTTGACTTTTTCACATTATAAAATGTATTTCTACTTTATAGAAATGTTTGGATCAGAATTTGATGTTAAATTTTATCCAATACACTTCACACTGTTAAAATAATTACATTGAATTTTTCTTTGCTCTTTTGATGAACTGAGTTATGCATGTCTAATATTGACCATCTGCCTAATCCTGAAATAAAATCTCCTTGGTCATAGCATGGTATACTCTTAATATGCACCATGTTTTCAATTGCATTATTTTATTAGTATTTTTTACACCTATAGTCATGAGAGAATTTGGTCTTTGGTTTGCCTTTTGTGCTTTCTCAGGTTTGGGTTTCAAACAAGTGGGCCCTGCAGCATCTTCATATGAATTCCTGCTGGCTGGCATAGTATTGTGTAGGGCTTGCCAAGTAGGTCACAAGCTATATTCAGCACCCTCCCCCACTCACCTCCTTGGTCACTGCTCCTGAGCAGTGAACACCTGCACAACCCTACATGGTAACCCTAGCATCAAGGTCACACTAGCTTCCTTAAAAGGAACTTCTCCACCTTTGTCTATGTTCTGAAACAGTTTATATAACATTAGAGCTATCTGTTACTTGACTTTGAATAAAAAGTGACTGTATAACTATTTTATCCAATGCTTTTCTTCAAGCAATGCTTCCATGATATTTCTTCAATGATTCAGACTATTTTTTACTTTTCATTTTGAAATATTTTTAGACATAGAAAATTTGCAAGAATAGTACAAAGAACTCCCAAATAACACATAATCCAGATTCATCAAGGTTTAATATTTTGCAGACTTTGCCTTACCTTTCTCTAGCTATATTCTTTTTTTTTTTTTCTGAACCATTTGAGAGTAGATTACATTCATCAAGTTCTTTACTCCTTTAATGCTTCAGTATGCATTTCATAAAAACAAGAATATCCTCTTATGTCACCCAAAAAGAGTGAGCAATTTCAGAATATTTGACACTGATACAATATTCTAATGTAATCTACAGTCTTACTACTTCAATTGCCCCAAATCTTTATAGCATTTTTTTCTTCTGGTACAGGGTCCAGTCCAGTATCAGGTGTTATACTTCAAATGTCCCTTTGTCTTCTTTATTCTTTGTCTTTCATGACATTGACAATTTGAAGAATATGTCAATTACTTTATAGACCTCGCAATGTGTTTTTTGACTTTTCTTCATGATTACCTTTATATTATGCAACTTGACTGGAATAACACGTGACACCATGTCCTTCTCAGAATATCACATGACACCAATTGCTTCTTACTGGGGATGTTAATTTTGATCACTTCTTATCCGTCTGTTTTTTCCAATACAAAGTTACTAATTTTTCTGCTTTTCTATTAGTAAATAATTTGTTGGGAGATACTTTGGGACTATGTAAATATATGTTCCTCATTAAAATGTCCCATCCCCAGAAACTAATTATTCTTGCCTGAATTAATTTTTATTATTATTTTTGTCATTTTGCTCTTGTCATTCTCAAGACCTAAAAAAAAAATGGGACCTTTTATTTGAACAAGTGATCAACCTGTCTATACTTTAGCTTCCTCATCTCCAGAATGGTAAGGAATTATATTTCTTATGGTTTCTGTGACACTGAAACAAGACAGTGTGTATAAGTAAATTAACATAATGTCTAGTATAAAGTAGAATGCAATAAATGTTAGTACCCCTGATTTATTCTGTCCAACAGATAGTTTCTAATGTATTTACTTTAAAAGTTCCCGCCAGATTTATGCATAATAAATGTTCTAATAAATGATAATGTTCTAATAAAATGATTTCTAGATAAAAATCATTCTGCAAATCATGCAATTTCATCTCCTTTGAATTAAGCACATTGTTAATATGACCATTTTACTGAGACAACTTTAGCTTTGCCTGATACCAATATTTGGATTTTCCTGATTAGATATGGAGTTTCCACAGTTCCATAATGCAGCTGTTTTTCAAAACATCAATACAAAGTTCAGCTGCAGTCTTGGAAGTAGATTTTATGTTTTAACTTTAGATTTTTTTTTTTTTAATTTCTGTCAGCCTTTCTAATAAAAGACTCAATTACACTGCCCTTGGTATGTATTTACTCCCATTCTCAATATTTTCTATTATTTATTTTTCCAAGGATAAAGCTCCATTTGTGGTAACCCTTCAGGGTCCTGGTTATCCGAAACAAAAAGACTGAGGAAAATACTGGTCTCACATACCATACTGGTCAGCAAACTTTGATAGCATAGTAAGGGGTTGTAAAGGGCATACATGGTTTAAAGATCCCAGAACCATTATAGGTATCAAAGATCTCTGAGTCCCCTTTCAATTTGCCTTGGGCCCTTTGCTAACATACCACACAAACCAGTCAACGCTACACACATCTTTGAACCTTTGCTCTTTCTCTGAGTTTGTAAACATGAGTCATGACAAGCCTGAGGAAAATATGTTTCTCCCCCACCTATGTGTCCCTTATCCTGAAAGTCCACCTGTTGGGAACTGAGCGAATGCAATGTGTTCCCTTTCCAGTAAAGAAGTATTTCGGGGAGTGATGTCAGCAAAATGGCGGCGTAGGAATTTCTAGCACTTGTTCCCCTGCCCCCCAACCAAGCATGAATTTGAACTACTATCTTCACATGAAAATATCCTCACAAGAGCCAAGGATTCCAGATGAGGGATTACAGTACTTGAGTGAAGTACAGAAATAAGAAAAGATGCCTTGAGGAGGGTAGGAAAAATAGATTCACATTACCCCATCACACTTCCCTCAAGCCATGGCTGCCCAGCTCACAGAAAGATACACTCTGTCTGGGAAAAGAGTGAAATGAGCACTGCACTTCACCACGGACTCTGGTCTGCCCCAGCACCAGGCTGGCTCCCACCGCCCCAGGCCCCTGGCTCACCTGAGCATTTCACTGGTCCCCACGATGCACACTACAGACCAGTTCCCTCAGACCTAGGCTCCTGGCCTGCACCAGCAGCCAACTAGGCCCCATAGACCCAATGCCGGCACTGTGCTCCCGCTTTGCTCTGGCGTCAGGTGGGACCCCAGTGGTCCCCACACCTGGTTGACCCCTCTGGATCCAAGATCCAGGTCCACCCACCACAGACCCAAGCAACAGGCCTGCCCACTTGCTAACCCACTCACCACACCTGCCCATCAAAGGACTCCAGCAGCAAGCCCGCCCTCAAACACCACTAGACTGCCCACCCACAATCTCTGGACTGGCTGACTGGTGAAGAGCTTTGCCTGCTAAAGCCAATGTAAAAACCAAAAGAGGCGTCCACTTCCTCAAATGCTCTGTAAAGTTGCAGGATCCAAAATAAACATAAAAAAATAAGTTGTGTTTCTATACACTAATAATGAGCTATTTAAAAAGAAATTTTTAAAAATCCCATTCACAATAACAGCAAAAATAATAAAATATTTAGGAATAAATTTAACCAAGGAAGTGAAAGATCTGCACACAGAACACTACAAGACATTGATGAAAAAAATCAAAAACACAAATAAATGGAAAAATATCTCGTGTCCATAGATCAGAAAAATTCATATTGTTAAATGTCCATACCACCCAAAGCCATCTAAGGATTCAATGCAATCCTTATTAAAATTCCAATGACATTTTTCACAGAAACAGAAAATTCTAAAATTTGTATGGAACTACAAAAGACCCAAATAGCCAAAGCAATCTTGAGAAAGAAGAACATAGCTGGAGACATCACACTTCCTGATTTCAAATTTTACTATAGAGCTGTAGTAATCTAAACAGTACAATACCAGCATAAAAATAGACACATAGACCCATGGAACAGAATCGAGAGCCCAGAAATAAACTCTCACATATAAAGTCAACTAATATTTGACAAAGGAGCCCAAAATACTCAAAGGGGAAATGGTAAGTCTCTTCAGTAAATGGTTTTGAGAAAACCGGATAACCACATGTAAAAGAATGAAACTGGACCACTATCATACACCACTTGAAAAAATCAACTTGAAATGGATTAAAGTCTTAAATCTAAGACACAAAATTGTAAAACTACTAGAAGAAAATATAGGAAAAAACTCCTTGACATAGGTCTTTGCAACAATTTTTTGGATATGACACCTAAAGCACAAGCAACAAAAGCAGAAATAAACAAGTGGGACTAATAAACTAAAAAGCTGCTGTACAGCAAAAGAAACAATCAGCAAAATAAAAAATCAACCTATGGAATGGGAGAAAATATTTAAGTCATTTAGCTGATAGGGGTTAATATCCAAAATATACAAGGAACTCATACAAATCAACAGCAAAAAAAAAAAAAAAAAAAATCTAATTTAAAAATGGGCAAAGGACTTGAATAGACATTTTTTCAAAGAAGATATACAAATGGCCAACAAGTACATGAAAAGATGCTCAGTCACTAATCATCAAGGAAATGCAAATCTAAACCACAATGAGATATCATGTCACACCTATTAGAATGGCTATTATCAAAAAGACAAGAAAACAACAAGGCCGTGGAGAAAAAAAAAAAACCTCTTGTGCACTGTTGGTATGAATGTAAGTTGGTTCAGCCATTATGGAAAAGAGTATGAACATTCCTCAAAAATTAATAATAGAACCATCACATGATCCAGCAATCTCACTCTGGATAGATTTCCAAAGAAAATGAAATCACTTTCTTAAAAAGGTATCTGCAACCCCATGTTCATTGCAGCATTATTCACAAGAGCCAAGACATGGAAACTACCTAAGCATCCATTGATGATGAATGGGTCAAGAAAAATTCGTAGTGGGATTGATAGGAAACTGATAATCTGGTTGGAAGGGGGCTGTCCTTTGAGGTAACATTTCAGAATGTCTGTGTGGGAAGGAGCCCCTCTTATGTTTCTTATAATGGGATGTCATAAGAAGGGACCTGCTGAAATGGTCACCAGGGCATGAAATATTTCTTTTATTTTTAGCAATTTTAGCTTCTGTTTTTTAATGTTTAAGATAGTAAATTTTGGGACTTCCCTGGCAGTCCAGTGGTTAAGACTATGTGTTTCCACTGCAGGGGGCATGGGTTCGAACCCTGTTCAGGGAACTAAGATCCCACATGCTGCTGGATGCAGCCAAAATCAAAAAGATAATAAATTGTATTTATTTATTTCCAACGTTATTGATATATTGACATATAACATATATTGACATATAATGTAAGTTTAGTTGTACAATATGACGATTTGATGCAAGTGTATACTGTGAAATGATTTTCACAATAAAGTTAGTTAACACCTCGATCTCATCACATGACCACCAGTTGCTGTATGTGGTGATAACATTTAAGCTCTACTCTCTTAATTTTCAAATATATACACAATATTGTTAATTATATTTACCATGCTGTATATTAGATTCCCAGAACTTATTCATCTTATAGCTGGAACTTTGCACCCTTTGACCAGCAGCTCCCCTTTCCCCCACACCCCAGCCCCTGGTAACTACCACTTTACTCTGGTTCTATGAGTTTTTTTTTTTATATTCCACATATAAATTATATCATACAGTTTTTGTCTTTCTCTGTCTGACTTATTTCACTTAGCATAATGCCCTCAAGGTCCACCCATGCTGTCACAAATGGCAGGATTTCCTTCTTTTATATGGCTGAATTGTATATGTGTGTGTGTGTGTGCATATATATATAAAATCACATTATCTTTATGCATTCATCATCAATGGATACTTAGGTATAATGTCATAATTCCATTCCATCAACAGATGCTTAGTTATACTTCGATTACACTCCCTTATCCCTGCTAGTCATAAAGAGGAAAGGGGAATCCAGGGAGTGGCATCAATTTATGTCTTAAAATAACATAATTCTTCCCTGTCCCATAACAGGACAAAATTCAAGCCCTTCCTACAAGTGTAAATTAATGAAAACAGAAACAAAAATGAGACTAATTCAGTCCAATTTGTGCATACATTAAATCTCTATCTTTTAGCTGGTGATGGGACCTACTTAAATAGACACTAGTTAAGCACATGGTACTTTGTACTCCAATCAATTTGCTTAAAAGGATAGCAAGACATTCATCAAAAAATCCCAATATATATAACTCTATAATAATAAAGGAAGTACCCTGGTTCCTAAGGTTTCTGCAGTCAGCTTCCTTTACAGCTCCAGGTTCCTATGGTGCAAATGCAAGTGGCCCAGTGGCAACCTGCTAAAAATTTCATGTGGCCTTTGCCCTCAGAAAACAAAGACATTCACTTTAGCCCTTGCACCAAAATATAACAAGCTGGAAGCCAATGTCTCCCCAGGTGGAAGGAAATATCGCTCTGTCTCTATCCTTCAGGAGGAATAATACAGCTCCCACAAAATCCATGGGAGTTAAATAAATGTTTGCTAAAAATAACACTGGTATTTGGAATTCATTATTAGGGATTTGTTCTAATGGATTTCTCAGACTGTTCCTTGGATACATCTTCTAACTACCCCCTGATAAGCAGGAGAAATGCAGCAACTCTTAAATTGGCATGATTAACCTGATTTCTAAGTTGACAACATGTTTTGTGCCATATCTCTTTTTCAACTTTGAAGCTAACAAACTTTTCCCGGAAAAACACAAGAATGCCATGAATTTTATTACTTTAACACATGATTATTTATCGTATCACTTCACTTGACTATCAGGAGGGAGATTTGCATACGTAACTCTGGAATAATCTACATAAACTGTAAACTGCTATACAAATATAAGCTAGCATCTGCATTGCTATCACCATCATCCTCATCCTTAACAATGTGTCTTTTTTCTCTCCAGAATTTCCCTGTGAATCACCATTTCCTCTCCTGTACACGGTCACTGCCCTTTTAGACCCTTATTGCCTTATGCCTAAATACCACAATGTGTTTGTAAATATATTTGTCTAACTCCATGATCTCCCAGCCCCCAATTCATTCTATATAAAACCACCAGGTTTATCTTGCTTAAAAAAAATTCATTCACTGTGTTTGAAACACTCTAATTCAATATTCACTTATTGAAAACATACTATGTGTAAACATATGCTATGAGGAAAGCAAAGATAAACAAGACAGGAAAACAAAAATGTATACACAAATTATTATAGTCCTAGGCAGAACTAATAGGTGACAGAGCAGAATTTAAACAGGGCTACGGAAACTCAGAGATGGGAAAGCTTAATTGGTTGAGAAGATTTGGAAAGGTTTAATCGAGGTGGTAGGATCTGGAGGTAGCTTCAAAAAAAGGATGAGTTTTAAATGGTAGAGATAGGTAGGGAAAGCTAGAGGAGGAGAAAATTGTGAGCACAAACAAGCAAAAGAGTATAGGTTGTTCCTTGCAAACAGCAACTGAATGATTATGCCAAGAATGTAGAGTGTGTGAGGGTCAGTGTTTCCCATACCCATTTCCACTGTAGGTATGTAGATCCCATAGCATCCTCAGGCCATCTGTTATTAAGCATCCAGGTTAGAAATAACAGGGGGAGAGTTGAAAAATGGAGGAAAAATTAGAGTTCCTTTACCTCTTTTAAATCACCTGTTGGATGAGGATTTTTTTTTTTTAATTTTGCCAGGCCAAAATTTTTAACTTACCTTAAAATGGAAAAAAGCAGTTTCCAAGAGAGAGACCCTCAGTTCTTCTTGAAGAAAGCAAATAGTGACTCAGGTAACTAGCAAGAAAAAGGTTGGGATAGTTATCTTCCTTTTAAGTTGGTTTTCTTGCTGCTTTTCAAGTTTAATCTAATAACCCATCTCTGCTTCTAAGGGCCACAAGCAACCATGGGCACCTCCAAGCAAAACACAGATCACATTCTCTTTTCAGCTCTGCCATTTGCCTTTCCATTTTACTGTTCCAATTGTGACACAGATAGTTCCCACTGTCTAATCTCCAGTTGCTGTGCATTGTGCACACAAAAGTGTGGAATAAAAAATGCCCAACAATTCATTTCATTTTGTTCTCTGAGTCTTATTTTATGTTTCTTACTCTCTGGTCATTGTGATTTTTTTTTTTTTTTTTTTGCTCATATCAAAACCCATGTTTTTATCAGGCATATGACAAAAATTCAAACACAGAAAAACTATTTATTTGAACTAAATTTATGGCTCTTGAATGAGGATAGGACTGGTATTAAAAGGTTGAAATTAGGTACAGGAGAGATAAGAAATCCTGCTCTTGGTCGGTACTCTTTATTACTCAAATGACAGAAGTTGACTTCTAAGGTAAAAAAAAATGTTTAAGTCCTTAACTATGAACTCCTTATCATTGTGTATTAAACAAGACAAGACCAATGGGACTAAGAGTCCAATTCCTCCTTGCCAAAGTGGCTAAAAAATATTGTTATCATCTTGCTGCTTCTTCTTCGACTTCCTGAGTCTTCTCTTTGTGTCTCATGTTCTTATTCACTTGCATCTGCCCATCATACCTGCTCTTGCTTCAGGGCTCTTGCTGGAGTTACTTCTTGGTCTTTCCTTAATATCAATACTTTAATAAAACTGTGTTTAAGTACAAAATATTTATAAGTTAAATTTACTCTTGTGTCCCAAGGGTTAAATTAATCCACTCCTCCTCTTAAGGCACTTTCATCACTGGATTGTGTAAGAACCCTCTCTTGATGTATTTACTTAGTTATTTCCTTTTGTGGGAAATATGTCTAATACATTTTGATGTATTCTACAAAAACATGTATTGTAGTTTGGTATGTAAAAAATTTTTAATTTTTGTTCTACAGCTCTCATTGTAGTTCTTAGGCAAAATAATGAGCTTCAGAACAAGAACTCTGCAGGCAGATTGCCAAAGTTCAAATCCCAGCATATCCACTTACAGTGTGACATTATGTACCTCAGTTTCTTCAGCTGTAATAATAATACATCACAGAGTTGTGATAAGCTCACAGCAGTAATTGGCACACAGTAAATACTACATAAGTAATGCCTATTATTAAGATTATTGTTATTTTTATATAATAATATTGCATAAGATTTATCCACGTTTCTGTGTATAACTGGGTTGTTGTTCTATCTGCTGCATCCTATCCCGAAGAGCGTATTCACCATATTTCAGTTCTCCATTCTCCCAGCCAAACTGCCTTCAACACTCCACCATCACAAACAATGCCCCTCATGTGTGCCCCTGTGGACTCACATGAAAATACCTGTGGGGTATATACCCAGGAGCAGGACTGCTAGATTACAAGTCATGTGCATATTTAGTCTGAGTAAATACTCTCAGGTTGAGCTCAGAAGAGCTGCCTACCCCAGATTACAGGCCCACTAGTAGCACAGGGGAGTTCATATATTATGCATGGCCAATCATATGGGTATAAAGTGATGTTTCGTTGTTGCTTTACCTGCATTTCTCTAAATAACAATGAGATTGAACCTCTCTTTATATGCCAGATAACTTTGGGGTTACTTTTTCTATGAGTAGCCTATTTCTACCTTTGCCTATATTTCCTTATGGTTAAATTCCTCATGTGCTATAGATGTATGTCTTGTCAGTTTTAGACATTGTAAGTAGCTTTCCCATTTTATTCATAATACCCAAAATAAAAAATAAATCTTCAAGTTTTACATAATAAAATTAATCCATTTTTACCTCATGAATTGCACCTTTGAGGTTTTCTTTATGAAGTCTTTCCTCAACTTTACGTGACAAAAATAGTCTCTTCCATTACGTCTATTAACTTTGCAGAAATAATCTACCTGAAATTCAACTTTGTAGTGTTAGGTGAAAATGCAGGTTTATTTTTCCATACAGTGAGCCAGTTTTTCTGTTATTTATTAAACAATCTGTCCTTTCTTCATTGATTTGGGGTGAGATGATTTCTATGAAACACTTTGCATAGGCAAATGCTTACTGCCTGCTATATCAAAGCTATTATAATGGTCAGTACTGTTTGTTTCTTTCTAAGCAGATCACAGAGTTCTTTGAGTCTGGTGTGCACCCAAAGCTTTTATGCTTAATCACCTCAGCTCAAATTTATGTGGGCATTTCTTTCGCTAAGCTCAGGTGGGAGAATAAACTCAAAGCAAACATGCATCTCACTTTCCCATGCATCCCCAGAGACTGGCCTGCTTGTTTAAAGGACAAACTTAAACAGGGCCTAATTTGGCCCTGGCTTTGGATCCCATTACTGAGAAGTGGACCTAGCTTTCTCTGTGCCAAAACTTGCTTGGAAGACTGTCCTGAATTTCTAGTCCTCTAACTAGTGTTGTCCCTCCCTTCTGACTCTCTACCTCACAAGGATTTTATCCATTCAACAGATTTGGAGCACCTGCTAAGCACAAGGCAAAGTGTTAAATAAGTAAAGTAAAGGAAAAAAACAAACCATAAACATGGAGAAAATATTTGCAAAACTGATATGTGATAAAGGGCTTGTATCCAAAATATGTAAAAAACAAAACGGCAACAAAAAACCTCTTACAACTCATTGATAAAATAATCTAATACAAAATTTATAAAAGCTCTAAAGTACAGAGCATAGTATAGTACCCATCATCCAAGTTTTAAAATTATCAATATTTTGCTAATCTTATTTCATCTCTCTTCCCATATTCTTAAAGCATATCTTAAGCATCATATCATTTCACCTAAAAATATTTCAGTATGTATTTCCAAGTGTTGAGGACTTTTTAGCATAACCATAATATCATTGTCACCTCAAACAAAATTTACAGCAAGTCCATAATATCATCTGATAGCTAATAAGTTTTGTTTTGTTTTTTGATTTGGGGGAAATGATAGGGTGTTTCTATGGTAATGAAAATAATCTAGTAGAGAGGAAAATGATGATGTAAGACAGACAAAATAATATTGTTGGAGCAACATCCTTGAGCAGGCAATAGAGGCATGGAATCTACTGCACAAGAAGAGGAATTAGCTTTAAATAAGAACATGAATAGTTCATCTGCGGTAACAAGTGTGAAGGCACAGTATTTGCTGTGGTAACAGATGTTGGGTACCTTGACAAATAGGGTGGTGAGAGTGTGTGAAATTTCACTTCCATTTGTGTCTATTTTTAGTGAGTAAGATTTGAGTCATTTGCTGAAATGCAGGATGGACTGAATGGTGCTGGGGATTGGCAAAGAGAAGATTGTCAAATAATATCCAAGAAATTAAGAGAGTGAATAACTAGGAGCAACCACTATGATTTTAAGAGTGCACTTGAAAGTTGTAGTCGTATATTTAGGGTGAGACTAATCAATGTAATTGGGCATGTTCCTCCCACTATACTCATTTCCAAAATGGTGGAGCTATCCAAGGATATTACAGATTTATGTGGATCTCTAATCCCAGTAGTCAGAGAAAATGCATTTTGAATGTTGCCCAATCTGAGCCAAAAAGAATAGGCCCAATGCCCAATCTGAGCCTAAAAGAATAAGTAGAGATTATCAGAAAAATAAATGTAGTAAGAGGGAGGGTGGGGATAAAAAAAGAGACACTGAAAATACACAGAGGAATAGAGGTGAGAAAGAAGTGAGTTAATAAGGTACAGCACTTTGTGCTGAAAATTAAAATGTAAAGAATGGAATGGTAACACATCAAGCTAGAAAGGGATATAGATCATGGAAAGCTTTAAATAGAGCTTAGTTTTATCCTATAGGCAATGAAAGGCTAATGAAAGGTTTTATGCGGGAGAGTAAAACAGGTTTAGTTGTAGAGTTTGAATAAAATATTGAAATAAAATATAACACGTGAAGATTTGAGGAAGACACATGCAGAGTCAAGAAACCACAAACAGAGTCATTTGCAGCAGTCTAGGCAAATGGGGTCTGAACCAGAGTGTGAAAAGAGGTAAGAAACGAGAGGCGATCAATTAAACATATACTTCAGAAGTAGAATTAGCAGGATTTAACATGACAATATGTTGGTTGTGGGCAATAAATATTAGAAGTTTAATTTTTATCTTAAAACATAAAAAATAGTCTTTCCTTACATTTAATATATGGATTGATAATACATGTAAATAATACCTAAATTAACTCATTTTGGAGTGGTTGCTTAGTATATTTTACTAAGTAAGAAGATCAAAAGAGTCTGGACACCATTAACTTATTAGATGTGGGTAGGAAAGGGGAGGGAAAAGGAATACGGAAGACTATGGTTTCGACTTGAGTGACAAGATGCAATTTGTGCTGCTGTTGTTACTAAATGTGATTTAAAATGACAGATCAGAAGCCAGTTTTAGGGAGAAAAGAAAATAGATTTAATTTTGAATGTATGTTGAATTATCTGAAGGACACCTTAGTAGAGCTTTCCAGCTGATGGTTGATTTTGGATGAACAGGGGAAGAAAAAGATTAATTCTACGTATACCCACTTTAATTCTCCATCTCCATGCCCATAAATCCTAATCATCTTTAACTGGACTATTACAATAATATTGTTTCCTAGGAATGAAAAAAATGAAGAAAGAACAAAGAGAAACAATATCAATGTTAATAGTAACAATAACAACTACAAGGAAAATATTTAACATTTAATTCTCATTGGGGCAACCCATTTAGGTAGGCCCTGTTTTTCTTTCATTTTCATAGATGAACAGAGACAGAGTAGTGAAGTTACTTGACGAAAGTCATACAGCTAGTACTATAGAAATGATTGCTGAACACCTTGAGAGCAAACCATGTGTAACACAGAGTCAGCTTGGTTCACTTTACCTCCCAGAATCTAAATAAGACTGGACTGAAGGCCCAGGGATTTTCCCAGAGCCACCTCTGGATGTAATTTTCTATGTCTATTCAATTTTTAGTCTTGGTTCTATGTCATGAAGTTTTTTTTTTTCTGTCCACTCTGGACTAGCTAAAAATGAGGAACTCAACCCCTCCTCTTTAGCTTTCACAAAAAGAAACTCCATTTCATGTGTTGAAAGGCCATACTTTAGAGAAAGTTCAGCTAACTGGAGAGCAAGAAATAATATCACAGCAAAGAGAACAACTTCACATTCAGTATCATTGTTTAGTAAAGTCCTTTGGACAATTCTTCCATGTTGCTTGATTCCATCTCTCTTCTCCTTTCATTGCTACTCTCAAGACCCAAAATGCTGGCATCTGATATTTTTTTATACAGAGTAATTTTGCTCTAGCATTAAAAAAAAAAAAACTCCTTCAGTCCCATTTCCCTGGTGTCTTTCCTTCTAATCTCAAGTTACCAAATCACTTACCTTTGTTTCCCTAAGCAAAGATAATTCCATTCCTAAAAGGAACTCTATTTCCAGTGAATAAAAATATACTTTTTCCCCATTCAGCTATACATATAAAAGGTTTGGGGCATGAATATTTTGATCTATGATCACAATTGATTAAATCAGTTGTTTCTGCTGACTGTAGCCATATTTAAAGCTTAATAATTACAAATGTGACCTCAAAATAACTAAAGCAAAATTGGAAATCTGCCAAAACTAGTGGTTAACAATTTAATTATTTTCTCATTGAATATGTTTGATGTTTTTCCTATGAATGATTTAGTACAAAAATGAACTTTGCAAGAACCCACAGATTCATAATTTGAATAGAAATATACTTAATATAAGCTGCATTGTAGGAAAACAAAAATTAAAATAATACCACTTTAAAAATTGTGAATCACTATTTTGTACACCTGAAACTTATATAATATCGTTCAACTATACCTCAATAAAAATAAACAATAAAATAAAAAAATAATAAACGTTGGAGGAAAAAATTATACTAAAAGAGAAAAGTACTCATTAAGCAAATAACAGTATTCTCTCAGTTGATTATTACATTTGTCATCATATCACATAAGGAATAGAAGTGGAAAAATTATAATTTACCTTCAAGGCTGAGTTAAATTGTAATCTACATGAAGGCAGGCATTGTACTGACAAAGAAACAAAGTTTCAAGGAAGTTAAACAACTAAAGATGACTGAATCTTCTGATGAGTTATTGTTGTTCTAAATACCACACCTAACTTGGACATTAGTAGCAGTATGAGAATTAGAATGGTCTACTAAAAATCTCATTTACCTATCCACTTAACAAACATTTATAGACCATCCACAATGTGCCTGGACCTGTGCTACGTATCAGGTAGTCTTGCTTATTAAGCATCTCTACCTAACTTTCTACACAAATGATCCTTAAATAATTAGTCTCAATTTCTGTATAAAATAAATCTATTTTAATATTATTTTCTCTATATCCTAACTTTACACTCTGATATTGTAGTAATATTTCAGAAAAAAATAGTTATACTGAAACCATATTTGGAAGTCAGGAAGAAGAGAGATGCAAGATAAACAAGAAGACCATTCCGGGCTTCTAGAGTAGCCTCTTAAGAGCATATGAACTCACCTTTTCATATCCATCATTGTTTTAGTATGGGTTCCCCAGGAAACAGACTCTGAGACAGGAATTCACATGTAGATACTTTCTTGAAGAGTGCTCTTGGGAATGAGATTTGTAAGGAAGCGAAGGAAGTAGAATTGGGCAGAAAGGGAATTTATTGATAAATTGTGTCACAGTGACAACAGGGGACTCAGAAGGTCACACAGGATGTTCTAGAGCTACGATGACTTTTCATATGTGCCCAGAATTGAGGGAAAAAGACTAAGGTTCCTTGAAACCCCACAATGACTAGTCATTGGATAACAGGAGTGCTCCCAAGGAGGCAGCACGATCTTTTGCAAAGGAAGTCCTTTTGGTTAAAGGCAATTGCTAGAGAGGGACTCAACTGTGAGCCAAAAGCAGCCAATATACCTGAGAGCTAGGGAAATAAGTGGCTAAGCCATGAAGGAGAGACCTGAGCAGTGTACCACAGTATCTACTACAGTACATCCTTTGCACAAACTGGATCCAATTACTTTGTATAATGTTTGCCCAATTGAGAACAGCTCAAATGTTCTCTTTCACTGGTGAAACTTAAAAGAGAAAAGTTAGTGGGGAAAAAATGTAGCCTCCACTACTGCTTCTGATCTTATAGCCACCATCAATACGCATTCTCTCCCTCTTCCATAATCCACTCTAGATTCCCCTCACCCTCAGCTAGAACACTGCTGATATAGGTGGTTTACCTGGTGGAGTGAACCAGAGTTTTACCCCTGAAGAGTCTGAGTCCCTGGTCACCATGCCCTTCTCAGACCATAACTGCTCCACTCATACACATATCACCAAAACTTGCCAATGTATGCCAAGAGGTGTCCTCAAGGGACATCTGGGAGCAAAGTGTACTCTTCTGGCCCCCATTCTACAAAAACAACCTTTCCTCTCCATGGTGATCAGGGTTAATTATCCTTGCCAGCAGACTAACTTCTTTCCTTGCTTGCTGTTCTCTTACCACAAGACACTTGAAGGGACCAGGGAACATCTACAGCTTCAAATTTAATAAGATTCATGCTGTGTCTCGCGGTAGATGCATCCTTCCCCTCTGGGAAACAAGAGCTCTAGTTCCTCAGAACCTAAAATGTGGGGTTGGGAGGCACAAATTCCCCAGATGGGTTACTGGGAATAGTGATAAGTTGGGCCATTCCTACTTTCACGTCTTGATTCCTGGTCTCTTGAACCTACATCCCTATAATGATATATAGTTACCTTTGAGTGTGTAGTATTCACTTTTTTAATAGGTCTTTATTGGAGTATAATTGCTTCACAATACTGTGTTAGTTTCTGTTGTACACCAGAGTGAATCAGCCAGATGCATACATATATCCCCATGTCCCCTCCCTCTTGAGCCTCCCTCCCACCCTCCCTATCCCACCCCTCTAGGTGGTCACAAAGCACTGAGCTGATCTCCCTGTGCTATGCTGCTGCTTCCCACTAGCTAAATATTTTACATTTGGTAATGTATATATGTCGATGCTACTCTCACTTTGCCCCAGCTTCCCCCTCCCAACCCATGTCCTCAAGTCCATTCTTTATGTCTACATCTTTATTCCTGCCCTGCAACTAGGTTCATCAGTACCATTTTTTTTAAATTCCATATATACATGTTAGCATACAGTATTTGTTTTTCTCTTTCTGAGTTACTTCACTCTGTATGACAGACTCTAGGTCCATCCACCTTACTACAAATAACTCAATTTCATTTCTTTTTATGGCTGAGTAATATTCCATTGTATATATGTGCCATGTCTTCTTTATCCATTCATCTGTCGATGGACATTTAGGTTGGTTCCTTGTCCTGGCTATTGTAAATAGTGCTGCAATGAACATTGTGACACGTCTCTTTTAATTATGGTTCTCTCAGGGTATATGTCCAGTAGTGGGATTGCTAGGTCATATGGTATTTCTATTTTTAGTTTTTTACGGAACGTCCGTACTGTTTTCCATAGTAGTTGTATCAATTTACATTCCCACCAACAGTGCAAGAGGGTTCCCTTTCCACCACACTCTTTCCAGCATTTATTGTTTCTAGATTTTTTGATAATGGCCATTCTGACCAGCGTGAGGTGTTACCTCATTGTAGTTTTGATTTGCATTTCTCTAATAATTAGTGATGTTGAGCATCTTTTCATGTGCCTCTTGGCCATGTGTACGTCTTCCTTGGTGAAATGTCTATTTAGGTCTTCTGCCCATTTTTTAACTGTTTGTTAAAACATTGTTTTATTTTTTTGTTTGTTTGTTTGTTTTTGATATTGAGCTCCATGAGCTGTTTGTATATTTTGGAGATTAATCCTTTGTCTGTTGTTTCATTTGCAAATATTTTCTCCCATTCTGAGGGTTGTCTTTTTGTCTTGTTTATGGTTTCCTTTGCTGTGCAAAAGCTTTTAAGTTTAATTAAATCCCATTTGTTTATATTTGCTTTTATTTTCATTACTCTAGGAGGTGGGTCAAAAAAGATCTTGCTGTAGTTTATGTCAAAGAGTGTTTTTCCTATGTTTTCCTCTAAGAGTTTTATAGTGTCTGGTCTTACATTTAGGTCTTTAATCCATTTGGAGTTAATTTTTGTGTATAGTGTTAGGTAGTGTTCTAATTTCATTCTTTTACATGTCCACTTTTCTCAGCACCACTTATTGAAGAGGCTGTCTTTTCTCCACTGTATGTGTATTCATTTGAGTGCCTCAGCTGCCGCTTTAAAATGCCATTCCATTGCTCTATAAGGTCAGCAGCTTCTTGGTAGACAACATGTGCAGTAATGTTGCACTTTCTTTGCTGCAAAGTGAGTCACTTAGTCCCATGTGATGTTATGTGGAATATCGTGTCAGTGTATCATGACTAGTGATGTTGGCTAAGGCTCAGTGACAGGAAATATAAACACATACCCAGAATATGTTTTGATTCCATCCTGGACCCACTCTGTGCCTCAGTGAAAGCTAACATTTTCCAGTCACTTATGAATGGGCCAGAGCATTACGCCCAGGTTTTAAGAATTATGAGATGTAATAATTTGTCCTATACTTTGGAGGGGTTGCCCCCAGCAGGCCACAGACCACTCTCTAGGTAAAAATTTCATTGACATAGTGAACCAATGAATTGTTGTAGGATTTAAATTCACCTCTAGGGATGTCATGTTCTATAACCATTTGTAATGATCTCTGTGAGTCAGTACACAAACACAAATACACACACACACACGTCTCAGTCCTTGCCACTCGTTACTTTGCTTCAGATGGTTAAGTGCTATAACCTGCTCTCTATTACTTCAGAATCCTATCATTTCCATTGCTATTAGGGAGCCCAGTTCTGTAACACCATCTATCATCAGCTGTGATCTACAGAGGAGAGCCACAAAGATTCTCAGTGATACTGGTTCCTTTCACCAGAACATTTCTTACTGCTTTGGAAAATGGAGAGGCCTCTGTACTCACAGAGTACATTTCTCTAGCATGCTCACTTCTCTGTGTCTTTTGATTTCTTCTTCCATTATCTGCCATGGCAACTCTGGCATTTCTACATCATTTAGTGTGGACCATTGCCTTCTCTAAGTTTCTAAGAGTCAGCTTAGCTGCATTTTAGTAGCATTTCCCAGGGTCCTTGACAGTGCTAAATCTTATATCAAAAGAGAGTACTTACATATCAATAAACTACTCATTTAACTTAATGTTCTGTTCTCTCTTGATTCAGTTATCCCCAGAATCCAGGCCCACATATATTCTCCAGAATCCTGCTAGTACATGTTGGCTAAGTCCTTTCTCTTACAGAGTAAGCCCACAATTACCCTGCTTGAGTTATTTTGATACTTGACAAGTGGAGAAATGGAGGATAATGTTTGTTGCCTATATCATCTTCAAAAAGAGGTGGTGTGCTAGTCTTCAAAAAGGAAGAGTGGGCCACTTCCATTGGTTCAGAGAGTTCAGGGAGTGCGAGGATTCAAGGTTTCCAATTGTGTTGACCCAGATATCCCCATCCCAAATCTCAAGATTCCACATCTTCCCAAAAGAGTCTTGACCTTGATATAGAAGGCTTGCAGGGTTGAAAAGAAAGCATTCTCTGAAGCTCTACTTCCCTTATAATTAAGTCTTAGGCCTGATTCTCAATATATTCTGTGCTCCATCTGCAGAAGATGTATCTACTCCTGTAGAGTTTACCATTCACCTTACTCGACAATGAGCAATAAACCTGGGAATCATTATTACCCTTAACATCTACACCCCTAAATTTTTGAAATATTGTAATTCCCTTCTCTGACTCAACTTCCTCCTCCTACAGCTGGACCTACTAATCCTGCTCTAAACTCAACATAATTTAATGTTGAGACTATTATCCCTCCTTGATTTCATTTCCTTCCCTATCCAGTCTAAATTTCATTTCTTCTCTTAGAAATATTCACAAATCCCAGGGCCTACCCAACTTTAATCATAACAAATTCTCTGATCAATCCTGGAGAACCACAATGTTTTTTTTCTTATTTTTTTCCTCTGGACTATTGCACATGCTGGAGAAAATTCACATAACAGTAGAGATCAGCTACAATAATATTTGTGATTTTCACCTTCGATAACTCAGTGTTTTCTGTCTACCTCTGTCCTCATCAATTTCTCATAATTCTCTTGTCAACAGAATAAAGTTGCTTCAAGCCAAATCTAACATGATTAAGCCCTCATACTTAATTAATTAAACTCCCTTCTTTGTTAAAAAAACAAAGAAGGGAGTTTCATATTTTCTGAAGAAAAATAAAATACCAGAAATGAGCACAGAAGGAAATAAAAACTTGAATAGACAAATGAGTATTAAAGAAAAAGAAACTTTAAAAAGAATTCATCCAAGACAAGACAGTTTTATTTTGGGAATTCTACCTATTTAAATTAAACTCCCTTCTTTGTTAAAAAACAAAGCAAAACAAAACCTGAGTTCATGTGATACTTCCTCCTTCAATTTCAGCTTACCTCCTAGGTATAATCTATAACATCAATCCTATCTTCCTCAGTGAGAAAAACATGTTTCTGTTCTTCTGCACACCAACATCTCCATCTATGATTTTTATTTAGGAGCTTCCTAACAATGACAATAATAGCTGTTACCTATTGAATGTTAACTGGGTGCCAGTCATTAGAATAAGCACTTTAATTGTAACATTTAATCTTCACCATAATCCTAAATTATTCCCATTTAATAAGTGATAAAACTGAGGCTTGTACGTTCACACAACTAATAAAACATAAATCTAAATTCAAACCTTAGTGGTCTAGTACCAAATAACACAAGATTAGCATTGACCAATACTGCCCCTTCTCTTGTTTATCCTCAGTCTATTCTTGTCCTCTTGTTCCTCTTGCTCTCTAAACATGCTCAAGTATTTTTATCCTAAAACTACCTTTCTTTAGTCTTGATTTCCCTTCAAACCACCCTCTAGCTTCTTCCATTCCTTTATGATCAAGCTCCTTAGCAAATTAAGATAATTTACTTTCTGCCTCTAGTTTCTCACCTCCAATTCACTCATATATCCTCTGCAGTCTGCCTTATTCTCTTATCATTCTAATAAAATTGCCATCAATCACTTCCTTGAAAACCAGTAGCCTCCTGTCAATCCCATCCTACTCAACCTGTCTGTGGTATTTGATTCTTCTCTCATTCTAGAGTCTCCTTTTCTTGACTCATGATACCATTCTCTTTGGCTTTCCTCTTTCTTCCTAAGTCTCCTAATTCTGTCTTATTTATTGCTCTTTTTTTTTTTTTTTGCTAAAATATTGGCCTCCTTGCCCTTCTTTCCCATTATCCCTCCCCTACATGCACCCCAGTACAAACACTTTAAAGAGCTGACCACTGTCCTGAAGAAGCTTATTAACCAGTTCACTGAGCTATACTATACATAATACTCCAAACACATTTACAGAACTTGTAGTGACCAGATATAAATTACTGTACAAAGCATTATGGTACATTAAGTGTTTGAGGAAGCACAGGATAGAAGATTCAATTGTTAAGGTAATACATTAAGGTAGATTTCTCAGAGGAGCTATATGTTGAAGAAGCTGAGGAAAATGAATTCTCTCTCTCATCTACTTAACTTGGAAAAGATGATCATGCATTCTCCCTCATCCTCAAAGAAAGCCAAAGAAAACAATTCAGCAAGCTACTTAAGTAATCAATCCTGTGTGTTTAATGATCCTTCAGCTATTTTAATTTAGTCATCCATGAAATCATGAAAAAAATGTCTGGTTAAGTTCAAATTCATAGTCTTTACCATCACTTTGTACATGATCCACATCAGGACCAATTAAATAAAATTGGCTTAGCTTTTATCAAATGCTGGAATGGATAGATTTGAAGATGCTGAATATTCTTTTTATAAATGACTTACTAATGTGCTCAAAGCCATTCTGTGGATTCCATTTTCCCCTCCTACAGGCCCCACAGCCATAGCATCATTACCATCCAGAGCTGGTTCAAATCCTTGCATGACTTTTTATTAGCAATGCAACCTTCTGCTTACTACTTGAATTGAGTCTTCATTTTTTCATATACATGGTAGAGACAATTATATACACATACAACAATTAGGATATTGTTGTGAGAATTAATGAGATAATTTGTATGAAAGTACCGAAAGAGAGTACTCACCAAAGGATGGTCCTCTTCCTTCCTTCCGTTTCCATCGCAAATCCGGACTACTTTCTTTTTGCCTGTTTTATTCTTCATTTATAGCAAATAAATCATTAGTTTTGAAAAAGAATTTTAAAATCAGGTTGTTTTCAATTTGTTGGCATTATGAATGTGCAGCAATATGCCTTGCACCTCTCTCTAGCATACTGTGTTTGACATTCCCAAGAAGACTTAAATAGATATATCTTCTGTTGAAGTCACTGTGTGCTATCACTGTAAGAGTTACGATAGAAATAATTATGAAGATATTGCCAATCTATCACTATGATGGCTCTGCACACTTTCCTGCTGCTTATTCTCTCCTTTCCATTCTATCTAAAGAAATATTATATGGTTCTTTTTACTATAGAGAAGGTAGTAAAAAATTAGAAATCCAAATAGGAAAATATGCAAGGAAAATTATGCATATTAGAATTCAATGGACATTAAAATTTGAAAAAAATATGTGTTGTGGAAGTCCATATAAAATATGGAAAAGACCTTCACAGATAAAATAGCAAAGTTAACAAAATGTCTCTAAAACCCATTAAGAAGAAGATGATATGGAGAAGACTTAAAATCTCGGTCGCCACGGAGACTTAAGGTAGACTAAGGTTAATTTAATGATAAAATACAGTGTTTCTTGGGGAAAGAAATAATGAATGTACCTTTTTCCTTGTCCACTAAAAATGGCTATATAGGCTACGCTGAAGAAATTGAGATGTCCATTTTTCTAGAAGAGAAAGAAATGGATTTGAAGGAGATCAATATTGCTTGAAGAGCAGAAGAAACATGTAACTTATAAAATCAAGTCCATTTGGGATTCATTCCAAAGGTGAAGAAAGTGGCAAATATTAGGAAAAATCTCTACCAGCTATATTTCATATCTCCCTATGAATTGGGATGGGAGCTACAAAGTTACAAAAAAATGAACATAGTTCTATATAGAAAAGCACCTTTAAAAACAGTAATGAAGGTTTGATTACTTTTATTTTCAGGGAGCAACAGTGTTATAGAATGTGCTAGAATTTTTTTCTGACCCATTTTGTCTCACGGTTTTCATTTATTGGTTCTAAATTGTATGTCTCCTTCAACAATTTCTAAATTTTTAAAGTTAAGATTACTTTGCATTTAAGATGCTTTGGCAAGGACTCTAATGAGAATTTTAAATCTGTGCAAAATCTCTTGAAGTTCTAAATGAGGCCATCAAAGAGAACATTCACCAGATGGAACCCGTGATTGATCGAAAGCCTGGAGTGTTACTTTTAATCTCTTGTTTCCCAGCAAAGAGAAATTTTGCAGAATCTTCTCTCTTCTTATAGACTTAAACTAAAATGCATAGTTAAAATAGAGGCACTATACTTTAGGTATATTTACAGAATGGAAAGTAGAAAAATCTTGTGCCACATCCCAATCAAGAGATAGGATACTCTAAAGACAATGTGGATACTTGCAGTTCTTTTTTTTAAAATAAATTTATTCATTTATTTAGTTTCGGCTACACTGAGTCTTCGTTGCTGCGTGCGGGCTTTCTCCAGTTTCAGCGAGCGGGGGCTACTCTTCGTTGCGGTGCATGGGCTTCTCATTGCAGTGGCTTCTCTTGTTTCAGAGCAGGGGCTCACGGGCTTCAGTAGTTGTGGCATGCTGTGGCATGCGGGCTCAGTAGTTGTGGCACACGGGCTTGGTTGCTCCGAGGCATATGGGATCTTCCCGGACCAGGGCTTGAACCCGTGTCCCCTGCATTGGCAGGCGGATTCTTAACCACTGCGCCACCAGGGAAGTCTCAGGGTTCCTGTTCTGCTGCTACTCCTAGGTTCATTTTTCACTGCTGGATGGAGGGCAGTCCCCAGAGTTCTCATGCCCCTAGGTGATGGCCTGTGTCTGAGCCTAAGATTGCTTACCAAGATCTACAATTACCTTTGATTCCTTGAGACAATGCTAGACTGCATTTCTTAGCTCCTTTCCACCTAGGCAGGACTTTTCCTCACTCTCTCCTTTCCCCATGTACAGCTAGAAAGAGTCTGAGTGCTTGATTTGTCTCATGGATATTAAGCTTTTGTATAAAAGATAAATAAGTTTTTTTGTGTGTTAAGTCCCCAAAATCTTGGGTTTGTTTATTATTGCAGTTAGCCTAACCTTTTCATACCATATCTCCTTGAGGATATTGCACAAAAACACAGAATAATTCAATGGAGAGGAAATTGTGAAATACAGACGGTATCTGTCTGAACTAATTTCACAAGTAAAATCTGCTTAAAGGTTTTTAACATTCCTAGTGAGAATAATGACTAACTCCATCATTAGTATCTGTGATGGTTAATTTTATATTAACCTGTCTATGCCAAGGTACTCAGATATGTGGTCAAACACACATCTGGATGTTTCTGTGAAGGTATTTTTTTTAGATGAGATTAATATTTAAATCAGTAGACTGAGTAAATAACCCTCCATAATATGGTTAGGCCTCGTCAAATCAGTTGAAGGCCTTAAGAAAAAGAATAGCCTACCCTGAAGAAAAGGGAATTCTGTTATCTGACTGCCTTTCGCCTCAATTTGCATCAACTTTTCCCTGGGGCCCTAGCCTGCTGGCCAACCTTACAAATCTTGAGCTTGCCAGCATCCACAATCACATAAACCAATTCCTTAAAATTCTTCTCTCTCTCTCTGCCTCCCTTACTCCTCTGTGTGTGTGTGTGTGTGTGTGTGTGTGTGTGTGTGTGTGTGTGTGTGTGTGTGTGTGTGTGTGTGTGTGTGTGTGTTAATTAGCCAATGTCAAGTAAAATGGCATCTTACATTCATTTTAGAATTAATACACTTGTCATGGAAATATGTTTAGATTTTCTTCATGAGTCTTGCTACTGCTTTTTGTATCACAAGTGTATCTCATCTTTTCAATTATAATTATAAACAATAATGACTTAAAATTTTAAAAAGGCCGCCCCTAGAAGGTTCAAATGGAAAAACACATGCACATGAACTTGAGAGTAATCACTCTGTTTGAAAATTGCTTATTGGACATTTGTTCATATTGGTCACTGTGTTAGGCACAAGGAATATAAAACTTAAGGGGGGGAAAAAAAAAGGAGGAAACATAGTTCCTGCCTATGGCAAGTCATATTTTCCAAAAAAAGCAGTAACAATACCTTCTAACCTTCATTCTTTTCTTACTGTGATTTTGATATTCCTCCCTTTGGGAGGCAGAGTCTGTATCTCCTCCCCTTGAACCTGAGTCAGCTTTTGCCTCAACAAATATAGTATGTCAAAAGTGATATAATTTTCAAGGCAAGGCCATAACAATGCCATCCATGTTCTTCTGCCTTGCTCTCTTGAGACCTTTGCTCTGGGGAAAGCCAGATGCTGTGTAAGCAGTCCAGCAACCCTGATTACTATGCCGAGCCCAAAATAGTTCTCATGGAGAGACCACATAGAAACATCCTAAGAAAATGTGGAGAGAGGAGAAACAGAGAGAAATTCAAACAGTTCCCATCTGCTCCAGCCCCCTGTATTTCAGCTCCATCCACTGACTGACTAAACTACATGAGAGACTGTGATGAACTGAATTGTGTGGCCCCCGCCCAATGTTCATATGTTGAGGTCCTAAACCCTAAAGTGACTTATAAGGAGATAGGGCCTTTAAGAAGGTAATTAAGGTTAAATGAGGTCATAAGGGTGAGGCTATAATCCAATAGAACCAGTGTCCTTATAAGAAGAGGAAAAAACACCAGAGACCTCTCTCTCTTTTCATGTGTGCACAGAAGAAAGACCATGTGAGAACACAGTGAGAAGTCAGTGATCTGCAAGCCAGTAAAAGAGGTCTGACAAGAAACCAACTCTGCAGGCACCTTGATCTTAAACTTCTTGTTACAGCAGTCTGATCAGACTAATACAGAAACTGTGAGCCAGAACCATACGGTCAAGCCCTCTCCAAATTCCTGACCCACAAAAACCATGCAAGGTAATAAAATGATGATCCTTATTTTAAGTCACTAAGTTTTGGTGTGATTTGTTTTGCAGCCACAGATAATTGGGACACTGTTCTTGAGGCACTCGTCAGTGAGATAAAACACATAACTAATTATACATCAAAATGCCATATTAGTTATGTATCAAATTCTATGAGCTAGGAAGTAAGCAAAGGGAGAGCAGAAGATATTTTTGAACTGGAAATTTTAAAATAGTAAATAGTTAACCAGAGGTAGAGACCTAGGATGATAAAAGCTTACACGGGTTTGGACTGGGAGATGGTAGGTATCACTGAAGGAGATATCACTGAGATATACTATGAACTGAATTATGTCCCCCAAATTTCATATGTTGAAGCTCTAACCCCCATGTGACTGTATTATAAATAGGGGTCGTTAAGGAGGTGATTAAGGTTAAATGAGGTCATGAGTGTGGAGCCCTGATCCAATAGAACTGGTACCCTTATAAGAAGAGGAAGAGACACCAGAACTCTCTCATCTGCAAGCCAGGAAAAGGAACCTCGCTAGAAGCTGATCATTCTGGAACCTGATCTCAGGCTTCTAGCTTCCAGAACTGTGAGAAATCAAGTTTTTTTTGTTTAAGCCACCCAGTCTATGGAATTTTTTTATGGCAACTGAGCTGACTAATACAGGTGTCTTCATACGTTTTTCAGGACTTAATTAGATTGGGTATCAAACCCTTAGTATATGTGGAGAAAAAATAAAAACGTGTATCATTTGCTTGATCCACACATTAGTCTATGAACAACTTCAAAGCTAGAGTTATGTTCACTGAAGTATTTCTAGCACCTAGATCATGATCATGGCCTATATCTGAGCCATACAACTGCTAAAGGAAAGGAGAAGGGGAAGAAAGAGGAGTTAGAAAACTGAAATCTTTCAATGATATAGAACCTAATACCATCTGGTAGAATCTCTAGGATAACCCAGGGAAAGAACCTTCCAGAGAGAAAAAGTGGAACAGATCACTTAATGGAATGGGACCTGCCAAAATGGAGGAAGCTTCTATGAATCTTTGGGTTAACCAGTGATGGCAGTGTGCAAAAGGCTGATTTATTGCCTGTGCTTCAGGCCACTCATTCTCAAAACTTTCTTCCTACTCATTATACCCCAATAATTATTCAATGCTGCTAGAATCATTTGTGACCAATCTAGGGTATGTGGCCTCCCGCTAGTCTATACCTTGCTTTCCGACCTCCAACAGCTCTCTCTGCTGACTCTAGCATTATTCCATAGGCCTCCCTACACTCACTGTTCAATTCTTCAATATTAATACACATCTAGATTTGAACACTTTTAAATACAAAGAGTGTAAATAAATGCACCTCATACAAATCATTTTAAAAGAATTTAAAACTTTTTAAAGGTTGAATGCATGTGAAATAATCATTAGGAAAGAAAAGACCATCAATTGTGTACTGAAGAATTCAAAAGGGAGTGTAGGGAGGAAGTGAAAAACAAGCAGAAAAAGAAGTTCGGGTCCAAGATTTCTTAGTACAACATTTTTCTTTGTCTTTGTGATTGTAAGCACTCATTTATAATAAATGGAATTGTTAGTGAACTTACTCTAGATCCAATTTTCACCTGGACTTTTTACTGTAATCAAACATGAAAGTAGGAAGAAAGACCAGGCAAACCTTTAATGCCTGTGGGTTCTGCTCCTTTGATTCCATAACTTTAGGGCAGATTTGGATTTGCCTGTTTGATAATGTATAGGGTTTCCAAGGGGGGAGATTTTTGAACTGGAACTTCACTTTCCTTTAGACTGAATATTACTTTGTAGTGGTTTGCTGCCTAATGGTAGGTGTACCTTGACCAGTCATACTCTACAGTTTCCCACAAAGGGAGTTACTTTTTATTGACATGGGACTAGAGGTCCAAATTTACTTTTTATATAGACACATATTTCCTAATGGATCTCTTACTGGGTCTCTGCAGCAGTGGAACCTATTGGAATGTGGATTATGTATGAAGGATACATATTTCTGAATATGACCCAACTCTAAATGTGTGATAAGAGTTGAGTACTGCATTGCAGAATAAACTAGCATATTATAGTGCCCTAACTATAAACCACATAACAACTCTCTGGTACAGACAAACCCTGAGAGAAAATAGGATTGAATCATGGATGATGAGCTATAAAGACACTACTTTCTAGCTAGAAGGCAAAACCCCTGTGTTTCAGTTAAGATAGGTGACATCTATTTTATCTTCCATGACTACTTGCAGAACAGTTCTGATTACAGACCATCTTCAAAAACAACTTCAAACACTACTGGACAACCCAGGCCATAAATATTGACTGGTTGGTCTGAATTTAAAAGGTGTATAATTGACTCAAGAGGAAAAGAACTTTTCTGGCACAACTGTAATAGATATAACTATAAAGTAATTTTTAAATTTCCACAGAGCACACACTGAAATCAATATATTGCTTAGCATGTGACATGTTGCATCATCTAATTCATATTTAGCATTTAGGGTTTTCTAATGTGTACAGAGTACAATATAATCCATAGTACAATCTCATAGATGGAATTATGATCATTGCAAAGTTTGTCTCTGACAGAAATATTTTAACGTGCAACTTAGTGCTGCTTCAGGTTTATAATTATTTTTGTTCTTGAGAATTTTGCAAATAAAATTGGCACAAATTTTTGTTTATATTCCTAATGTAAGCAGATTTCAGCTTCTGAAAAAAAGAGTTTCTGGGCCCTGATGACTTCTCATGGATTTAATCTCTGTAGCACTGATATATGCTAATCTGACAGTGAATCCTTTGCAAGTTTTTGGCCCCAGACTTCATGTTTACCCTGCTCCAGTTGGACTTCTTACTGTACTTGGTTTTTGGACACGCTGCTCACTCATTCCACAACCGCACTCCTTATCCCCTATTCCCTGACAATCTCTGAATAATGAGTGAGTCTTCAATGGGTGATTGCTTTGTGAAATGAATAATTTACCTGATAATCATGGTCATCTATCAGACTATGCATTTTTTCCTAATAAGTGATTTTGCTATGTTTGCTTAAAACACGCTGAATTTTTCATGAATTGGATGAGTGCTTTCTAGCATCTGTTTATAATGTCAACTAACATTTTTTATGAGATGAAACCTTGGGAGATGGGAACAGGAAAACTGGGTGTTTAAAAAGATACATTACCTTTCAGAATGGGAGCTCTCTGCACCTGAAATATAAGAAAGTCCAGAGGGTTCAGAGCGGTTTTGCTGTTTTCAGGTCTTTTGTTCATGCTGCTCAGCATACTGGGCATCATTTGCACACTTCTTGAAAGATCAGTTTGTACTTAATGCTTTGAAGAGAGGGCATCATGGGAGCTGAGTACTTATACTGAAGTATTCTTGTTGAGTAACATCTGAAGGTCTGAACATTAAATCTCCTATTTAAAACCCTAGCTTAAAGCTTAAGAAAGAAGCTAATGTGTCTGAGAGTATTAAAGGCATAAAAGCATATTTTATTTGCTGTGATTACTACTGATGAAATGAAATATTAAATACAATGCACAGTAAAGAAATTTTAAATAATTATAAGATACAATTTATGTATTTCTAAGGAAGTATTAACATTGTAAAAAAATCTGCACAGTAAACTGTAGTTTCGAAAGTACTTTTAAATGATTATCATGTTTAATATATTTTTTAAAATTGGAAATTCAGAATTTTAACTTATTTAAAAAACATATTCAACCTAGAGGACCTTCAAGATGGTGGAAGAGTAAGATGTGGAGATCACATTCCACCCCACAAATACATCAAAAATACATCTACATGTGGAACAACTCCTACAGAACACCTACTGAATGCTGGCAGAAGACCTCAGACCTCCCAAAAGGCAAGAAACTCCCCACGTACCTGGGTAGGGCAAAAGAAAAAAGAAAAAACAGAGACAAAAGAATAGGGACGGGACCTGCACCAGTGGGAGGGAGCTGTGAAGGAGGAAAGGTTTCCACACACTAGGAAGCCCCTTCGCAGGCGGAGACTGCGGGTGGCGGAGGGGGAAGCTTTGGAGCCACGGAGGAGAGCGCAGCCACAGGGGTGCGGAGGGCAAAGCGGAGAGATTCTCGCACAGAGGAGCGGTGCCGACCAGCACTCACCAGCCCAAGACGCTTGTCTGCTCACCCACCGGGACGGGCGGGGCTGGGAGCTGAGGCTCGGGCTTTGGAGGTCGGATCGCAGGGAGAGGACTGGGGTTGGCGGCGTGAACACAGCCTGAAGGGGGCTAGTGCGCCACAGCTAGCCGGGAGGGAGTCCAGGAGCTGCCGAAGAGGCAAGAGACCATTGTTTTGGGGTGTGCGAGGAGAGGGGATTCAGAATACCGCCTAAACGAGCTCCAGAGACAGGCACAGGCCGCGGCTATCAGCACGGACCCCAGAGACGGGCATGAGACGCTAAGGCTGCTGCTGCAGCCACCAAGAAGCCTGTGTGCAAGCACAGGTCACTCTCCACACCTCCCCTCCTGGGAGCCTGTGCAGCCCACCACTGCCAGGGTCCCGTGATCCAGGGACAACTTCCCTGGGAGAACACACAGCGCCTCAGGCTGGTGCAACGTCACGCCGGCCTCTGCCGCCACAGGCTCGCCCCGCATCCGTACCCCTCCCTCCCCACGGCCTGAGTGAGCCAGAGCCCCAGAAGCAGCTGCTCCTTTAACCCCGTCCTGTATGA
Organism: Balaenoptera physalus; assembly: GCF_965194825.1. Taxonomy (NCBI): domain Eukaryota; kingdom Metazoa; phylum Chordata; class Mammalia; order Artiodactyla; family Balaenopteridae; genus Balaenoptera; species Balaenoptera physalus. Next base: position 40,662,245 of record NC_138888.1, on the reverse strand, counting down.
GCGCAGAACAGACGCCCGCAGGCGACCTACATGCAGAGGCGGGGCCAAATCCAAAGCTGAACCCCCGGAACTGTGCGAACAAAGAAGAGAAAGGGAAACCTCTCCCAGCAGCCTCAGGAGCAGCAGATTAAATCTCCACAATCAACTTGATGTATCCTGCATCTGTGGAATGCCTGAATAGACAGCAAATCATCCCAAAATTGAGGCAGTGGACTTTGGGAGCAACTGGAGACTTGGGGTTTGATGTACGCAACTGACTGGTTTCTGATTTTTATGTTTATCTTAGTTAAATTTTTAGCACTTGTTATCATTGGTGGATTTGTATATTGGTTTGGTTGCTCTCTTCTTTCTTTTTATTATTACTTTTTAATTTTTTTTTTTTTTTTAACATCTTTATTGAAGTATAATTGCCTTACAATGGTGTGTTAGCTTCTGCTTTATAACAAAGTGAATCAGTTATACATATACAATATGTTCCCATTTCTCTTCCCTCTTGCATCTCCCTCCCTCCCACCCTCCCCATCCCATCCCTCTAGATGGTCACAAAGCACCGAGCTGATCTCCCTGTGCTATGCGGCTGCTTCCCACTAGTTATCTATTTTACATTTGGTAGTGTATATATGTCCATGACACTCTCTTACCCTGTCACATCTCACCCCACCCCCTCCCCATATCCTCAAGTCCATTCTCTAGTAGGTCTGTGTCTTTATTCCCGTCTTGCCACTAGGTTCTTCATGGCCTTTTTTTTTTTTTTTTTTTTTTTTCTTTTTTTTTTTTTTCCCCTTAGATTCCGTATATATGTGTTAGCATACTGTATTTGTTTTTCTCTTTCTGACTTACTTCACTCTGTATGACAGACTCTAACTCCATCCACCTCATTACAAATACCTCCATTTCATTTCTTTTTATGGCTGAGTAATATTCCATTGTATATATGTGCCACATCTTCTTTATCCATTCATCTGTCGATGGACATTTAGATTGCTTCCATGTCCTGGCTATTGTAAATAGAGCTGCAATGAACATTTTGGTACATGACTCTTTTTGACCTATGGTTTTCTCAGGGTATATGCCCAGTAGTGGGATTGCTGGGTCGTATGGTAGTTCTATTTGTAGTTTTTTAAGGAACCTCCATACTGTTCTCCATAGTGGCTGTATCAATTTACATTCCCACCAACAGTGCAAGAGTGTTCCCTTTCCTCCACACCCTCTCCAGCATTTATTGTTTCTAGATTTTTTGATGATGGCCATTCTGACCGGTGTGAGATGATATCTCATTGTAGTTTTGATTTGCATTTCTCTAATGATTAATGATGTTGAGCATTCTTTCATGTGTCTGTAGGCCATCTGTATATCTTCTTTGGAGAAATGTCTATTTAGGTCTTCGGCCCATTTTTGGATTGGGTTGTTCGTTTTTTTGTTATTGAGCTGCATGAGCTGCTTGTAAATCTTGGAGATTAATCCTTTGTCAGTTGCTTCATTTGCAAATATTTTCTCCCATTCTGATGGTTGTCTTTTGGTCTTGTTTATGGTTTCCTTTGCTGTGCATTAATTTTTTAATTCTAATAATATATTTTTTAATTTTTAATTTAAAAATTTTTATTGATTTATTTATTTTTTCTTTCTTTTTTTTCTCCCTTTTCTTCTGAGCTGTGTGGCTGACAGGGTCTTGGTGCTCCGACCAGGTGTCAGACCTGAGCCTCTGACATGGGAGAGCCAAGATCAGGACACTGGACCATCAGAGACCTCCCAGCCCCACATGGTATCAATTGGTGAGAGTTCGCCCAGAGACCTCCATCTCAACACTAAGACTCAGCTCCACTCAACGACCAGCAAGCTCCAGTGCTGGGCACCCCATGCCAAACAACTAGCAAGACAGGAACACAACCCCACCCATTAGCAGAGAGGCTGCCTAAAATCATAAGGTCACAGACACCCCAAAACACACCACCGGATGCGGCCCTGCCCACCAGAAAGACAAGATCCAGCCTCATCCACCAGAACACAGGCACTAGTCCCCTCCACCAAGAAGGCTACACAACCCACTGAACCAACCTTAGCCACTGGGGGCAGACACATTGGTCAGTCAAAACAGAAACTTTTATAACTTAAAAACTTTCAAGAATATCCGTGAGAGAAACTTGAGCCAAAAAATAAGAGTTGATGCTGTGAACTTTGTGTTTCTTGATTTTTTATTCCGCTGCTAGAGACTTTTTCATCTTTTTGTTTTTCCCTTCCATGCATATCAGAATCCCTGCACCCTCCACCACATTGATGCTAACAACCTAGTTTGTATTTTTCCATATTTTTCTTTGTGTTCATATAACAATTTACACACACATACATGTATACGCATACAGGTTTTGTTTAAAAACAAAATAGGCTCATACACATATTTTCGTGTTCTTGTTTTTTGCATTCAAGAATACTTCATGAAGATCTTTCAGGTTAGCTGACAGAGCTCTAAGTCATTCATTTTAATGGTACAGTGTGTAGATGCGCTGTGATATAGTTAGCCCTTCTTCTATTGATGGGCATCCGCTTTGTTTCCAGTTTTTCATCATTAGAAACAATGCTGCCATAAATATCCTTGTACTAGTGTCTTTCATATGGGTACCTTTATTTCTGTGAGAATCAACTCCTAGGACAGGAATTGCTGGGTCTATAGGTATAGATATTTCTAATTTTAATAGACATTGCCAGATTGCTTTCCAACACTTTGCTTCTCTGCCAACTATACACAAAAAGTATTGCTCTAAAGGTTTTCCTTCTTTCAAAGTACAAAATTTTAAATTTCTATCTCATTAAACTTCAAATGTTCAATATTTTTAAAGGATGAATTGTTACTGATATTGCTTTTCATTAAACACAGTTTAATATAAAATTTATGAATCCAAGTACTGTAGTTTCTCTTAATTTTCCAACCTTATCTGCATTAGCAATTTTGCCATCAAATTTAGAAAAGCAAAGGGGACTAAACGGATGCTCTTTCCTACTACTTTCTTGGGCACTCAGTATCCTTTAAATTCAGTTTACTGCCAAAGTTACTCTCATGGTTTAAAATCTTGCCTTGCAGGATTCAAGTAAAGAATTAGCTCCCTTCCCTATCTCTATGCTAAAAATGGTTTTCCTGTTGATTAGGGATTTTATTTAAACTGAAATTAAGGAGAATGGGAATAAGATGAGGCCACATAATAAATCTCAGTCACAATGTATTCTCAATATAAGGGATTCTAATTGGCAGAAGTTTTTCACTGTTGTCTGTACCCAAAGGCAAACTGTTTTAAGACAGTCTTTCTTGCTTAATACCTGGGTATTATTTTTGAAGTGTCAAATGCCCATTAAGTACTGGTTAATTATAATTATAGACCAGATTCAAAGACAATACAGATTTGTTTCACTGATATATCTGTAGAAAAAGAGTAGCTCAGGACTATCGTAGTCTCACAAATTATCTTAAAATGTTTTATTTAAACAAAAAAAAATGTGTATTTATGTAATAGGTCAAGTTTCCATGACTGCACAATAAAGATATCATCTCTGTCAGTATTCTACATTATTTATAATTCTCATTGAGTTTTTTTTTTTAAAACAAGAAACAACTGAGGAATTTCATATTTTAGTACCTAGTATGTCCACAACCCTTACTGTTTCATAATCTCACTTAATGTTCTTTTTTTTTAAATGCCAGTGGAATCTGGGAATGAGCTCACTTGAAACTTTGATCAGCAATCTGTGCCTCACTATTAACTAACCTTCAGTAACATGGCACAGAATATTAGAACCAAAAGTTAGACTAGGATGACCCCAAGAAGTCATGTACCCTTGTTCTATACCAGAAGAAATGAGGTCCACAAACATTAAGGTGCTGAGATGACCTGGTTAGTTGTTTACGGTACCAAGACTAGAATACATGCTTATTGATATTCTGTCCTAGTGTTCTTCATTGCACAATGCAATATGATTAAATATGAAGAGGTTAAAGTTAGGTAAAGCTCTAGACTGAAATACAGAACAGAGGTGACTTAGAAGGAGAACTGATAGGATCAAATTAGTTGGTTCCCTTAGGAAAATTACTGGTAAATAAAGAGGTGTGAGGGTGATGGAGAAGAGGTATTGATAACAAATTTCCTGACAGCTTTGTCCAGGGCCAATGCTGCAGACATATAGCATTTTAAATCAGCATTAAACCTACTATAAAGACTCTCTCACAAAGTAAAAATAGTACGGATGGTGGTCTTTCAAGGTTACATCCTTTCATCTACTTTCTATGGCTGTTTTACAACAGTCAAGAGGATTCTGTACAGTGCTTTATTTTAGCTTTGCTCTCATTAATGACTCATAAACTTAATTACTTAATATTACTTAAGAAACACAGCTTGAAATAATTACTTCATTAGAAGAATTTAGCAGTGTTCATTCAGACTCTCTTGAATAGATTCTTGTTCTAGAGTTGCTGAGGGTTTTATTTGTCCTTTTGTTTTGAATGTAAACCTCTTAATCTTCACATTGCTTGTAGAATTGCATTTCGAATACCATTTAAGGAGAAATTTTTTTAAAACCTGCAGGAAGTCATTTTGAAGGATGTTCCTTATTAGCATAAACCACAGCTTAAAAACTCTAGAGATGTGAACTATTGGTAACTACTATGAGGTATATGGTAAAAGAATGAAGAAAAAAAATTGGTTTTTAATAAATGGTTTTAAGCATAGCATTTCATTTATAATGGATCGATATATTTAATAAAATTTGTGGAATAAGTAAAATACTACATCATGTTACTCTACTGCTGAAAAATCTTCAATATTACTTACAACCTACAGGAGAAAGTCTGAATTATTTGGCCAATCAAGCTTACCTTCCAGTATTTTTCCTTAAACAAAACCTCCACTCTAGCCAGAGGGCTCTACTGAAACTCCTTAAGGTCTCTCTCTGTTCAGGCTACTCTCAATATGCCCTCTGCAGCTCCATCCTGTGTGCTCCCTGCTGTTTTGCTTTATTCCTATCCCTTCCAGATGAAAATCCTGCCCCTCCCGTGATCAGCTCAAGGTATTGCCTCCTCCCTCTGAGTCTTTCTATCACCAATTGCTCTTGATATTGCTCAGGATTTAAAAAAATAGGAACCTGTACACTTGTCTTTTCTGTTGTATGAGTTTTATCACTCTCAGTCATAAGCATCTTGAAGGTAGAGACTAATTGTCTTATATTTGATGTCTGAGAGTAGACTCTCAAATACTCATCAGTTTGAAATTTATTTCATTATCAAACAATCCTATAATATGGAAGTAAATAATTTCCATGTACAGCATGTATGAGTTTAAATATTGATCACTGCTTATATTGTACTATTAATAAAAATAAACAAGGAATTTTAAATGATCTACATAATATGATCACAATTTTGTCCATATATAAAGATTACATTTCACTTCATGAGAAATATTGGAGATATGTATATATAATGTTAAAAGAGATATATTTGGGTGCTAGAATTGTTGTAAAGATGAAATATGCATACAGGTACACTGAAAACAATAAATCACTATACAAAATTACAGAGTTTTTGACACTTTTTTCTTGGAGTTATTCTGTCTTTTCAGTGATGATATTAGGTGTATTCTGAATACTCTTCTAGACTTGTCACTTCTGTTTCCTCTGGTTTTTTTTTTTTTTTTTTTGCATTTAGCTCTTTGGGGAGAATTGGGCTTTCTGAAATCCTGGTGAGCCTAAGGCTGTGATGCTGCTCAAGTATGTCTGAGCCCTGATTCAGCTTTCTTCCCTAGGATGAGGATGTAGCCTGGATGTAGAGTTTGGGTCAAGGACCAGCAGAACCGAAGATTGTAAACATTTCTTTAACCAGAAGAACCTGAATAGTTTGAGCAAGCTCTTTCTGAATAATGATATGAGCTCCAAGAATAAAATAATGGTAACAAAAGAAATTGAGCTTTTTGGAATCTTAGACCACATTTTGCAGATTTGCTGGCAGATAAGCTTCTCTTGTTATTGACTTAGGGGCCAAGAAAGTAGAATTAGGTTACATATGCAAAAAAATTATCATATAGAATAATATTCAAAATACCTAACTCTGGTCAAATTTGAGTTCACTGATGAGATTGATACCCTAATGGCTATCTTTAGATGTCCCAGCCTTCATCTATAGAAACAAGGCTTCCTTGATAGTACACATATCTACTAGTCAAATGGTATCTATTATGTCTGCAGAACTGTTTGCTGATTGCTAAAAATATCAATGAAGGGTATGATGAAACTTTAATTGCTTTTGTGCTAGACAACACACTTAGATTTTCAATATGAAATCCCATAAAACACTATGAAATTAAGAACATGCCTATCTAGGATCATCAAAAATTATTCCGAAAGGGGAGCAGAAATGGGGAAACTCAAAGAAGCTGACAGGGTATTTAATGCTAGATACCATTAAAAACGAACAAACAAACAAACAAAAAACATGTGACTTCAGTCACTTAATGCAAGGTTGATTTTTTCCTCAGGTCACAGTCCAATGAGGGTTGATAGGGAGGTTTTGTTCTTCACAAATTTAAGCATCCAGGCTCTAGGGGCAAAGAGAAAGAAAGCTCATAGAGAAGACACACCTGCCCTTTATGCTTTGGTCTGCTCACTTAACATTGGTTAAGCTGATTAAATGACCTGTAATATACTTAATCTAGGAAGAGGAAACCGATTGGTGAACATTAACTAGTCTCTGCTCTACCCATCATCCATTCTAATGAATTTTTTTTCAAGTCAAAATAATTTGACAGTAAAATGATAGCAAGCAAAATACTAATTTGAAAATTTTTCTCTGAGGAAAATAACAAGAAAAACGTAGGCAGTTATGGAGATAATTTTGGTTTGGAGCATTTTGGTTTTCATTATCTGATGATTTACAGTGAAACTGTAGTTAATTATATTTGATGTTGTAAGAGGAATGATTACATTTTAGAGGTGCTCTGAAAAGGATGAACTTTAGCATTTTAGGAAAAGGCTAAATGTAAATGTCATTCAATAAAGAACAGCTGACACATATTATGATGAGAGCAGATAAATGCTTAAATCCTGGATTAGATGATCAAATGTTAACAGCCAACATTTTAATAACTGTCTCTCCCAATGTATCTCAAAAGCACTCTATTAGCAAACATGACAGTTCAATTATTTCCATGGTGCTCAGTATTTCATGGTGGCCTATTGCCAATGATAGAATATGGGGTGGGAAGTGTGCCAAAGAAGTTAAGTGATTTTAAAAGCTAAAATATTGCTAGTGCTGAAAATTCAGGGTTTATGTGAGGTTAACTGCCCTGACGCTGTTTAAACTCATCAGATAAGTAAATACATCGGCACCTACTTAAGTAATAACTCTCTTTTAATATTCTGCTGAAAAAAATGTAGGTAAGTCAATTTTGCTACAAAGAACATGTCAGTAAAATTTTATGTCACAAAAAAAGGAAACATTTGTTTTATCTGAAGATAAATCAATTCAAAAATACATCGATAATCCCTTATACATTGATCTGGTCTATACAGCTAAATCTAGAGTATAAAAAAATTAACCTTTCAAAACAGGAAAGAAATATAGGAAAATGGAATAAACTACAAAAATGTGTCATCTTGGATTGTATAGAACTTTGATTTCTTTCCTGCCATTTTATAACTAATAAGGAAAACATAAATAGGAAAATATAATGTTACTCCTGGAAAAGTTTGAATGAGGGAAAAGATTAGAACCATACCTAACAGAGTGCCTGATCTACAGTAGGAATTTAATAAAGGTATACCGAATGACTAAATGAATGAATAAATAAAAAGAATTGAAAGAGGACTGAACTTGAAGTCTGAAGAATTAGGCTCAGGCTATGCTACCACCAGCCAGCCACACAAGAGCATATAATATTAGCTATAACTTACTGAATGCTTACTAAGGAGTTCTTACAAACACATGCATTACATCATAATCCTATAAGGCAGGTACTACGGTTATGCTCATTTTACCAAGTAAACTGAGGCACAGAGGAGTTAAATAACTTGATGATGAAGACAGACATGGGATCTAAATGCAAGCAGTCTGCCTCCTGAACTTTCATTTTACCCACTGCATTATTTTTCCCTTCTATATGATCTTGGGAATTCCTCATCACTTTCTGAGTTACAGCTTCATCATCCATGAAGCTAAATAGGTTATACTATCTAAAGTGGATTTGGAATTATATGTGTAATTAGTACTCTAAACCAGAGTTGGCAAAAGTTCCTTGTAAAGGGTTAGATAATAATAAATATTTTAGGTTTTTCAGGCCATACAGTCTCTGTCACAACTCTTCAACTCTATCATTGTAGCACAAAAGCAATAGACAATACATAAACAAATGAGCACTGTGCCCCAACAAAACTTTATTTACAAAAATAGGCTGTAGTTAGTCTCATGTCTAAAGTATCGTATGTAATAAAAGAATAGTAAGGCAAGATTTAGCAAGAACTTAGCATTGTGCTAGGAGAGATCTTGACATCTCAGACATTTAAGTCTTCTGCCTTTAGAACTACGTCATTTAGGCATATAACTATCTGTCCCTCTGATGGTTTCTAGGAAGAGAGACTATACAGATTCAAACACCAAATTCATCTGTCAGTTTTTGTAAATACAAGATAAGAACACATTTGCACATAGGATGTATTTCAAAAAGGTGTAGTCTGGTTTCCAAATCATGGTTAGATTCTCAGGCTAGGTCTCACAAGCTTATCAGATGCATGTTATAGCCAAAACAATACCCATATGCAATAATACCTTCACACACGTGCAAACACTCATGTGCGCACACACATACAGAAGGAAAACTCTTACACATAACACATTTTAGTTACAACCTTTGCTAAATAGAATTTAGTGAACTATTATTTCTACTAAAAACACATTCCACAGTAAACAGAAAACATATTTGCACCAAGAATGTTGTATGTTATTTCCTCCCTGCTGTACTGAATCAAGGATCTGTGGGGGAAATTTGGTTTAATATCTCTAACTCTGTTCTTCCTGTAGCAATGTAATAATTCTAAATAACTTTTATATTTCATTCAGCAAATAGTCTGAAACTCTGCTCTGTGCCTAGCACTAGGCTAGAATTTCTGGGAGATAGGAATTAATCAACTTTGCCTCTATCCGTAAGAAGCTTACACTAGATACATGCACCCATATGTTCATAGCAGCACTATTTACAATAGTCAAGACATGGAAACAACCTAAATGTCCATCAACAGATGAATGGATAAAGAAGACGTGGTATATATATATGTGTGTATATATATATACACACATATATACATATATACACACACATATACATATATATATACACACACACACATACACACAATGGAATCTTAGCCATAAAAAAGAATGAAATAATGACATTTGCAGCAACATGGATGGACCTAGAGATTATCATACTAAGTGAAGTAAGTCAGAAAGACAAATACCATATGATATCATTTACATGTGGAATCTAAAATATGACACAAATGAACTTATCTATGAAACAGACTCACAGATATAGAGAACAGACTTGTGGTTGCCAAGGGGAAGGGGAGAGGTTGGGGAAGGATGGATTGGGAGTTTGGGATTGGCAGGTGCTAGTTATTATACGTAGCATGGATAAACAAAAGAATCCTAAAGTCCTACTGTATAGCACAGGGAACTATATTCAATATCCTGTAATAAACCATAATGGAAAAGAATATGAAAAAGTATATATATATATATATATATATATATATATGAAACTGAATCACTTTGTTGTACAGCAGATTAACACAATATTGTAAATCAACTATACTTCAATAAAATAAATTTTAAAAATCAACAAAGGGACTTGCCTGGTGGTCCAGTGGTTAAGAATCCATCCGGCAATGCAGGGGACGTGGGTTCAATCCCTGGTCAGGGAACTAAGATCCCACATGCTGCGGGACAACTAAAGCCTGTGCGCCACAACTAGAGAGCCCGTGTGCCACAACTAGAGAGCCCGTGCACCACAACTAACGAGCCTGCATGCTCTGGAGCCCACGTGCCACAACTGCAACAAAGAGCCCATGTGCCTCAACGAAAGATCCCGCATGCCACAACTAAGACCCAATGCAGCCAAAAACATAAATAAATAAATAAATAATTTTAAAAATCAAGGAAAAGGAAAACTTCAAAAACAGGAAAAAAAGTTTATACTTAATTTTGATATGACATTCCCAAAGAAAAGTGTTTATTAATGATACATTTTTGGAATAATAATGCTGGCATTAAATAACAATGAGAGTTAAAGCTTTTTTTAATTATTATTTTCCAAAAAAGAAAGAAATACATCTAATAAACTAATGAAGGACATAATATGAAATCAACTAAAACATTCAATTAATCCAAAAGAATGCAGAATAAAAAATAGGGAAAAAAAACATCTGGGACAAATAGAAAACAAATAGCAAGATGATAAATGTAAATATAAAATATGAACCCAAAGATAACAATAATTACATGAAATGTAAATGGTCTAAACATCCTAATTAGAAGGCATGATTTGCCAAATTTGGGTGGGGTGGCGGGGTGGGTAAGGGAAACCCAGAGCCAATTCCTTGCTGTCTACAATAAAAATCACCTTAAATATAAAAATACATAAGGGTAAAGTAAAATAATGGAAAAAGATCATGCAAAACCTGAAAAACCAAAAACCTAAATACTAAGTAGCCTTTAGAGCAAAAAAAATTACTAGAGATAAACACAGTCACTTCATAAGGATAAAGCAGCCAATTCATCAAAAGGATACAATAATCATCAGTTTATACACCTATTATTGTAAATTTGAAATTGAGTTTCAAAATACATGAAGTAAAAACTGATAGTACTAAAAGGAGAAACAGACAAATGCACAATTACGGTTAATCTCAACATTACTCTCACAATAATTGCTAAAACAGGTAGCCAGAAAGATCAGTAAAAATATACAAGCAACAATATCAAACAATTTGATCTAATTGAGATTCATAGACCACTCCACACAAAAACAGCAAAATATATATACTCGTTTTAAGTATACATAAACCTTTTACAAGGTAGATAATATTTTGGGACACAAAACAAGTTTCAATAAATTTAAAAGGAATAAAATCATATAAGGAATGTATGACCACCATGAGACTACATTAAAAATTGATAACAGAAGTAAACTTGGAAAATCCCCAAATATTTGGAAACTAAATTACATACTTCTAAATAATCCACAGATCAAACAGAAAGTCAAAAGGTAAATTATAAAGTATTTCTAACTAAATGAAAATGTATAAACAGCATAACAAAATTTGTGGATGCAGCTAAGGCAAGTACTTACAGGGAATTTTATAGCAACAAACACCTATACTAGAAAAGAAGGATCTCACATAAATGACTTTAAGAAACTAGAAAAACAAGAGCAAATGAAACTGAAAGTAGGAGAAAGGGAATAATAAAGTTCTGAGTGGAAATCAATGCAACAGAAAAATAGAGAAACTGATGAAACTAAAAGCTAGTTCTTTGAGAACATCAATAAAATTCATAAACTTCTAGCCAGACTGAAAAGGAAAAAAAGAGAAAATACAAATGAACAAAACCAAAAATGAGAATGGTGACATCACTACAAATTCTACACGTATTAAAAAGGGTAGAAAGTTTCTATTACGAACAAGATGATGACAATAAATTTGACAACTTAATGAAACGAACAAATTCCTTGAAAGAAACAAACAAAAGAATACCTAACAAAATATTTGAATAGCCATGTATTAATTAATTAATAGCCATGTATCTATTAGGGAAATTAATTTTGTTAAAAATCTTATCACAAAGAAAATTCCAGGCTTCACTGGAAAATGCTACCAAAGCTTTAAGGGAAAAAATATCATTTATACACAAACTTCTAGATAATAAAAAATAAACACTTCTCAACTCATTTCATGAAGCCAGCATTCACTGATATCAAATCAGAAAAAGAAAACTACAAATCAATATCCCTCATAAACATAGATATAGGGCTTTGCTGGTGACACATTGGTTAAGAATCTGCCTGACAATGCAGGGGACACAGGTTTGAGCCCTGGTCCGGGAAGATCCCACATGCCATGGAGCAACTAAGCCCGTGTGCCACAACTACTAAGACTGCGCTCTAGAGCCTGCGAGCCACAACTACTGAGCCCGTGCGTCCTAGAGCCCATGCTCTGCAACAAGAGAAGCCACCACAATGAGAAGCCCATGCACTGCAATGAAGAGTAGCCCCCGCTCGCTGCAACAAGAGAAACCACCACAATGAGAAGCCCATGCACTGCAACGAAGAGTAGACCCCGCTCGCTGCAACTAGAGAAAGCCCACGCGCAGCAACAAAGACCCAACTCAGCCATAAATAAATTAATTTAAAAAAATAGATATAAAAATTCCTAACAGAATTTTAACAAATTGAATCTGACAACAGGTAAAATTGATAAAATATCATGACCAAGTAGAGTTAATCTTAGGAGTGCATGGTTGGTTTAACATTTGAAAATGTCGGTAAGTCATCATATTAACAAACCAAAAAAAAAAAAAAAAAAGGAAAACTGGAAAACTTATGATTGTTTTAATATAAAGTATCTGATAAAAATTATTTTCCAATGGAAATTCTATTCCTGAAATTCCCACAAAAATAATAGAAAACATCTTCACCAACCTGATTAAGGCATCCACAAATAACCTACAGATAACATAATTGTTAATGCTGAAACTCTTCCATTTTGATGGATTTGTCAGTTTCTCTTTGTAGTATTTATCCTTGTTTGATAGAGTCAGCTTTATTGAGGCAAAATTTACACACAATAAAATTCATCCATTTTAAGCATACATTTCAAAGTATTTTTAAGAATATGGTTACATAGCCATCACTATAATCATGATATAGACATCCTCTCTGCCTCTATGTAGAAAATCCTGTCTTCACATTCACCACCTGCTCCAGTCCCTGGAAACCACTAATATTCAGTCACTGTAGATTTTCCTTTTCTAGAATTTCATATAAATGGAATCCTACAACACATTTTGTGCCTGGGTTATTTTACTTAGTATAATGCTTTTCACATTCACCCAAAATTTTGTGTGCATCTGTGGGTAGCTATTTTTTAATGCTGAGCTGTATTCCACTTTATGGTTGAAACACATTTGTTTATCCATTCACCAGTTGAGGTTTGGGTTGTTTCCAGTTTGGAGCTATTATGAATAAAGCTGTAATTATTATTTGTACAAGTCTTTGTATGGACATATATTTTATTTCTTTGAGGGAAGTACCTAGAAAGGAGTATTGTTAAGTCACACAGTTTAAGTGTGTGTTTAACTTAAAAAGAAAAAAAAAAAGTCAGATTTCCAAAAGGACTGTTGTATTTTTATTCCTACAAGAAATGTATGAGTCCCAGTTGTTACACCTCCTAGCCAACCCTGGCATTTTATTATCTGCTGAGGTTTTAATCTCCATTTTCTAAATAACTAATGATGAGCATCTTTTGTACCTAGTTGTCATCTGTATATCTTCTTTAGTGAAGTGTCTGTTAAAATATTTTGCCTATTAGGTTATTTGTTCTCTTATTGAGTGATTAAAAATCTTTTTATAATGTGAACACAGGTCTTTTACTAGATACATGCTTTGTAAGTCTATTCTCTTAATGTGTGGCTTATCTTTTCATTTATTTGAGAGTACTTTTAAAGAGTTTTTTTTTTCCTTTTTAAATTTTGAAGAAGTCTACAAAAATTATCTATTTTTTCTTTTATGGTTTGTGGTTTTTGTGTAAGAAATGTTTGTCTAACCAAAGGCTTCAAAAAAATTAGATAACTGTTTTAATTACAAATTAGATACCATATTAAAATAACAATGACTGTGCACCATTGTCTTTGATTTCTATTTGATTTTGCGTCTCAGATTTCCACTTATCACTTTTTTTTCTAGACTAATCCTGGAAGATTTTAACTTTTGGGTCATTTTCAAGCTAACCAAAACAATTCCTTGTGAAAATGTTGGTAACTTCAATACCCAAAAAGATGATTCTCCCAATACTTTGGAATCTCAGCTCCTGATTTCCCTTTCCTTCAATGATCTCATCCTCCACTCTCTTGGCTATCATGGTCATCTTCTTCCAAAATCTCAATTTTAAGCATTTTACTTAACTGCTAATTCTAATCTTCTCACCTTCTTCTCCTGAGTACTCCAAATCAAAAAAATCCTTCCACATAGAACCTAAAATCAATTGATCTTATCAACTTTTCTCTGTATCCATCATATCCCTCTCTTGTCTCCACTTTCTTTTGATCTAGCTTAAATGCCATGGTCATAATATCATAATAATTCACTTGCATATACCATCAACTCCCTTGTGCCTCCTTTGCTTTGTCATCATTCTCTTGGCTAAACCAAACCCCTGGTTAAAACCAATTCACTACCTACTCCTCGCCTGCCCCTTCACAGTGAAATGTGGCTGGAGAAAAACATACAACTTTCTAACTCATCTCATGACCACTAAGTCACAAGTCAATTTTCCTAGTCTATTTACTCTCCCACTATCCTAAACAACTATTTCACTTACTCTCAATCTCCTAAAACCTACCAAAGCTTTTACCATCCTCATAGCTGATGACTTTGTTTTCTCAGTGAAATAGGGAACAATAACTTCCAGAAATGCCCATCCTGTGTCTGTGCCCATTTAAACTGTCTCCTCTTCTGTTACTTTGAATGAAGGGTCCACGTTCCTGGCAAAGGCTAATTCCAAAACTTATTAACTAGATACCATTCCCCTACCACTTATAATGACATTCACTCTAGCATTTCTCTTTTCAGCATCGTCAGTTTTTCCTTCCTTACTACATCATTTCTACCCACATATGTTTCCCTTTCCCATCTTTAAAAAGTCTTTTGATCCCATGTACTCTAGCTACCACATACATTCTCTTTCCCTGTAACAGCAATACTCCTAGAAAGAACAGTTTCCAAAATCTTTCCTCTCAGCATCATTTAAACCAGCTCCAAACTTTTGCCCTCACTACTCCATCAAAACTACTCTTATCAAGGTCAACAAATTCAAAGGTCAATTCCCATTTATCTTTATAACTGTATTTTCAGTTTTAAAATTATTCACCTTCCCACAAAGACAGTGGACTCTCTGAATGGAGGTGCTGTATCTCATTTATCCTACCTTGAATATTAAAAATATTTCATTATATGTGTAATACTCACAATATGTCTATATAATGAATGACCAAAGAAATTTCCTTAACATCTTGGAACTGGAAAATCAAACTAGAGCACACCATAATTTAATAATCATAAATTTAGGTAGAATCCTGTTAGCAAGTTTAGATGAATTTCTGAGACTTACTTTACTTTCACAGATTCTTTAGATGCCTAAACATGCAGAGGCAAAACTACAAAGATGAAATTTTGAAAACAGATATTTGAAGATGTATATATGAACACTTAAATTTTTCACAAATTTGTTTACATTGTATCATAAACTATAATAAATCCTGTAAAATGTATAAAGTCCTCCTTCACAAATTAGAAATAAGTCCTAAGAACTTACACTTTAAATAATTAAAAATAAAACGGAGAAGCAAGACAGGGCTGTATTTATTTCTACTCTAAAGAGTATTCTTAAAATAAAAATAGGTACAAAAATAATTCACAATGGTAGCTACAAGAACTACCATATTTTATAATGTTATTTCACCAAATTGCTAAGTCATTGTTCAAAACATATTTATCAAATGAAAATGAAAGCTTTCTGGCTCCAGCTGAAGTCACTTTTCCATAATGTAATTATTATCTAGATCTTGCTTCAGTGTCCAATCAAAATCACCAATGAATATTATAAAATTAAGTTGTAGTTCCTTCTCCATTTGTATTTCCAATTACCATGTAAGACCTTTTAAAAAGAAATAAAGTTGCAAGTTTCTCAGGACCAATAACAACATCTCAGGAACAGAATGGGAAAAAACAGAAACATGTATTACAGGTTCTGTGGAATAGCTTTTCAAAATTAAGTTTGAAAGTAGACAAAACTTGGTGTTTTGAGTAACCTGGGGCTTTCTTACTTAACTCAAATCAGCCAGAGCTAAAGTGAGCAATATGTCAAATTAACTTGATCAATTTTCTTTTCTTAACTTTTTCAATGCCCTTTAGGAACACCATTACTGAGAATCTATTGCCGGCATTTACAGCACAAAAACTGATTTTGGAAGGTTGATACTACAATCGCCTAAATATCACAAAACTGAAAATTGTATGGTATGTTATTTCATCATACTAAAAGGTAAAATAGAGTCTGTAGATAAGCCATTTTTGGTTGAAAAAAAAAAAGGCTCCAGAATGGTTTTAATGGTTGATTTATATTTAAATATAAGCAATGAATATAAAATGACCTCCACCTATAATTTTTAAAACTTGTTGAAATTGCTGACTGAAAAATTAATAATATTTTTGTGTCTTTTCTTTCATATATTAAATGTGATGGTTATAAGAAAATAGAGCCTAGCATATTAATCTCACTGGAGCCGAACCTTCTATTTAAATAAAATAAAACACTGTGTTGGTCATTTAAAATAATTTACAAATCTATTCTCTTTAATGTTTTCAAGTTCAGTATAAATCAAATCTATCATTGAGTAAACCACTTAACAAACGAGAGTCAAATGCATATCAGTATGCAATAACCAATCTATGTTTTAAATGAACCATGTAGAGACTACATTTCATATGAAAAATTATAAATTGATATAGGTATCAAAAGCAATTCCTAGAAAAACAATTATGTCTGATGACAATTTTCTTACCACTTGCTATGATAAATATCATTTGTTCCTCCATATGTAAAATAAGCAGTTATGGTTTTGCTTATTTTCCTTTATATGTAAAGACATAAAAATGAAGAAAACAATCGTCTTCCTTGTCTCTATGGAATCTCTTTGGCTGGTCAATTATTTACAATATTGCTGCTACTTTCCAAACTCATTGGAAAAAATATTTTAATCATCCTGGGAAGAAGGAAATGTAGGTTAAGACTAACTCTTAAACATAAAGAACTATAAGTAAGCTAGATTTGATTCTAAAACAACCTTACACAACAACAAACTTACAAAAATGAATTCACTTCAATTGAGCCAATACCTACTCGAATATACTATTATATTCAAAAACTCTCAGTACTGATTTACAATACTGTGTATTCACAAAGCATATGTTGTTATAGACACAGACAGAAAACAGTTAAGTCCCTCTGTCTCCTTTAAAAATAAATAAAACATAAAATTAAATTGCATGTTCCATGATCTATGTGCTTTGTACTCTAATGTTCCACATGTCTCTCAGCAGCACTGGTCTGTAGTTTTGTTCCAAAATTTCCATGTATTCAAAGTAATCACTCACTCGAAACCCATGCAGTGCTTCTTCCTGTCAAAAAATAGAAAGAGACGTTCATTCGCTTGGGTAAAGACACACAATTCTAAGTTAATGAGTTTTAAACAGTTAATGTATCATTTTTTTTCAGCTATAGATGGGGGTTTTATGTTTCTAATAAATGTGTAACTGCTTTTTTATTTAGTAGGCTATAGGTATATGATAGCAAAAAACCATGTCCCTATGAAACAAGGTTGCCTGTTTTCAAAACCAAAAATGCTTTACAGCTAACAAAAAACAAGATAATGAAATCTTCCTAATATTTAAGATATAATAGTTTCAATTATAGAATGATTGTTCACATTTGTAATTAATAAAGACTCTAAAGCTTATCAAAGGATACTTATAATATTGCAAGAAATATCAGTTCTACAGCTACTGTTCATAAAATCTCCAACAGTCTGCAATTCATAATGTTGGTACTATGCATGTCTATACTAATTTGGAATTTAATGGTTAGTGTCCCAAATGAGGCACTCAAGAATGAAAAATAGTAGGAGCATCCATTTAGAATCTTAGACACTTTTAGGAAATTTTATGACTATTTCTTTTAGTATCTCCAAATACTCGCTATGCAATGCCTACCCTTCAAGGTAACAACAAAAAAATTCTGCAAAAGAAACATGATCCTTGATTCGATGTAATGTATTATGTTAGAAGTTTTGGAGGTTATAAAAAATTTTGGGCAATTCATGCCTTTCTGGAGAATATAGCTTAAAGGCAAAAGCTACTAACAATAAACAACAATTCAAAAGAATAAAATATAAGATATTATCAGATACCAAATATTGTGTTAGAGACAGTCTGTAGATGAGAAACGTCAATGTAGGGTAGTTACAAAAACATCACAAATTCTCAGTAAGAATGGATGTTTTTAAAGGCCCCAGATGTCGCTCGCTAATCACTACTAGATTAGTAATAGTTCACAGCTTGCACATAACTTGGGAGAAGAGTACACTTACTTGCCACATACTACCTAAAATCTGGGTAATTTTGGGGAAAAGTTAATTGGTACTTTAAAAAAAAGTATTATTACTGATCTACAAGGCTGATATTATAACTAAGAAAACTAAATAATGTTAAGTTATATGCATAAGATTACACCTTTAAGACTAGAGCTAATACCCTCGAACATAAAAATTTGAACTTTACTCTTAATTTTAAAATACTTGTGATGTTATCCATTGCTTCATTTCTTCATTCATTAACCTCATTCATTCCCTTATTGTATGTAAAGTTCTTGGTTATACAGTGAAGACCCAAAGATGAATGAGACAGGTCTCTGTCCTAAAACATTAACAGCTGAGGTATATATCATATCTCCAGTTTTATGTATAAGCAACTGAATCAAAAGGAAGATGTTCATCTTATGACTAGAAGAAATACTAAGTAAATTTCTCTCTATCAAACATATTTCACTTTGTTCTTTGGGCAAAAAATAGGATTGAAGTAAGACCAATCTTACTGTTCAAGAATTCACTTTAAACGGTTATAGTTGTAGTCACGGAACTATTTATGAAGTTATCCGTTCTCTTCGTTCAAATTATGTGTGATTTGACATTAATCACCCTTTCACTAAAACTATACCTAACTTGGAAAAGAATTAATGTGTTATTCTAACCAGAAGAAAAAAAACCTAATGCCAGAAAAATTGTCTTAGTACATATTCATGATTTTTAAAAGAATGCTTATTGTTCATTAAATGTGAATTACAATAGGAGATGATAGCATTTGAACAATAACTCTAATAATTCTTTCTGGGCAAAAATAAGCAAAACCTATTTTAACATCTTTTAATTATTGCTGCACTTTAATTTAAAAATAAAAACTACCTATGGAGAACCATAGCTACTACTTGGTTTAAAAATACTTTTTTCCTTAAAACATGTTTTTTGAATTATGGCTTCCATTTTGGACATTAATTTTAAAATAAAGAGAAAATACTCTGATAACTATACTGAAGAGACACCCATAAAATGGCAAGTAAAGTTGAGGTCTTATTTCATAAGAGAAAGATAAGGCTATTAAGGTCTTATTTCATAATGAATTAAATATTCATTTTAAAAGGAATGTTTTTAAATTATATAGATTATTTAAAATTCACAGGCAATTTTAACTCTGAATAAAATTTTAGAATCTTTGAATTCCACTTTGTCTTCAAAGTGGAATGTTTCATTTTATCCTAAATATTCTCTTATAGCCTTTTCAGTGAATTACTTTTCTTTGTAATTATGACCATTTAGACTGCCAGCTTATCATTCAAGTTATAAAGGACCATTTCCTCAGAATACTGCTTTACCATTTCATTTATAGACATAAGTGTATTGGACTCTATATAAAAATATGAATTCCCTTATTCTTTAAATAGGCAGGCATATGTAATTATATAAGGTAACATTATCCCATTTTATATAAACAGTGCACTATTTGTTCAAGTCTTGTTTTAATAAGTTACTTCTGGAGTAGTTTGTCTTGGTTGGGAAGTTCATTATGAGTATATTGCATTTTCTTTTTCTGCCTAATGGCTTTTCAACCAGTGTGCCTTCAATGATTTGCTTTTTTTCATTAATGTTGGGTTTCAAATGTTGAACCATCAGAAAAGCATTAAAAATTACCATCCTAAACCACAATGCTGTGTGTGTATTCAATTATATAATATGACATATACACAGCTTCCCTCTCTCCTTTGTACATAGAATCTAGTTTCAAGTATGTATCCACTGGTTTTCTTTTACTACTGAAAGCACTTAATTAGAAGTTCCACTGAATTTAGGATTTTTTTTAAAGTAAACAGACTGGTCAATGATACACTAGAAAGAACACAGGATTTGGATTCAGACCAAAAAAGGGTTAAAACTCACCTATATTAGTTACTAGAAGTATGAACCTGGGAAAGTTTACAGATTCTCTAAGCCTCAATTTGGCAGAGGCTGAATAACAGCATAAATTGTGTTGTCAGAACTCTTTACCATGAACTATAAAGCCTTATGTGATCTGACTCCTGTCTCATCTCCGACCATTCTTACTCCCTCACCTTGTTTTGGCCATAATGGTCATCTTGACACTTTCTAAGTGGGCCAAGCTCATTCCAACCTCTGAGCCTTTGCACTTGTCTTTCTTCTCATTTAGAAGGATTTTGTACAGAAATCTTTGTATTGCTTTTTTTCCTTTGCTCCATTCAGGTCTCTGATTAGCCTCACTGGGCTAATTAGCCTCAGAGTAGCCTTCACTGGGCTCTTTATCTAAACAGCACCTATGAATCTCACTCTCTGACTCCCTTACTGTGTTTGATTTCTTTATAATAAGATCTATCAATACCTGAAATATTATATATTTATTCACATATTATTTACCTACTGGTAGAATGTTAAGGTCAATTTGGCAAGGCCATGGCCTATTCTTGTGACTACAACAATGCCTGGAACACAGATGCTGGACAATGGTCAATGAGTGAATGAGCAGTACCTGTTATCCCTTTGCCCAGTGCCTGGCATTCAATAAGCACTCACGGTATTAACGGTGGTCCTAATAACATTTTTATTAAACTTTCTCTGAAATGGTTGAGCTAGATTTTCTTGATTGAACTGCCAATTTGTAATGTTAAGTGTGGACAGGCCCATTGAAGATTATTGACTCTAGTCTCTGCTCTTCAACCCTTTACCAAAAATGTAAGAGAACAATTCACTTAAAATATTAAGCTATTACTGTCCTTTCTTGCAACTTCTCAAGAATATGCCTATTATGGAAATCAAGCTATACCTATAATTTCAATCATTATTTTTATCAAAGTTTTCAAAAATAGTTTCCAGCAGAAATGTTTTTAGACCTACTGCAAGCCCTGTAAATTTGGAATTTGAATTGAAGATAAGGACTTTGAGGGTGGTAAATAGATACAAAGCATGAAAAGACGAAGTGTGCTCCCATGACATGCCTTAGTTTTAAGATTTTAGGACCAAGTTTAGGTATTTTCTGATATACCCTTTCCCTAATATTTAATTATTAATGCATTCAAAAGGTGATTTTTTAAAAAAAGATAATAGCTCTTTATAGCGTATGGAGGAAAAAAAGTAAGATATGTCACGTTGGGTTAAATTGGAACAAAGAGTCAACTCATTAGTAATCACCAGGAGGCATATAAAATAAGTTTGCCACAAAAGGTATAGAACTTACTATCCACTAAGGTAACTTAACGAAGGATTCGTATTAATGTCATCTCTCACATAGGAAGCACCAAATTATATAGTTAGAGTTGCATGAGAGAAGGGGTTTTGTGAACTTAGTTCTGCTCTTTACCCTTGCTAGAGATGACCTCTTGGGTGTTATGTCTGAACTATCATATAAAAAAGGACCTTCCTTCCTGGTCAAAGCGGTAGAAACACAAACAACCTGTAAGTCACGTTTCTTCTAGTATATTCTTCCTAGAGTGTTTGGTATAATTAGAAATTCCTGGACCCAATATTCCCCAAACTTCTGAATCCCTCGTGTTCAAGCTCCAAAGGTAACATTTTCACATATTCTAAAGGTTGCAAACTACTTGAGATTTTATATTAAAATCTGACAACGTAGGCCTCTGTCATGAAAACTCTATCTTAGTAGGTCTGGCAGGAATCTAGGTATATCAGTTTTAATAAGGACCCTAGTGATTTTTAAGATCAGGAAAGTTTAGACAGAAAGTGTAGTTCTGGAGAGAACATAATGTTCTTAAATATTTAGGATAAAGTATGCATTTGTAAAGACTTTAACTCAGCTGAGGGGTACATGGCATATGTGATGACTACAGAGATGATTCAGTTTTGGCTGGGGAAATGAGGGAATAGGCCTTGATCAGATACAACGTAAGAGAATGTTCCTGACATAGATCTGCAGTATATGCCTGGTATTACTACATGATATGATATAATACCAAGATGTCTCAGGAGCTGGAGAAGAAAATGGGAGCAAAAGTGTATAGTCTAGCAATGGATCCAGGAGAAAATCCTGTTTCCTTTGCTGTGTTGTTTGCACATTTTTTCTTAAAAAAAAAAAATACAAGAGAAGGATGAACAGGGATGTAGAAACTCAAATAACTGCTACTTTTTTTTTTTTTTTAAAGCACTTGCAATGTGTCAGATAATGTTCTAGAAATATTTTACAGATATCATCTCATTTAGTTCCTCAACAACTCTATGTGATAGGTATTATTTCATGCCCAGTTAAACAGATGAGAAAACTGAGGCATGGAGAGGTAAGCAACATGCCCAAGCTTACACAGAGTGGCAGAATTTAACTTGAGGTGGACTCAAGTGATATAAGGTCAATGCAGAAAACATAACTGAAAACCACAGTTGAATAATACTGAGCATGTTGTGTTTGATCCTTTGGATGGTGAATTATTTTTAATACTATAAACACTTTTGTCTTTTGAGAGCTTAGGATACAATTATTTATTTATTTATTTATTTATTTTTCAGTCTGATCTCCATTTCTTACCCTGTCAACATGCTCAGGTAACCACAGCTGCAATAGTAACAACAAAAAAAACCCCTCTTGACAATTTACTGATGGGTTGAAATTAATCTTATTTTTACATAATTATAAATTGGTTTTGCCATAATATGCAGGATTTAGTTGAAGCATTTTAATTTAGTATTTTGAGTCTTCACCGACTGATTTTCACTGGAAGGCAATCTTCTCCTAGCCTGGCATTTCAGTGATGTTTGTCCCCAGGTTGAATTCATAAACTAAAACCTAGATTGCTGTCAGCGTATTACCATGCAGAGGAATGTTATACAGCCAGTCTGCTAAAACAGTGGGTCTTCTGAAGTACTATCAAAGTAATTCTCCCTACACTTGTTGATTGTGTGTGGGTGGGTGCATGACAGAGAGAGAGAGAGAGAGAGAGAGAGAGAGAGAGAGAGAGAGAGAGGGAGATTGATCCATCCATTAAAAACAAACCAACCCAACTTTAGACTTTCAAGTCTGAGATATTTGAGAATATTTATTTTGTCGGATGATGCTTTTGTTTCTGGATGTTTGATGCCTACAGATTTTCTGAACCATCATCTGTCACAGAAAAACGTTAGGTCCAAGGACTAAGCTCTTCAGCACACCTTTAGAAGTTGCCTTCTAGGTCAGCACTAATCTATCAGTCACCACAGTGTGGGAATAATGCACTTAGCTTCTCTATTATCCAACCCACATTCTTGTTGTGTCTAAAAAGATATTGTGAAAAACTCAGACAATACCTTGCTGATAAACTTATACCCATGGCATTCATCTAATCTTTTAGTGGTTTAATCAAATGAGGAAACATAAACAAGTTTTATTGCTTGCTTGGTTTTTTTTTTAGTAAACCTGGGTTAAGAAATTTCAAGTCATCTTTTTAATATACTGATCATGAAGAATTGTTCAGTGGCCTACCAGAAACTCAAACACTGAGTCTAGATTCAATTACCTGATTTAAAATCTTGAGCCTAAACCAAAGTGAATACAGAATGGGTTGGTATTTTGTCTATACACATGCTTCAGACAGATTTTTATTCCTAAAGTAATATTTCCAACATGCCCCTTCTGTCAGTACATGAAACTTAAAACCGGGAAAAGAACTGCGTATTTTCAATCTTCTGGAATCATCTCATTATCTCAAGTTTCTCGGGATAACTGATAATACTGTAACTGAAAACATGTTTGTGG
Organism: Balaenoptera physalus; assembly: GCF_965194825.1. NCBI lineage: Eukaryota > Metazoa > Chordata > Mammalia > Artiodactyla > Balaenopteridae > Balaenoptera > Balaenoptera physalus. The sequence goes on along the minus strand of NC_138888.1, from coordinate 40,638,087 downwards.
TTTTCCAGTATTTTGGAAACTAATTCAATTGGGCCTGATTATTTGAACTTATTTACCACAGTCAGATGCTTGTTCTATCCATTTTTATATAATGATTAATATCCTCCTTTTAAAAAGTAGTTTTATTACAAAAGAAGCATGGGCCCATTCTTCAAAAATTCAAAAAAAAAAAAAAGCCCACATAAATATACACAATAAAAAGTAAAAGTCCCCTGTTTTACTCTTCCTCTTCTTTCCTCTCAGAAGCAGTCATTATTAAATATGTAGAGTCAGGGCACAACATGTAATCAACGTAAGAATATTATTATGGCTGTGGTATGTAGTTATATGGAGAATTATTGATAAGTTTTTTTCCTTTTGTACAAGCCTGAGATTTTGGATCAGGTATAAAACATAATTTCCAAGGTTTAATCTCCCTAATGGTAGTTTAATGAGGACTTTTAAAATCATATATCTTTCTGACTGGGGGGATCTTTTGAGGGAAGGAAGAATAAAAATCACTTCCTTAATCAAAATTTCATGATTGGGTAATATGTGAATAAGTGAAAAATAGTATACATATGTTTATATACCTTGCAAAGAAGAGATTGTAACAGGGCTTAATGGAGTACTTAAAGGGGTATGTAAATGCATATTTAAAAATAAACTACACTGGAATTTATCTCACAAGAAAAATACCCACCAAAAGAAATCAGTGACCGTGAGACCTACCTGCTGAAAATAAAGTGAAGTCACATTAATAGAAAGGTATTAGAAAGGCATTTTTCCTAATACCTCAGATGAATGCAAATAGCAGGAGTAAGAAGTAAGGTTAGTTCCAGGACAAGTGCTAAAATTAATTCTTTGCCAACATGTTCTTAGTTTGGATTTAAACCAATTCAATTAATATTTTAGTAATTTAAATAGGACTTAGGTAGTAAAGATAATCTTTTTACCCTCACTTTAAAATTCTTTAAATTTAAGTTTTAAATTGAAAACATTATGCTCAGAACACAACAGAGTTCCGGAAATATTTAAAGAGGTCACCATTTGTAAACCCTATTATAATTTTTCCTGGCAGTAATCAAGAAAGGGATGAAACTGCAATAATCACCAACATCAAACAGATTTAAAGGTGATGAAATATAAGGATATCCTTCTAATAGAAAGGAAGATGTTAGTAATGTTTGTTATTCAATGTGAATAAAAACTAAGTTCATTCATCTTTCCCTTTATATTTATTTACATTCTTTGTTTACGCTATCAACAAGTATTTATTGAGCACCTGCTCTGTGTCAGGTGCTGTTCAAGGCACTGAAAAATACATTAGTGAACGAGATAGACAAAACCACAATCCTTGTGGAACTTACACATTATACTGGGGAAGACTGACAAAACATATCTAAAATAATTTCATCCAGTGACAAACACTATAAGAGAAACTAAAGTAGGATAAGAGGTTAGAGAATTATAGGTTAGGAGATATAAAAATATAAGAGTTTGGGGAAATTTCAGACTCTGAAATCTCTATAACTGACCATTGCAACTAATGAAAATGTCCCTTACTGAAAAGGAACCCACATTTTGTCCTCAACATAATTCTCATTTACTTAACCATCCCTGTTCTCCAAACTACCTCTTACAGACGACTTTTTTCTTTTTCTACCTAAGTTTTCCTTCTACATGTATGACCATTGTCTTGTTATACTTTATTTCATTAAGAATGTTTCTAAGATCATAATTCTATTGATATATGTAGGAAGTTTGAGACCTTTTGAATTCAGTATTTATGAAGTAAAAATGCTTGATAGTTTCACAATCTTAAATGATCAATAACATGTACTTACAAAAAATCATCATTAAATGAAAAATAACAGATAAGTATCTAATGGTAAAGAATAAAGACAAAATTAATTCATGTAGAAATTATCTGTCCACCTAGAAAAAACCTAATGTTGGTTTTGGTGTATGTATGCATATGCGTGCATATGTGTGTCTGAGGGTAGCAGGGGGAGGGAAACATATTTTAAATTCAAGGAAAGATTTTAACTTAAAACAAAAAGTTGGATTTCCAGCCAGAATCACACATAGGGATATATTTATATATATTGTATTTTCTAAAGTCCAGAGCTTCAAAAGTCCCAATATTGTGAGAAAGAAAGCAGCTATATCTTGCTTTAAAATATTAACTTATATATAGCAGTGACTTTTTTAAAAGAGTGTTATGATAGAATCTTTCATGGAACACTTTTATAAAAATATTTGATAGTTTAGAAAAATATGAAGGTATAGGAAAATTACATTAAATGTTTTTAAAAAATATCAAAGCTCTGTATTAACACACAGTAACTTGAACTTTTATTGACTAAATAAGATATAGGAATATCCAAAAAAAAAAAAAAAAAAAAAAAGCCCTTTTGGCACAGCATACTGGCTGAAAGCAAAATTTTGTAGCCAGGCAGCTTAACTTCATATCCTAGGCCCACCACTCTCTAGCACCACTCACCAGCTGTAAAATCTTGGGTAATTTACTTAACTCGGTGCCTCGGTTTCCTCATCTCTAAAATAAAGATAATACCTACCTCTCAAGGTTGTTTTTAGGATTTCATGAGTGTCTAGAAAAATATCTGGCATTAGACACCCCATCAAAGTTGACCATTAACTTTCAGCCAAAATTTTTCCTCTAGAAGTAAAGTTACTTACTTTTAGGAAAACCTGCAGATCTTGAGTCTGAGTGTGCTGTAGAATGTCTTGTTGTAGATGTTTGAATATAGCTATACAGATATACACTTGATAATCAGGACCAAGGAAAACACAAGTAGCAATATAATGGCAGATTTCTATCCAATCTAAATAATTCCAAAAACACTGAGTTATCCACTGCAGGCAAATCTAGGGAAAAAAAAAAAAAAAAAGAATTTAGTTCATTAGCAAACTTATAAAGCCATATTTGACTTTTAAAAAACAGTACCCAATAACTCACACAAAACCAATGAAGAGCTTAGCATTTAGTCAAAATAGAAAGACATTTTGCATACAAGAAGCCTAATAAGGATGCTTCACCTATTTGCCTAATGTGTGAGAAAAGTTTCATGGCCTTAGGATTTAGGACTTAGGGGTAACTGATGGTGTTCACACTGTTCATATGCTATTGCTAAACGCCTTCTTTAGTCATATTTTCCTCCTCTTACCATAACACCAGTCTGCTCTCTACAGATAACAAATGCCAAGACTATTTTAATTCAGAGATGGGAGCTTTTTCTATCCTCCCTATAATCACAGATGTATAATTATGCAGATGACGATTGCTAAATATGCAAATGGACTCTTGCTGAATCAGAAAACAATTTAAACCAACTAGAATTATATAACATAAAAACTGAGAGCTAATGACTAGAATTCAAAAATGAGACTTTTTACAAAAATCATTTACTTTACTTTCTGAATAATATTTTTCAGATTATACAAGCAATACATACCCATCACAAAAACAAACAGAAAACTTAAAAAAAAATACAGTGATTAACATTGTTAATATTTTGGTACATTAATGTTGCAAGTGGAATTGTGTCTTCCCTCAAAAATATGTCAAAGTCCTAAACCCCAGGACCTATGAATGTGACATTATTTGAAAACAGTGTCTTTACAGAGGTAATCAAGTTAAAATGAGGTCATTAGGGTGAACCCTATTCCAATATGACTGGTATCAAGGAAACTGAACAATCTGAACACACACAGAAGGCAGACGTTGAAAGGACACACATGGAGAATGTCACGTGAAGACAGAAGATTGGAGTGATGCATTATAAGCCAAGAAATATCTAAGGTTACCAGAAGCTAGGAGAGAGCCATCAAACAGTTCTTTCCCCAGTGCCTTCAAAGGGAACAGAGCCTTGCCAACACTTTTATCCCCCAAAACTGTGAGATGATAAATTTCTGTTGTTTTAAGTTACTGACTTTGTAGTACTTTGATACTACAGTCCTGGGAAACTAAGACAATTACTTTCCAATCTTTTTATTTTTATTTATGATTTACAATTTACCACTGAGGTTGGCATGCAAAGTTCATCACCAACTTCCACTGCCTAATCAAGTATCCACACAGTATGGCTCAGCTGCCCTGGGGAGGAAATATCATATCTCTTGCTCCTACTTGACTAGATGGCTTGAAAGAGTCAGTGGTTCTTTGACTAGAAGCAAAACGTTTTTAATTCCCTAATGCACTGCTGCCAGGCTTCTGTCTGTTCTTTGCTACAGATGTTAATACCAATCAACTTAGGACCATGCTTTGTTAATGAAAATGAGAGACTCTGGATGAATGAAGAAGGAGAAACAACCGAAGAGTGAAAATTAATACAAATGATCCAGGTAGCCAGAGAAAGCAGTTCCCATTCAGTTGTCAGCTTCATAGGTGACTAGCAAGTCGACAGTAATGAAGGGGTAACAGTTTCTATCTTCTTTCTAGTTGGCCTGACTATTCTACAGGTTGAATGGTGTGGAACTGTTGATCGTCAACTCATTTTGACCTTTAAGCCTAGCAATTTTATATGATTCAAACACAGATATCCGAAGTCAAAATACTTATTTATCCATAAAGCTTTACCCGTATTGGTTAAAAAAAGTTGCCCCCAAATCTGCAATTACTTATTTATTATACATAGTTTCTAATGCAGTGGCAACTTCCTGGCACTTACACAACATTCAAGCACTGTTTTCTATACAATGTCTATTTTTTTCCATTAAATGGAGAATAATACCAGCCTTTTCTACACATGGGAAATTTAGGAAAGGGAAAAAGAGATTATAATTGAAAGCACATTGAAAATATATCAAGTGCTATGTAAATGTTATTCTATAACAAAGGTACAAATGTTTATTATTTAACAAACATTTATGTACCTAATCTAGAAGTGTTATAATTCTTCTGTGAACAAAAGACAGTTAGTTCCTGCTCTCATAGGACTTATATTTAAAGAGGAGACATACACTTTTTAAATATATGACCTTCTTCACTTGGTAGGAACTGTATCTGCTATTGCTATTATATGTGTAAGATACTCCAGAATTATTAAATTGTAATAGAATTCTAAAACACTATTTCCCTGGAAGAATGCTGAACCATGAGTTATAGTTTTTAATTCTTAAGGAAGTAACTTCTCTATATTTATAAAATGAAATAGTCCGTGAATCAGCTGACAGTCTAGGACTCCAACAGGACAAAAGAAATAGTATGTGTCCAAATAGACATGAACATTTTTCTGTAACATTTTTATTATGGAATTATTCCAAATATACATAAAAGGAAAAAAGCAGTACATGAACCAGACCCATCAAAGCTTCAAAATTCTGACTGGTTGATATGTCTGAAGTCCATTTTCCTGTATAGGATCCCCCTCTTTAAAAATTTTAAGATAAAACACATCGTAAGTTGCTATATGTTACATCTGTGTTTGCTTTAAAACAAACTGAATCAATTTTTCATTTCATTTACCACACACGACAAAAACAATAATCCAGAATAATAATACCAACATGACCACAAGCAATATGATTACTTAAAACAGTAGTATTTTTGCTGTTTTATTTGTCACTTAGACAACGTATTACTTGGCATGTACAGTCAAATTACTGTGTTTTAGAGTGCCTTTTAGGGTGTAGAGAAAAAGAAACCCTCCTATACTGTTGGTGGGAATGTAAACTGGTGCAGACACTATGGAGAACAGTATGGAGGTTCCGTAAAAACTAAAAATAGAGCTACCATATGATCCAGCAATCCTACTCCTGGGCATATATCTGGAGAAAACTCTAATTTGAAAACATACATGCACCCCGATGTTCACTGCAGCACTATTTACAATAGCCAAGACATGGAAGCAACCTAAGTGTCCATTGACAGATGAATAGATAACGAAGATGTGGCACATATACACAATGGAATATTACTCAGCCATAAAAAAGAATGAAATAATGCCATTTGCAGCAACATGGATGGACCTAGAGATTATCACACTAAGTGAAATAAGTCAGACAGAGAAAGACAACTATCATATGGTATCACTTATATGTGGAATCTAAAAAAAATGATATAAATGAACTTATTTACAAAACAGAGACTCACAGACATAGAAAACAAACTTATGGTTACCAGAGGGGATAACAGCAGGTGCAGGAGATAAATTAGGAGTTTGGGATTAACATATACACACTACTATATATAAAATAGGTAAATGACAAGGACCTACTGTAGAGCACAGGGAAATATATTCAATGTCTTGTAATAACCTATAATGGAAAAGATTCTGAAAATAACATATATATATATATATATATATATATACACACACACACACACATATATATATATGTATGTATAACTGAATCACTTACACAACACTGTAAATTAACTATAATTTAAAAATGGTTAAAAAAAATAAAGTGCCTCTTATAAGGTTATACTATCAAGTGGGTACTGTTAGGTTCATTTAATTATATGTATTTATATTATTATATGAACTATTTAAATGACTCCAAAGTAAAAAGACAAAGTAAGGTATATTACCTGACTCTTCAGCTTATTCTTTTCCCTATCCCTATAAGAAATCATTTAACAAAATATGATACATTCTTTCATGTTTTTAATATAAGGATATTTGTACATGTATTTATATCTCCACCCTTTCTCATACAAATAGTAATGAACTAAACACTCTTTTTTGTCTCCACCTTTTTCTCACTTAACAAAAGATCTTGTATATCACTCTATGGCAATATACAGAGGTACTTCTCATTCATTTTTATAACTGCATAGGGCTACCCTGTGGATAAACCATAACTCATCCAACAATCCCCTATTTATGGACACTTGCATTATTTCTAGTCTTTTGATACTATATGCTATAAAAACATATTTGTACACATATGTTTTCAAAATTTTTGTCCATGTATCTCTGGGATAGATTTCTATAAATGAGACTGCTGGGTGAAAGGGTAAATGCACATATGTTTTTGCTAGATACTGCCAAATTCCCTCTTATAATAAGTCTCAAAAATACACTATATTTTCAAAACCAAGCAGTTGAGGCCTTACAGTCATTGAGAAAATATTATTAGTAGTTTATGGAATAGGTTACAAAGAAAGTGAAACAAACTAATTATGTTTTTATAGTAAACCAATGTTCCTTACACTGCATTATAATTTGAAACATTTGAATGTCTTTTTAGGATAAAGAGGGGGGAAAATCACTTATACAATATGCATCAAAACGTACCATAGCCTTCCTAGAAAATTTTGCTCCTTAATCATACTTAAGCTTATGCCAAAGCACATTAAGATGCAACACTGAGATAAACATAATTATTTTATCTGAGGTAAATTATTCTCACTTGTATCTAGATATAAAAAAAACAATCTTCGAAACATTTACTTAATTCTTAAGAAAAAACATTGGTTAGAACAATTACTTATGGATACCTGATTAAGTCAAAATAGGTATGCTCTAAATGATCAAGTTTTATGATACAAAGACACTATTTTTAACAGCTCTTCTGGCATTATTTGTTCATCATAGAAAGAATATTAGTAAAGTAAGATGTGGTTTAAAGTGAAGTCCTCGCTATCAGGGTGATATCAGTAAGTCAATTAACTCACTTCACTGATCCTGAATTTCTCCATTTGTCATGAAGTTAAAATTTTAAATGAAATAAGATCTGGAAACACACTTTTTATACTGCAAAAAGTTGTTATAAATAAAAAGATACTATTTTTGTTGCACTTCTAGACAAGACACTGTGTCAGACACTTAAAGGAATTGAAGATAGGTCAGGCACACATACCTTTAAGGAACTTCAACTAGTAAGAAAGAGGTAAACACACAAATAATGATTCCACAAAGAAAAAGATATATTTCTACCAGAAGAATAATACAGAAACTGCAAACAAATTCAAAGCAGAATCATCTACTTGTAGGTGATCCAAAAAGCTTCCATTTGGACAGACATCAAGGATAAATACCTGACAAGTAAAGATGGGGCACAAGGAGGGAGAAGGTATCATTTCAAGTAGCAACATCAACAATGTGAGGAAAGGGAAAGCTTGGGGACATGCACATTTATGAATGTGACTGAACAAGGGGCATTCCCAGTCTTGAAATTTAGCTTTACATTTGTATAATTTTGCATTTTACAAAAGCACTATGTCACAAAATATGAAATAATAAAACAGTTTTCTTTAATCCTGCTTTCATGGTGGGGGTAAATATATTCAGAGGATTATCCATGTTAGCCCACTTGCTGACACAGTATAGTACAATAATCACTGATATGCAGAATGACAACCCCAAGGAAAAAAAGGTAAATCATTAAAGATGAAGGGTACTTCTTAAAGCACGAAAATTACTAAAATACAATAAAGTTTTTTTTACCAAAGAATAAAATTGGTCAAAAAGTTAGAACATGTGATTTTCTGTTCATTTAAAAAGAAAGAATATATATTTGAATTTTGATTTTCCTTCCAATCTCAGTTACCCAAACTCTAATCAACAAATATATATTTCTAACTACATTTAATTTTTTGTATTCTAGTTAAGCTTATTATTTTTACTCTAGAGATCTGTATATTTTATTTAGCAACCTGCTCACAAATTCCTTCATTAATCAACCAATCCCTTAGTGTCTATAAATACGCAACTTCAAAAAGCACCGCTCTTAATTAGATCAGAATGAATAAGCTTTGAAATACAAAATTTGTACCCAAATAATTACTTAACCACCTATACCTACTTAAAAGTTGTTCTCATAGTTCATAATTAGCAATAGAACGGCAAATAATATAAACAAAGCAATGATACACACTTCTTAAGGCACAAAATGATTAGCTCACATAAGGAGCCATTAAAAAGGCATTTTTACATTAGATAAATTTAAGAAACATACTAACATTACTACTCAGAAATAATGCAGTAGTTCTTATTAGGTAAACCTGCTACATGTATGCAGTTTCAAATTGATAAACATGTATCAAACTGTTAAAGAGATGCCAAAATGATAAAGAGGTACCAAATTGATATAGTGGGGCCTTAGGTATTATAAGTTTTTCCCCACAGTTTTTAGTAGTCCATTCTTAAAGGTTATATGTTAGCAATTTAATAAATGATTGGAGATATAAGACAATATACATCATATTAATCAAGACTAGAATGACACAAGGAACTCTCAGGAACATATTGCTCCCTGGCTTGAATTATTAAAAAAAATAGAAAGAATGGATTGTTGAGCTTATAGTAAATATTTAAGTAACTACTTCCAAGCAGAATTAAACATTTTCTGTTTCAAAATTCTCAGAAGTGTTTTAGGTACATACACAGTAAGAACTAGAATTGGCACCGAAAGAATTGGCTTTTCCACTACAGGCAATTCCTCTGTTATATTTAGACTTCTTATTAAACTTCAGGAAATTTAAAATTCAGCAGGCAGAGTAACCTGATGCAAGTAGATGTAATAAATGACATAAAGTCTCTTCAAAATAAGTATAAAGGCACATATCATAATGTCAAGAACTATATTGTCTAGTTAAAAGAAAAAGACCTCCAGTAGGACAAATCCAAAGGAATGCTAGGATAGTTTACTATTAAAAAATCTATCAACATGTCCTATAAACAGGTCAAATAAGTTCCAAGATCAAGATAATCTTAACAATAAAGGAACTTGACAAAATTCAACATTCTCACTTGATTAAAAGAAAGAAGTCAAAATTCAATACCTTACATAGACTAGAAAGATTCTTCCATAGCATGACAGGGAAAAATACTCTCCATAAATAGTTACTACTTAATGGTGAAATGCTGGATGATCTCCCAGTAATCATTCAAGTCTAAAACAAGTAAGTCACTATTACTTAGTATTATAGTGGAAAATTTTCCAAAAATTTTTTGTTGAAGTATAGTTGACTTAAAATGTTATATTAGTTTCAGGTGTATAACACAGTAATTTGATATTTTTACAGATTATACTCCATATAAAGTTATTCTACAATACTGACTATATTTCCTATGCTGTAACATTTCATACTTAGTCGTGTGCACTTCTTAATCCCCTTCACCTATTTTGCCGCTCCACTCAACCCTCTCCCCTCTCTGGTAACTACTAGATTGTTCTCTGTATCTGTGAGTCTGCTTCTGATTTGTTATATATGCACCTGAATGTTCATATTCAGCACTATTTATGATAGCCAAGATATGGAAGCAAAATAAGTGTCCATCAACAGATAAACTGGATAGAAGAAGATGTGGTGTATGTGTGTGTGTGTGTATATATATATATATACACATACATACACAACGGAATATTATTCAGCCATGAAAAAGAATAAAATTTTGCCATTTGGGACAACATGGGATGGACCTGGAGGGTGTTATGCTTAATGAAAAATTACATAATTTAAAAAAGAATGAAGCAGAAATAAAGTACATTAAAAGGTTGGAGGAAAAAATTAACAAAAATCTAGAAAAAACATATAACCAAATCAACATACAGAAGCTAATGACTTTACTAGTTATTAATAATAACCAAAGAGAAAATAAAACTGAAAAAGAGATCAAGCTAAACTAATTAGAAATATCTGTGAGAAATGTACTACACCTCTTTGGAAAAAGCTTTACAACTTTAGTAAAATGTAACATAAAGAAAATAAATGTCAAAACTTACCATGTTCCTAGATAGGAAGGTTGAGTACAGTGAGGATCTATAGTTTAACATAATAGCAATCTAAGTTTCAAACTCAAATGCCCACTTTGAACTGGGAAAAATAACCTTAAAGTGCACATAGAGGAACCATTAGGTAGAAATAGCTAAACTAACTTTTTAAGGACAGAGTTAGGAAGGAAATGATAGCCTTACTCTTATCCGACTTTAAGACACAATATAAAGTTACAATAAGTAAAATACAATAGTAACTAAGTAAATAGCCAATATATTACAAAAGTAAATATGTAAAATATTTATTACTCAAGAATTGAAGAGATTTGGAGAGTGGTAGTTACTTTTAAAGACTATTTACAAGTTAAAAGGAAACACTAAGACAGGTGGGCAATTAATAAAAAGATACATCTAGTTAACAAAGCTATGGAATTATAATCAACCATATTAATGTTTAAAAAACTCCCCAAACCCCCCAAATTTTAAAAATTTAGCAATTAGTTTTGAAAAAGCCAAATACGCAGTCCTGAAGAACAGACAGTCTCTTCATTTTTCTTAGAATAAAAATCAAAACAATTTGATAATATGCATCAAGAGCCTTAAAAGTGTTCATATCTTTTTGATTAAGTATTTCTACCTTCTGGGACTCTGACCTAAAGATTCTAAAATTAGAAAAAAGGTTTAAGTTCTACAATATTAAATTTGAGCCTGATAACATAGTGAAGAAACAATCCACACTCCACCAATGAAGGACTAACTATGTACAGGAGGGAGACATCTGGGGCTACTGCATATGACCACATTTCCAATTCCAGGCCCTCAAAAAACCATTAAACCTTCCCAGTACCCCAAAAGCAGAGACAAGAACGCTTACTGTTAGATAAGATACAGTACCTCATATACCAGATACACAGTGGTGATAAGAATTCTTGCCCTTAGTTACCCTACTTAATCCTTACAGAAGCCTTATGAAGGAGATATTATCATTGCCATTAAAAATGCAAATGGTGGGCTTCCCTGGTGGCGCAGTGGTTGAGAATCTGCCTGCCAATGCAGGGGACACGGGTTCGAACCCTGGTCTGGGAAGATCCCACATGCCACGGAGCAACTAGGCCCGTGACCCACAACTACTGAGCCTGCGCGTCTGGAGCCTGTGCTCCGCAACGAGAGGCCGCGATAGTGAGAGGCCCGCGCACCGTGATGAAGAGTGGCCCCCGCTTGCCGCAACTAGAGAAAGCCCTCGCACAGAAACGAAGACCCAACACAGCCAAAAAAAAAAATAATAATAAAAAATAATAATAATAATCAGTGTTTTAAAAAAAAAAAATGCAAATGGTAATCAAAAGAAAGCTGGAGTACCAATTCTCACATCAGACAAAATAGACTTTAAAATAAAGACTATTACAAGAGACAAAGAAGGACACTACATAATGATCAAGGGATCAATCCAAGAAGAAGATAATAACAATTGTAAATATTTATGCACCCAACATAGGAGCACCTCAATACATAAGGCAAATGCTAACAGCCATAAAAGGGGAAATTGACAGCAACACAATCATAGTAGGGGACTTTAAAACCCCACTTTCACCAATGGACAGACCATCCAAAATGAAAACAAACAAGGAAACATAAGCTTTAAATGACACATTAAACAAGATGGACTTAATTGATATTTATAGGACATTCCACCAAAAAAACAACAGACTAAACTTTCTTCTCAAGTGCTCAAGGAAAATTCTCCAGGATAGATCATATCTTGGGTCACAAATCAAGCCCTGGTAAATTGAAGAAAACTGAAATCGTATCAAGTATCTTTTCCAACCACAACACTATGAGACTAGATATCAATTACAGGAAAAAATCTGTAACAAATACAAACACATGTAGGCTAAACAATACACTACTAAATAACCAAGACGTCACTGAAGAAATCAAAGAGGAAATCGAAAAATACCTAGAAACAAATGACAATGAAAACACAAGGACCCAAAACCTACGGGATGCAGCAAAAGCAGTTCTAAGAGGGAAGTTTATAGCAACACAATCCTACCTCAAGAAACATCTCCAATCAACAACCTAACCTTACACCTAAAGCAAATAGAGAAAGAAGAACAAAAAACCCCCAAAGTTAGCAGAAGGAAAGATATCATAAAGATCAGATTAGAAATAAATGAAAAAGAAATGAAGGAAACAATAGCAAAGATCAATAAAACTAAAAGCTGGTTCTTTGAGAAGATAAAGAAAATTGATAAACCATCAGCCAGACTCATCAAGAAAAAAAGGGAGAAGACTCAAATCAACAGAATTAGAAATGAAAAAGGAGAAGTAACAACTGACACTACAGAAATACAAAGAATCATGATACACTACTATAAGCAACTATATGCCAATAAGGTGGACAACCTGGAAGAAATGGACAAATCCTTAGAAGAGCACAATCTTCCGAGACTGAACCAGGAAGAAACAGAAAATATAAACAGACCAATCACAAGCACTGAAATTGAAACTGTGATTAAAAATCTTCCAACAAACAAAAGCCCACCACCAGATGGCTTCACAGGCGAATTCTATCAACATTTAGAGAAGAGCTAACACATATCCTTCTCAAACTCTTCCAAAATATAGCAGAGGGAGGAACACTCCCAAACTCATTCTGCGAGGCCACCATCACCGATACCAAAACCAGACAAAGATGTCACAAAGAAAGAAAACTACAGGCCAATATCACTGATGAACAAACATGCAAAAATCCTCAGCAACATACTAGCAAACAGAATCCAACAGCACATTAAAAGGATCATACACCTTGATCAAGTGGGGTTTATCCCATGGATGCAAGGATTCTTCAGTATACTCAAATCAATCAATGTGATACACCGTATTAACAAATTGAAGGAGAAAAACCATAGGATAATCTCAATAGACGCAGAAAAAGCTTTTGACAAAATTCAACACCCATTTATGATAAAACCGCTCCAGAAAGTAGGCATAGAGGGAACCTACCTCAACATAATAAAGGCCATATATGACAAACCCACAGCCCACATTGTTCTCAATGGTGAAAAACTGAAACCATTTCCACTAAGATCAGGAACAGGACAAGGTTGCCCACTCTCACCACTATTACTCAACATAGTTTTGGAACTTTTAGCCACAGCCATCAGAGAAGAAAAAGAAATAAAAGGAATCCAAATTGGAAAAGAAGAAGTAAAACTGTCACTGTCTGTAGATGACATTGATACTATACACAGAGAATCCTAAAGATGTTACCAGAAAACTACTAGAGCTAATCAATGAATTTGGTAAAGTAGCAGGATACAAAATTAATGCACAGAACACTCTTGCATTCCTATACACTGACGATGAAAAATTTGCAAGAGAAATTAAGGAAACACTCCCCTTTACCACAGCAACAAAAAGAATAAAATACCCAGGAATAAACCTACCTAAGGAGACAAAAGACTTGTATGCAGAAAACTATAAGACACTGATGAAAGAAATTAAAGATGAGACAAACAGATAGAGAGATATACCACGTTCTTATATTGGAAGAATCAACATTGTGAAAATGACTATACTTACCCAAAGAAATCTACAGATTCAATGCAATCCCTATCAAACTACCGATGGCATTTTTCACAGAACTAGAACAAAAAATTTCACAATTTGTATGGAATACACAAAAGACCCTGAATAGCCAAAGCAATCTTGAGAACGAAAAATGAAGCTGGAGGAATCAGGTTCCCGGGCTTCAGACTATACTACAAAGCTACAGTAATCAAGACAGTATGGTACTGGCACAAAAACAGAAATATAGATCAATGTTACAGGATAGAAAGCCCAGAGATAAACCCATGCACAGTATGTACACCTTATCTTTGATAAAGGAGGCAAGAATATACAGTGGAGAAAAGACAGCCTCTTCAGTAAGTGGTGCTGGGAAAACTGGACAACTACATGTAAAAGAATGAAATTAGAACACTCCCTAATACCATACACAAAAATAAACTCAAAATGGATTAAGACCTAAATGTAAGGCCAGACACTCTAAAACTCTTAGAGGAAAACATAGGCAGAACACTCTATGACATCAATCACAGCAAGATCCTTTTTGACCCACCTCCTAGAGAAATGGAAATAAAAACAAACATAAAGAAATGGGACCTAATGAAACTTAAAAGCCTTTGCACAGCAAAGGAAACCATAAACAAGACAAAAAGACAAGCCTCAGAATGGGAGAAAATATTTGTAAACGAAGCAACTGACAAAGGATTAATCTCCAAAATATACAAGCAGTTCATGCAGCTCAATATCAAAAAAACAAACAACCCAATCCAAAAATGGGCAGAAGACCTAAACAGACATTTCTCCAAAGAAGATAGACAAATTGGCAACAAACACATGAAAGGATGCTCAACATCACTAATCATTAGAGAAATGCAAATCAAAACTACAATGAGATACCACCTCACACCAGTCAGAATGGCCATCATCAAAAAGTCTACAAACAATAAATGCTGGAGAAGGTGTGGAGAAAAGGGAACCCTCTTGCACTGTTGGTGGGAATGTAAATTGATACAGCCACTATGGAGAACAGTATGGAGGTTCCTTCAAAAACTAAAAATAGAACTACCATATGACCCAGCAATCTCACTACTGGGCATACCTGGAGAAAACCGTAATTCAAAAAGAGTGATGTACCACAATGTTCAGTGCAGCATTATCTACAATAGCCAGGACATGGAAGCAACCTAACTGTCCATCGACAGATGAATGGATAAAGAAGATGTGGTACATATATACAACAGAATATTACTTAGCCATAAAAAGAAACGAAATTGAGTTATTTGTAGTGAGGTGGATGGACCTAGAGGCTGTCATACAGAGTGAAGTAAGTCAGAAAGAGAAAAACAAATACCATATGCTAACACATATATGTGGAATTAGAAAAAAAAAAAAGGTTCTGAAGAACCTAGGGGCAGGGCAGGAATAAAGATGCAGACGTAGAGAATGGACTTGAAGACTTGGGGAAGGGGAAGGGTAAGATGGACGGAGGGAGAGAGTGGCGTGGACATATATACACTACCAAATGTAAAAATAGATAGCCAGTGGGAAGCAGCAGCATAGCACAGGGAGATCAACTTGGTGCTTTGTGACCATCTAGAGGGGTGGGATAGGGCGGGTGAGAGGGAAGCGTAAGAGGGAGGGGATATGGGGACATATGTGTACGTATAGCTGATTCACTTTGTTATATAGCAGAAACTAACACACCATTGTAAAGCAATTATACTCCAATAAAGATGTTAAAAAAAAATAGCTACATGTCATAGACTTTCAGAATGTCTATGTCTTGAATAGCTGAAACAGAACTCAACATCTGTGAATGCCAGGGATCTACTATAAAGCAAACCTATATGTTATAAAAGACCTAGGGGAAAAAAGCCAGTTTAAAGATTTAAACACATAGAGATGTATGACTACTTACAAAAATGACGTGAGTAATTTCAATGTATTTTCTATATTTGATGAGAATGTAATTTTCTTTAAATACATTGAGATCTGGGAGTTGAAGAAATACTATTTCCTATGGATTACCTGTGATGGTGCAAAACCAGACATGTGAAAAGCTGAAAATACAAGTGGCACTTCTGCTTTCAGTAGCATTTCAACATAGTGAGTGCTGCAAAAATATACTGGATGAATGCCAGATTCTATGGTGTCAATAGGTAGGTACCTCTGCATAAAAGAGAAAAATTGAGAATTAATGAATATGCAGCTAATTTAAAACCAATCAAATTCATCTAAATCTTTTGCTCTAAATTGCTACTTCAAAATTACCATGGTGGCATAACAAGCTACTGTAAATTTTATGTAAGTTAAAAAGTTAGAACATTAAACACTATAGAAAGTTTAAAACTCAATAAAGGCAGTATGATATACCTTCCTTCCAAGATAAAGGAATAAAATTAACACTTTGTAATTGTGACAAATTCAATCCCTTATGGAATAATGGAGATGGATGTTGCATGAAAGAATAAATACATGGATGAGTACATGAGTAATAAATGCTTTACATTTTAAAACTAAGTATATTTCAATATGCTTACATATCCTTGGATTTAGTCAATGACTCTAAAACATCAAAAAGGTTTATTTAGTTTGTCAGCTCTTGGTATTTGCTTAATCCGCTTTTTCTAAGTTAACGTTAAATAACCCAAATCTAAGCTCTAGTTACTAATAAGTGAAATTGGGAAATCCATAAGAAATTCGTATCTAAAACTGTGATGCATTCCCATCAAAGTACTCAGGCTATCTATCTACAAATATATAAAATTTATTTCATGTATTTTTATATTTATTTATATGTCTATGTATATATTATATATATTATATATGTATAGATACATATACACATATATTTACAAAATTGCATTGCATTTTTCAGCCGTTTCTTCATAAAGTCGGTTATTTTTTCAATTTAGTTCTTGGGTACAATTTATCATGAATGCTCAATGTTTTAATGAGTGTTACTTTAAACCCAACATCTAACCACAATAAATTTTTTAAACAAAGAATAAACCTGAAGATGTAATTCTGTTTCAAGAAAAACTATTAGACTAGCTATTATATCCTATAGACTTATAATAAACATTGATACTCAAATTAGATCTGACTTCTAGAGAGCCATTTTAACGTTTTTACCTTTAATGGGCAACTTAAACTTTTTTAATAAAAGAAAGTTAATACTTTAAAATCAAAAATCAAACTCATATATAACAATTACATAAGAGTTAAAATAAGGAGGATTTTTTCAAACTTTATACTGCTAAACCATTTTTAAGGATTTAGGTTTGAGTAATATATGAAAATTTCTGAAATCAGTGAGTTGATTTATCAGTAGTTTTTGTGTTTTATCATTCATTATGATAAATGGTTTACCATTTCACATTGTAGAAATATATATTTGTGGGAACATACAGGTACAAATATATATTTTATGATAGGTTCTTAGGGAGATATCTCACTACACAAAAAAATTAATGTTATATACTGACGACTGAAGACATACATAGCATATTAAATGAACATCTTGTAGTCAACTTCAGATGGATGTGCAAAGAAAATTACTTTTATTAAGTAGTTAAGAATAATAATATGAACTGAATGAGAATTAGTATCCTTTGATTTATCTTCTTTTGTTGAATACACAATGTTTCACTAATTACTATTTGTAGAGTAGAATTAATGAATCTAATAAATATATGTAAAAGCAAAATAAATCAACTTATACAAATGTAATACTTTAATTTTCGATGCAAACTTAGCTAATAATTTTCTGAATATATATATAATAGTGTAAGAATTGTATATATTGGAAATATTTCTTACACAGTGTTCTCTAATTTGTATTAAAAACAACATATTTAGAATAGGTTTGTATAGAGATGGAGATAATAGACTAATTAATTACCTTCTCAAAGAAAATAAAACATTATTATATAATGGATTCCCAAAGATAAGGCAAGAATTCTTCTACTCTTATGAATTACACTCTGTTGGAAGAAATTATGCCATAAATTTTGGTAACCAACACAGCTCCTACCGCCAAGCCCTGCATAGAGTAGCTACTCAACAAATTGACTGAATGACAACAACATATTAATGATTGCACACTGTAATCACAGGAAACTTTCTTATAATAAAAGTTTTGTTAATTGGCCTATTTTTATTTCATAACTTTAATTTACAGTAAATGGTATTCATAAAACCAAATCAATAATGACAGCTCTGAGTCACATGAATATAACAAGGAATCTTCTGAATCATCAAATTATAAATTATGTTTGTTATACTTTTAGTGTTTTGATATATTTTGGTTAGTCATAACTCTTGGAAAGGATGGTAACACTTAATAAAAGGTAACTCTAAATAAAATTCAGAATATAGGATGAAGCAGACCACATATAGGATCACAGCATTTAATAGATCACCTAAGTAACATATACACTACACCAGTATCATGCAAAAAATTATGAGTAAAAAATTATCAGTACCAAAATGTTCATGTTATGCCACTTCTTAGAGTATCTGGCTTTAATGATTAAAAATGAAAGATATGTGCTTAAAGAAATGAAACACAGTAAGCAGTCTTAGTTGTTTTCTTCCACTAGAGGTAGTTCTGATGAGTCATTCTATTCCTGACACTAAGAAAAATTTATGGAAATTAAATAGAAAGATCCTATTAGAAAAGACAAACTCTCCAAACCAATCCAAACTGATCCAATCCAATCCAGTCCAGTCCCCCACTCTAGGGTTCTGTGCGCAGAGAACAGGCCGTGTTTCACTGGCAGTGCTGCAGTGACTGTGTGTTTCACTGGCAGTGCTGCAGTGACTGTGTGTTTCACTGGCAGTGCTGCAGTGACTGTGTGTTTCACTGGCAGTGCTGCAGTGACTGTGTGTTTCACTGGCAGTGCTGCAGTGACTGTGTGTTTCACTGGCAGTGCTGCAGTGACTGTGTGCTTCACTGGCAGTGCTGCAGTGACTGTGTGCAGCATGCGCATCATGCACATCGTGCAGAGGGGTGAATAGAAAACTCTGGAGGTATCTTTTTAAACTTTGATTCTATAATTCTAAAAAACAAATCTTTCTCCTCTCAGGGGAAAAAAAAAAAACACATAGGAAAATGGAATCTTCAAATATGATTAAGATTTAAAGTCACGTGTAAGAAAGGGAAGGGGTTTTGACACCTGTCCTCTTTCCAGCAAGTGACTGGTTACATGACTTACTATTGCTAATGCCCTGCAAATGGGTTACAAACGTGCCACGACATGCTAATGGTTGTAAAATTTAAATCAAATGAATATTTCAATGTTATTAGAATTTTAAACTCCAAACTTCCCGTGTTAGGTAATTATTACTTTATTTTATGAAGAGGAAGATACAGATATTCGCACACGCTCTTATTTTATCTATATAAATAATATAATGTATATAAAGTAAGTGTCCCATGATACCTTCCTGTTGAACTACAGTACTTCATTTGAATGCCACTTCAGCCTGGTTTATCATCAATGGAGTTTTGGTTTTATGTGCATTAAAATACTTCCGTTTTTATTTCAATTTAATTTGTTCTCTTTCATATGTTTCTAACAGAGAAGGCATATATGACTGTAACTTTTATTATAATTATTGTTTGAGATTAGGTATTCCTCCATGGAAATAACTGATTTCTTGATTTTTCTTAATCTATATTTATTAACAGCTTTGATGTTAACAATTAGTCAAACTGATTCTTGATGAAATTCCATAAAAAATGATTATTTTATCATTCAGGAAGGATTTTCTTAAGGACAAATAAAATTGGAAGATAATTTAATTAAATCAGTACATTAAAGAGTTCTTCTGGTCTAAACAGCTTAAGGACACATTTTTCAAATTATTTTTATCTCACAATAATAGTAATAGTTTATAAAATTTTGAGAACTTCAAATTAATATTTCATTATGTCCTATACTGTTTATCCTAGGCCAAATTTTTAAATCTTTTTGATGCAATTTGCTTACAACACTTTTACGAATGTAGAGGAGCTCTCTTAAATACATTTTCTAAAGTAATAAAAAAGCCTACTGTCCCTTACAAATTTCTATTTAAATATTAATTCATACATCAGCACATTTACTGAATAATTATGAAGGGACATAGTTTGGGACATGTCAGCGGACAAAACCCTGCCCTCAGAGAGCTTATGTTTAAGTGTATAAATAATAAACAAATACATAAATTAAGAAGCATAGTGGGAATTGATGTAGGCTATGGAACAAAAGGAAAAAAATAGAACAGGGTAATGAGGTAGGGGAATGGGGGACTGGGGGAACAGGTTGAAGCTTTTTTGAGGTTGATTACAAAAATGTGGTATTGTGCTAAAGATGGTGGACAAGGCTGTGTTATTAATTGCTAAAGCTAAAGTGTCTTTAACATGTCTTGTGGCAACTGCAGATTTGCTTATTTTGTCAACCTGCATAGAAAGTGTCAGTGTAATGTCTGAGACCAATGGAACAAGCATAATAGAAAAGGACCACTTTTTAAGTAATATATTAAGTCTATTACTGCAAGCACTAACAAGGAAAGTGGCATAGCAAGAACACCAATCCAAAAGATTATTAAATCAAAAACATTTAAACTATGGAGTACTGACTATACGGACATTAGTAACTGCACTTAGCTAACAGTTCTAGATAGAATCCTTGAAGAGGAATGTTTAGCAGAATGTTATTTGCTTTACAAAGAAACAGTAAAACAAACTACTGGTAATAAAATATTCAACTTGGTATATTTGTACTTGAAAAGGAAAAAAAAAATGATACTACAGAAGGCACTGCATGAGTCTTCACTGATGATATAGCTGCACCAACAGAAAGGTGTCAAGGTTTTACATCAAGAGCTCATTCTAAAACCCCTGGGTAATAAGTCACTCCATTCCATTCACAGATCTATATTCCATATTAAATTGATGCTATCAAAATGGTAAGTCTAATAAACTCAAAGCTGCTAGAGTCCTGCCTGATTTCAGTTTTATAGGAAGAAATGCTAGTGGAGCACATCACTCTTGTTGTGTTAAAAATAAAATAATGTGTGAGAAAACTAGGTTTATAGCATCAAAGCAGAAATGCAACTTTACAAAATTATGGTTAAAAACAGTTCATTGGTGATGTCTGACTGTGTCACACTCTGAACACTAAAGTAGAATACTTAAGACTAGTGGCATGTAGGTATCATTTTAAAATACTTGACATGAAAATGTGTGATAGACTTAAAATCCATACTTATTATCAAAAGAATTTTTAACATTACATTTGTAAATGAAAGAGTGAAAGACCTTTAGGATATTTTAAACCTTCATGTACAATTTAAAGAATTGTTCAAACTCTGGTTAACAGAAGGAAAACAGTTCCATTGATTGGAGAAAAGCTAGTACATAGCTTTTTGCCTTTTGTTTCCTCCTGTTCACATGAGCAAATTTCTCATTATGGTGAAGTATTATTCAGGAATTACATACAGCTATTTCAAGCATAAAATCATAAAATTTCAATATTTAATGTATTCCTTGGTGCTTTCTTTTCTTTATCACAAATACATATTGCAAAAGCATGTCAGAAATGCTTTCATTTAACTTGACATAGATACTCTCTAGCCCCCTTTACAACTTATCCTTGGGTGCCATGTAATTCTGTTGTCCAAGTACAACAAACATGTCATGGAAAAGGTTTGGGAAGCATTAGCATGGCTTATTTTAATGGATAGTTTCCCCAAGTTGGAGGTCTTAAATGCACTAAGTACATAAGTAAAACAAAATACAGAAACTTTAATAAATTGAGGGATGCACTTACCTTTAAACTTGGATCTCATGGAACTAGTAAAATCTTTAAAAATACACTATACTACCTTAATCAAAACTCATCATAGATTTCCAAAATGTATATATAGTGTGCTTTTCCTCTATGCAATATGGATACAATTTCAACTTATTATTTTCTCATACTATAATTTAACCAGAGATTCTTTCTAACAAAGCAAGAATAAAAATATCCATTCAATAGTTTTCTCTTTATATATGAAATTTTATAGTTTACTAAATGACAAGTTTAAAATTTAATAATGCACCTATTATCACTAATCTTTCATTCAGTTACCATTAGGTAAGACAGAAAGTATTCGAGAAAATGCCAAATCTGTATCTTCAGAAGGAATTACTGAAAATTGCATTCAGATAGAAAATGAATATTGAGTACATAGAGCACTCTACAAATAAAATAATAAGATCCTAATGAATTTAAATAGGATTTTCCTTAAAATTTAAAATACTCCTTTAAAAATAGACTAAAAAGTCTTACAGAAATATGTAGTCTTGGCAACCAAAGGAAAGCAGAAGTCAGAAGCCTGGAGAACTGCTGAAGAAATCGGAATGTTTTGTCTTTGTCCCCCAACATTATTATGAACAAAGAAGATACAAACCAGTCATGGCCAGTGTAACTTCCCTGCAAGCAGACTGAAAAGCACAGTTAAGGAACTTTTATAATAGTTTATCTTAACATGGTGAGATATAAGAACTCCATAAATATTCATTTCCAGAATCTCTATCAGGAAAGAGATATTAAGGATACTTAGTCCTCATTTTGTCGTCAACCAATTTATAAGCTATTGATATAAAATCAAACTTTATTAATAAAAGAAATCACTTGCACAGTGACTATTTTAATGTACCATGTGCGCTGACACACCCAGTGGAGGCCAACAGCACCAGCAACCGGAGGAAAAACTATCTGTTCCGTGGAAACACACTGTTCAAGTCACTAACACAATAGTACCATCCTTTCTCTAGTTTAGGTTATCTGCCAAATTATTAGCATAATCAAGTATAAAAAAAAAAATCCACACATTTTGAGAATTCAGTAATGCAAAAGATCTGTATACACTTTTTTCTTAAAGTCAAACCCTATTTCTGAAAGATAACCAATTCAAATAAAATAAATGCATGTTTTATTCTTATTCTAGGTTTACTAAATCTAGAGTATTATTCTGACTTACTAAACCGATTTTTAAAACTTCCTTATATATAACTGAAAATACATTCTAATAACTTTATTCATTTAAGATTCAACTAATAAAATTTAATAATTACTACTCAGTCTAATAAAGTACATATTTAAAATATAGAATAAAATACCATAAAGGTATATTGCTACAAATCACCAATATAGGTTAAAGTATTATTTTCCTATAAATGTATTAAAGTACCCCATCAAAGAATTCTGAAAAACATACGAAGAGAGTTCAAGTACTGTCAATTATTCGAAAAGGATATGAAGAGAAGATTTTACAGAAGCTTGCTGCTGTTTCAGGAATCTCTCACAATGCTTTAAAACCAAGGTAAGATCATTTTCTGCACCATCTCTTAACAGGTTGAGGAACTTGCCATACCTGTAAAAGCCCAGAAAACATACAAAATGAAAAAATGTCAGGCCCTGCATTGTAAATTCATTTTTTAACATTCATCAAAGTGTAGTTCTCTTGAGATCTCATGGTTTTAAGTTTTCAAATTTCTACTTTTAGCATGACTATGTTATACAGAGCACTTATGAAAGAATAACACTCAATATATGTACCTGATTATTATGATCTATTGGAATTAGCAGTATTCATCTGGTAAATACAATAACTTTAAAGGAAAATGAAATGGTAGTGAAAGAACAAAACATGGATACTACAGATGAGTAGTAGAATATAAGCATTTTTTCCTGAACTTAACCTAAAACATGGAACGTTCATAGGCTACATTGACATAATGTTAAGTTTAGAAGCAATTTTAGAGTTCATATAGTCCAATGGTTCTATATAAGGGTGGCACTTCCCCCAGGGGCTAGTTTGGAAATTTATGGGAGTGCTTTTGATTGTCATAGTGACTGGGGGACTACTGATAGTTGCTGAGTAAGGGCCAGAAGGTTAGACATGGGACAGTTAGTCCTGCACAGTAACAACCTGTAAATGTCCTGCCTGTCATTTGCATAGATGAAAAATCTATTTATAATTATCTGAAACTAATTCTGTTTCATATAAATCATAAAATATTAGTCATATCTTTTATTATACACTGAATGAAACCATGTGTAAGTTGGGGAAAGATAGTTCTTTTGCTTTGCTTGAAGCCTTACTAAGACTTGTTCACCATTTTGCAAAGTCACTTTGCCAGTGGCAACCCTCTTGTAATATTTGATGCACCAAAATAAAATCAGTCTCTAGTCGTAGCTGCCACAGCTACAATGATTCTAAATGTGTGCCAGCTATGTCTCACTACTGGCACCATAGTAGTATACAAACATTTCATTATAAATCACTTTGTTTATTTCTTAACAGTAAGACATTATGTTGAATTAAAAAAACATATGTGACTAGACTGCTCATATTATCTACGGTTTCCATTTCAGAATGGAAATAGGTCATTACAATATAAAAGGCGGGTATAGGGTCACCAAACATAATCAATGGGTTATATACCCTATGTGATATAGGTGGGTGAGCTGGAATTACTATCATAGTTTTTGTTATAATGCTATGGATTTACACAGTCCTTTTTATTTTTATTGTTATTATTATTATATATATTTTTTGCTATGTTGGGTCTTCGTTGCTGCACGCGGGCTTTCTGTAGTTGTGGTGAGCAGGAGCTACTCTTCGTTGCGCTGCGTGGGCTTCTCATTGCGGTGGCTTCTCTTGTTGTGGAGCACGGGCTCTAGGTGCATGGGCTTCAGTAGTTGTGGCACGCGGGCTCTAGAGCGCAGGCTCAGTAGTTGTGGCTCACGGGCTTAGTTGCTCCGCAGCATGTGGGATCTTCCCAGACCAGGCCTCAAACCCATGTCCCCTGCATCGGCAGGTAGATTCTTAACCACTGCATCACCAGGGAAGCCCCAAACAGTCTTTTTTAAAAGCTTTCACATGCATCTTTTTTACACTTGATTCTGAAGATGACCCAATGAAGTAGATAGAATGGGACTATCAAGATTCCCATGTAATAATCAAGAAAAAGAGGAGTTCAGGGACACAGACCTTAACTCCCAGTCTGTTCCGCTTGTCCATTTCTTTTGAAAATTATAATTTCAGTACAAAAAATTCAAACTACTATAATTCATTTATTCATTTTAACTTCTGCATCTATCATTAAGGTACTTTTTACTCATAACTATATCCTGACAATAAAAACTAAACATATTTTAGAAAATGGTATGATTGTGCTACCAATGTGCTGATTTTTAAAATGTTATTTTTGGAAAAAACCTGACAGTCATAGAGACTTAAATACATTGTAATTAGCCTATGAAGTAGTAATGAACTGTAACTGATTTACCTGTAAGGGTAATTTAATCATGTGTCAATATCCTCAAAACAAAGTTACTATTTTCTGAATGACAAACTCTGCATTTAAAGCATACAAAATAGTTGATTGTTAAATTAAATACTATTAAGCACATATCAGCTAGACAAAACAAATTCTAGAAATGCACAGGGAGATATTTCCCTATAATATACCTGACAGTCATTTTAACGCCAAGCTGTTGCACAGATGAAAGACTTTCATTCTTCACATTTGCATCAGTAGCTATAAACAACAGAACACTGGGTTATAAAAATGTATAAAACTCTGCATAATAATCACATTTTAATTGAAAATTGATGAAAGCAATATTTTTACATATTTTAATGTAAATTTTGAAAACACACTGATGAATCCTGTTCTTTTAAGAGCTGTCAGTTATATTTTTCAAAGGAATTAACAGGAAACTTTTTACAAAATAACTTTTCTCCTAAAAAAAGCATTTAAAAGTATATTAAGTACAAAACAAATAATCATAGTTTTAAAGCAATCTACTTTTACTTGGTTTTCAGGACACAAATGCTGTTAACACAAAAATGGTCTAGAATACTGTACTTTCATCAAGCAATGCATATATAAGATTTTGAATTACAAATACAGATAAGTATGTCTGTTTACTGCTTAAAGATTTACACGTGAGTGTCAGGAAGGAATAATTGATATTATTCTACGTATAACGTACAGCAATGTACGAGGGTGGACTGAACAAGTTTCTTCCTGCAGGCAGATTTTCTCTGTGAGGTAGGAAGTGTGATCATCTACCAAAAGTGAAGGGGTTGTACAGTACAGAGGACTACAGGAGAGACTGAAAGTTTGGATTAGTCTTTGACAACACTGGATGACCAAATTAAGCATGAACACTCAAAAGCATCACTAGATAACAAGGGGGATCTAGCTGAAACTTTCAATTATTGCCGAAGAAACTATAGCGTGTGCATAGTGTGTGTGCAGATATACACACACACAAATAAGGAAACTGTCCAAAATCACAGAGTTATCTAGTGATAGGGAGGGGCAAAAGCTAGGTTTTCTGAATTCTGTATCAGCAGTTTTTCTCCCATTACACACTGGTACATCTCATATTATTAACAATATACCTACTTAACGCATGAATTTATTCATTCCTTTTAATAAATCCCTTCTTATAAAGTGTGGAGCACCACGCTAGAATCTATGAGGGATAAAAGATAAATCATACACCATGCCCTAAAAGAACTTTGCCTGTAGTGTCAGAGAAAAAGTTTGTATATAGATAACTCTGATAAAGATGTTTTAAAGCACAAAGTGGAACAAGAGTGGTACAGATAAAGAATTACATGAATTCATAAGAGGAAGAGATTGGGAAGAAGTGGCATTTAAACTGAACCTTAAAATATGGGTAGCGTTGAGATCTGCAGAGATAGGGAAGAACAAAGTAAACATCACGGTTAACAAACATCTACTCTTTAAAGCAACAATAATTCATCTTTCAGCACTCTTGGTAAAGGTAACCTACTTCTCCTAGTTTGCCTAGGACTTGCATGGTTTTAGCACTTAGTCTCATGCCCCAGGAACCCCTCACAGTCCCAGGCAAACCAGGCTGGTTGGTCACCTATCTAGCCTAGAGGGGTGATTTCTTAAAGAAAAATAAATAAAAATTTTAAAAGATAGGTGTCAGTTAATTTCTTGATAAGCTACATCTGAGTTTTACTTATTTAGATCAGAATACGATCTTAGCAATATTGCTGAATTTCACCTATAATGATAGCAATTAAGCTATAGTTCATATAGCTTAGAATTAATTCCTTGCTATTCATAACTCTTACTCTGCTAACAGATGTACCTTCTGTCCCTATGGAAGAAGGATAGCGGTTTTGTCCTTCTCCTAGCAACAGGCTGAGCAATGTCTTCTCCAGATTTTTCAAACTAGCGTGAAGATGGTATTCCCCCACAATGCCCTCACCGTTAACTACAGGGCTATGAGGTACTCTGTGTCTCCAGTAGAGAAAAATGAATCCAATATATTCAATACAAGGAAAGGGAGAGACATAGAAAGGAGACAAATTGCTAAGGACAGATTTACCCTATTATTGAATACTATGAGCCAATGATTCTGCCTCTTTTTCTGCTTAGACAAAAAAAGAAAAAAAGAAAAAAGTCTGATCTGGGTTTCTATCACTTGGTACTAAAACATATACCACAAATTATTCTCACTCACAAAATAATGACCAATATTTAAAAACTATTAATCATCATTCATATGCTCACCATAATTCCAAGTTCTTAGTTTCCTAAGTTTAAATAATGTAAAACTTTAGTGCTGTAGTGTCAGTGACATTGGCTGATTTTGCAAAATTTCAATAGTTTCAATAAAATAAACATTGACTTTATATATTGCTATAGCCATGGAACAGACCTACTTATCAACTATCATAATGTGATATAATGACAAAAGTGATTTTATAAGCTACTACCAGAACAATTTTAAGTTAGATTAGATGATAACACTTAGAATGCAGTACACATAAAATTAGTTTATTAAGCATAAGAAATATCTTTGTTAATATGTAGATTTGTGTGCTTAAGATAATACTTATGTTTCCCTTCTGGAAAGCAGAATACATATAGATATCTTAACAATAGAGGAGAAGTATGCAGTGGGCTAAGAGTGCTAAGAATGGGCATTCCCAATGTCATGAATTCTATAGATCAGAGTACCTTCTACCATTACAGTAAAGAATGGAATAAAGTCAAGAATCAAGATGAGAGAATTTGCCCAAAAAGACTATGACACTGAATATTTACATAAGGTTCAGGTTCTTAGTTCTTCGCCATGGAAGAATAGAGTCTTTCCAGAGTGGCCTAGCTGTCGGCCTGAGATGACAGATAAGTTTCCTGATGTTGTAGGAATAATTTCCCAAGTCCATTCCCTCTAAAAGCTTATGATTCTGTACCTTCAGAGTAAAAACTTAACTCTGCACATTTCAACAGATAATGTTTTCCAATTGTGGTTGTATATCAAAATCCTCTGAGGAGCATTTTAAAAGTAAAAATAAATACTCCAAACTACTGAACAAGATTGTGGAAGGTGACTGTTCAGTCATTTGTTTTTTTAGAAGACCTCTACAGCTTACTTCTTGTGCAGTGAAGTTGAGATCCCCACTTAAAGGAATAAAACTGAACTTTAGAGAAAGTTATAATTGGACAGTGATACCTTGCTCCACACATTTCACTTTAAAGGAGGTATCAGTTAAATCTCCAAAAAGACTTTTAAAGGAGAATATATGAGGTATTAAGCAGACCAAAACAAATATCAAATATCCACTCAAAAAATCACTAATATGATACAGATGTAGGTGACTAGAGAGTGAATAAAATTCCGTTAGAAAAAGAAGAAATGAAAAGTTTCTTGCAGCAGTAATGAAGTCAGAAAATGGTTTACAGGTATATATTAAAAAAGAGGC
The DNA here is from genome assembly GCF_965194825.1 of Balaenoptera physalus. Taxonomy (NCBI): domain Eukaryota; kingdom Metazoa; phylum Chordata; class Mammalia; order Artiodactyla; family Balaenopteridae; genus Balaenoptera; species Balaenoptera physalus. Next base: position 40,609,044 of record NC_138888.1, on the reverse strand, counting down.
TTCATATTTAAATTTCTATTTGACATTCAATATGACAACCTGACAAGTAGAAATGGATCTTGGACTACAAAAGTTCAGTGAAATAATCTTTGTTACATTTAATCTGGACTAAATACAATTTATGAAGCAGAAATTAAAATCTTCAGAAATAAAATTGATGGAGCAAAATGATTAAGTAAAATTCAATGATAAAAATGGATGTTTTCAGGGGACTCTGATGCATCACTGGTAACCAGTGATTTACTGAAATGTGCACAATAGTGTGTGGGATATGTAATAAGTGCTTAACAAACACTGAGTGAATGAATGAGTAGATGAACGAATAAATGAACAAACATCCAATGAACAACAAAAATTGTGCTTTACATATCAACTAGAAGCAAGGTGGAGATGGAAACAGATATGAACTTAAAAATTTTTTCTGGGGCTTTCCTGCTGGCACAGTGGTTAAGAACCCACCTGCCAGTGCAGAGGACATGGGTTTGAGCCTTGGTCTGGGAAGATCCCACATGCCGAGGAGCAACTAAGCCCGTGCGCCCCAACTACTGAGCCTGTGCTCTAGAGCCTGCGAGCCACAACTACTGAAGCCCACGTGCCTAGAGCCCGTGCTCTGCAACAAGAGAAGCCACCGCAATGAGAAGCCAGTGCACTGCAAAGTAGAATAGCCCCCGCTTGCCGCAACTAGAGAAAGCCAGCATGGAGCAACGAAGACCCAATGCAGCCATAAATAAATAAACAAACAAACATTTTTCTGTATATTGAAATCAAGAAACAAAAGGATACCCCAGAGTCACTGTGAAGCATAATAAAATAAGTTACTGAATAAAGGTCAACCAAACAATGACAACTGTAGCATCAGACTTACCCTACTTACACAACAATGCCTAATTCAATCTCAGCATTAACTATTTGCAATAACCAATCATTTTAATTATAAATATAATAGTCTCAAAACAAAATGAGTTGAAAAAATTAACTGAATATTGACTGAAATCACTCACTTTGGTAATACATTCTGTTCTATTTTTAATCTGGAAAGCTAGCACATAGAGCAGTGGTAGAAGAAATTAAATCTATTCTGCCTGGCACTTGGCTAATAGTGCGAAACTAAATAAATTTTCAGAAGAGTAAACCATATCTCCACTGGGGGACAAATCCAGTATTAGAGAAGCAGTTACAGCTTGGCTGTTGACGGACTCTCCTGAAGCCCTGCTATATCAGTTGTAAAGCCAGAGAACTCTCACCACCCAAAGAAACCAACCAGTCAGTCCATTTCCTCCTACCTTCTTCCTTCCCCAAAGTAAGCCTGGAAGGTTCTGTTGCTTCTTTTTTAACATGTGGTTGTTATCTATCCATTTTATTCAATTTTTACTGCCATAAAATTTAATTCCTTATGACCAGTAAACTAGCCTAAGTCTCAGCATCCTAAGTGATATAGTCGGCACTATTTGGAGAAAAGCATTACTCTTCTCCATGTCTTTGATTATACAATTGCCCTTGCCTGCAAGACTCTTTGCCTCTCCTATTTCTTTCAGCTGTAATAGCCCAGGAGGCAGCACCAGTGCCACTCCTCTTGCTCTATCATTGCTTCCTCCCCTAATCTTCCATAATGGCATTAGTCAACACTGGTCACTCTTTCCACTGAACACCTGTGGCACATACCACACAACCCCTCATTTGACAAAACCTCAACTCAAATAGCATACTTAAAGGTTCTAGCACACTGCCTGAAACAAAGTAGCCAGCTGAAAAATGTCAATTTTCCATTTCTTTATTTTCTATTTTACCATACGCTGCAAATTATTTAATTCATCATTTTAGGTATATGCCCTATTTCCCCTCCTTGAGGACAGGGTCATTCATATTATATACCTCCTTGCAATTATCGACCATACTCACAAACACGCTCCATAAATGCAAAACAGAAAAGAGCATATTTGCTGAATACCCAAAGGAAGTATAATGGATATTTAACTGTATATATTAAGTATAAAAATATTTTAATAATCAAAAGGTGAAACAATGATATTCTGATATTTTTTCCAACCTTTTGATTAACAACATAAAGAGAAAAAGGATAACATTAAAATATTTACCACCCTGAAAGGACTACTTAATTTATCATTTCAAAGAAGCAACTGCAGAAGGAAAAAATCTCCAACTCGTCCCAGGGAAATGAGCTGACAAATGGTTAATGTCTGTTAGGATTTGGTAAGATACTTGTATGGAGTTACAAACTGCAAGTGTGCAGAACTTTATCTGTTTGTCCTCTTTCTTTAAGGGGATAAACAGCCAAACTAATTTGATTTTTCCAGATTTGCAAATTTTATAATGGGTTGAAATCCTGAGGGAGCTAACAACAGATGGATGACTGTGTTATTCTAATTTCAGCTACCTTAGGGTTTAGCAAGCTGTCATTTTTAAGAAGTCAATCAATTTCTCATTTCAAGAAACATGAAAAAACATTGAATATATCTATCCAGCGTCTGCTTTGAAACATCTTTTATATCAAAACATGGTTTCTGTTTATTTAAAGTAAATAGAGTGAAATTTTATAATAGCAAACCATTGTTCCACCAGCCAAAAAATAAATGATAAAAGGATAACAATCAATCAACAGGAAGCCACTTTATTTTCATCTGTACTCTAAAAACGCCAGTGGATAGTTGTTCCGCTGGAGCCTTTAAAGAATTTAAATTCACATTCAGGGTTTATCTGCCTAGATAATACATTCAACGAAGCCAACATCTGAGATCTCCCGCAGCATAATTTAGAAATATAACAGAGGGTAGTAAATGCATGCACACTGAGCAATCAGTCTTGTTGAGTATTTAGATAACATATACAACATAATGTTAATTTTAGATTATCTATAGAAAATATGACCCAATAGAACAATGTGCCAAAGAGAGCTGCAGAATTTGAAGACCATCATACTGAAGACGAGAGATACCCACTTTGGCCATGCAAATCTCCATGATCACCACTTCTTACTTGTTTCCTTTCTTACTCACAGACTTGATCATTAATCCATGTATGTTTTTCACATACTTTTTCAGGTTTGTTCATAAATTTGTAATTTTCTTCACAGATGTTTTTCCTCAAAATTCTCTTCACAATTTCTCTTTTCTTCCCTCTGAACCTCAGTTTCCTGATTTTAAATGTGATGAGTATGCCTACTTCAGAGAGTACAGCTGACCCTTGAACAATGCAAGGGTTAGGGCGCCAACCCCATGCAGGCAAAAATCCGCGTATAACTTTACAGTTGGCCCTCTCTATCCTCAGTTCCGCATCCAGGGATTCAACAAACCATGGATTGGTAGTACTGTAGTATGTATTTATTGAAAAAAATCTGCCTGTAAGTGGACCTGCACAGTTCAAATCCATGTCGTTCAAGGGGCAACTGTAGTTACAGGGTTGAACGATATAATGCACATCAGGTGCCTCAGCACTCTATTTAATTCACAAGCAGTGGTCAATAGTTATCAATTCCCTTCACCTACCTTAATTTCTGTTTAATTCTACATTGTATTTTCCTCGCATTTCTTTGTTTTCATTTTCTTATGATCACTTTTATCCCTTTCCCAAATCTGCATTAGATGTCACTATGATTTAATTAGGTATATGTTCCTATGTATTTTTGTAAATCCCAATAGATTTAGGATTGTTATACAAATGTATTGTGTGAATACAGATGCTATGTAACAGTATGTATATGTAATCCAATAAAAATATCTCAAATGCCATATTAAAGATACAGAGGCATTTGAGACCTAATGAAATAATTTAAATTAGCCATATACAATATAATAAATATCAAAATGGTAGTTTAATGTGAATGCAATAGGAGCACAGAGGAGGGACTTCTGACTGGGAATAAGAAGGAAGGTGACATTCTAGCTGCAACTTTACAGTGGAGTTGGACATTATCATATGGGTGTCATGGGGAGGAAAATGTTTATCCAGAAGGAACAGTAGGAGCAAAGCTTCAATGATATGAATGCACAGGATGTGTTTGGGCAGTGATGAATAACAGAGCTAAAAAAATTAGTCTGAGCCAGACTGAAAATGTATCTTTAAAAATTTTTTCTTTCTATGGAGATTTGACACACTGTGTCTAACTTGAATAAATAACACATTTTGAAGGATGGTTTCTTTAGCAAACAGAAAAGTCATGTTACCCTTATGAGGAAGAGGGGCAATATCCCATGATGATCTATTATCATGAGCCTATGCTACCTCTCTGCTTTTTCTTCACTGTGTCTTCATTTACTGAGCCCCAGGCACTGGATATTCACCTTTGGGAAATTTTAGTTCTTTACCCTACTTCATCCTTTACACAGTTACTAAATTCATTGCCTTAAGGTACAGATGAATCAAGGAAAGCTTCTGCTCATAAATCTTAAATGTTTTCATTTTAATAGGCAATAGAGTAAACCAACTGGTTGACACAGTATACAAAGCTCTTATCCTTCATTCTTCTATCCATTTTTTCCTTTATTTGTCAAACATTTATTGGCACTGTTACTCTAGGTGCAGAGGATACGACAGGTAAGACAAGGAAACTACCTTACAGGAGTGTGCTGTCATGTGAGGAATTAGACATTAAGTCAGAATATGAGAAAAACATGACAAAGAGATGTGTATTGGCTTTATATACTAAGCTGATGATTTAGTAATTTGTATTTTCAGCCCTACCTTCTCCCTAAGTTCCAGATTCAAACAGCCAACAAGTACAGAGCATGTCTACTTAAATGTGTAATAAGTATTCGAAACATAACATAAAAGCAAGCTCCTAATCTCCTCTCTGAAACCTATTCTTTACCCATTCTTCTCTATCTCAGTGTTTGGTAATCCCATCCTTCCAGTGGCTCGGATCAATAACTTGGGTCCTTTGACTCCTCTCTCTCCCACCCCATATTCAATCTGTTACCCAATTCTGTTGGTCCTATTTTCAAAATATACCTAGAATCCAAGTACTTCTAACTCCACTGACATCCTCATCCAAGCCACTGCCATTTTTCATCTGTATCTTTTCAATAGCCTCCTAACTCATCTCCCTGCTTTAGCCCTTTGTTCTTCAGTCTTTTCCTGATACAGCAGCAATAGTGATCTTTTAAAAATGTAAATCAGAGCATGTCACTCCTGTGTTCAAGACCTTGCAATGACTTTAAAAACCCTAGATCAGTGGGTTCCCCAGCAGTCCAGTGGTTAAGACTTCATGCTTTCATTGCCGAGGGCGCAGGTTCAATCCCTGGTCGGGGAGCTAAGATCCCACAAGCCACGCGGTGCGGCCAAAAGAAAAAAAAAAAAAGAAAAAAAGAAAAAACAAAAAACCTATATCATCCTCTCCCCTCTAACTTCAACACCAACAATCCTTCCCCTTTACTCCTTCTGAGCTGTACTAATCTCCTTCCTAGTCACTTGCTGGAAGTCTCTCCCTCTGGAAACATCCATGTGTCTTGCTCCCAATTTCTGCTGGTCTGAACACTATTTAACACTGGAACCGCCACCCCCAACTAGCACTCCCTAGACCCCTTCCCTGCTCTGCATTTCTCACTTACCACCATACCACTTGACATACTGAATCTTTTTACTTATTTATTGTCTGTCTTCCAATCAGAAGGTAAACTCTGTAAAGGCAAGACTTTTTTCTCTTTTGTTCACTGATGTGTCCAAGTGTTTAGAGCAGTTCTATTATATAGCAGAGGAAAATATCCATTTGTTGAATAAATGAACGTGTATTTGGAGAAGAGAGGGTGAGGTTGGCAATGCTGCTAATAGTTTAGTGCCCCTGAAAAACAAATATGAGGCGTGGAGAGAAAGGGATGATGCTAGAGAAGAAAGGAGAAGAGTAACATAAGGCCTTGGGTACCATGATAAGAAGCTTAAACTGTATGCAGTGGTCAATGGTAAGCTTCTAAGAGGTAGAGGAAAGAGCAGGTCAGATTTACACGTCACAGGTCACTCTGAAAGCAGCATAAAGAATACCTCTGAAAATAAATGAGACTCCAACTAGAGACATCAGGTAAAGAGAATGTTGTAATAACCTAGGCAAAAAGTAATGGTGGCCTAAACTAACATAAAGAAGAGTAGAGATAGATATAAGTAGATAAATTTGAGCTATATTAAGAACACAGAATACAGTTTGGTGACTGGGAGGGAACCTGGCTTAGATGGACAGATGACTGCACTGCCCACAAAAACAGACAGTGTAGGAGGAGGACGTATCTCAGTGAGGTATGAGAAGGTGGACATTTTGAGCTTGAGGGTTCTTTAGCACATCCAGGTGATGCTTACCGATTAAGCATCTGGAAATATGAGAATGAAGCTTATAGATCTTTGAGTAGAAGAGGTATATTTAGAAGTCAGCAATATATAAGGTGGGTAAAACAGTACAAGCAGATGAGATCACTAGAATATCATCTCCTAGTGGATAAAAACAGAAGAGTGAAAGACATTGGAAGACATTGCCTTAAGGAAAAACAATTTTTAATGGGTAGACAGAAGAAAAAAAAGCTCAAAAACGAAGCTAGAAAGTTACAAGGAAACCCAGACATTTGCACAGAAGAAACTGAAAGATATCTGGAATGTATATGGCACAAAGGGAGAGATTTTTTAGGGTGAAAAAACCTTGTGCATATTTGTGTCTAATTATACTCCTCTATGAAACATTATCTATTTGCACATTGAGCACTTTCCAAAATACAAAAATGTTTAAACTGTACCTGTATATTCCACTGAGGGGAAGTAGCATTCAGATGGGCTTTCAGAGAGATGAAGGACAAATTTTTCAAGTAATTCTACTAAAGCTGTAATAAACAAGAGAATAATTAGGATGTTAAAGGTCAAGAACAATATGTGATACTGCATTTCTAAATCACAGACTAGTAGAAAAAAGTCATCAGAACTTCTTCATGGTTATGCTCTTAAGGGGGGCCAATTCAAAACGTCATTTTAATATTCATAACAATGTTTCCAATGTAAACTAAATTTTAATAGCTTCACTGAGAACCTATTCAATGTAAAACTGGAAAAGAATCATCTGTTATCTTTAGATCCTCTAAGGATTACTTCAGAATTTGCTAAATGATTTCAATTCAGAAAAAAAAAATCACAAACTAGGCTATAATATCTTACCATCGTCATTCACACATGCAGAAAAAAAATCACGTGAGCTCCAAGACCAGAGTCAATGCACAGCTCACATCCCTTTCAAAAGCAGGACATATTATATGTTTTATGTACTTTGCAACAGACAGTATCTGTTCAAGGCAAGCAGATCAAAAGTAGGCTTGTCAGGGGTTGGGGAGAGGGAAGGATGAACAGGCAGAGCACAGAAGTTTTACAGCAGTGAAACTCTTTTGTAAGATACTACAATGGTGGATACGTGTCATTACTATGACATTTGTCAAAATTCATAGAATGTGAAACATCAAGAGTGAACCCTAATGTAAACTTTGGACTCCTGATGATAATGATATGTCAGTGTAGGTTCATCAGTTGTAACAACTGTACCCCTCTGGGTGAGGCGTTGATAGTTGGGGGGGGGGTTGTACATATGTAAGGATAGAATGTATGTGGGAACTTTCTGTACTTTCCACTCAACTTTGCTGTGAATCTAAAACTGCTCTAAGTTTATTAATTTAAAGAAAAGTTGAAAAAGATGCCTGTCAATGTAATAGTATATAAATAATGCCACAGTATTTGCATATATTACCTCCCAAATGGATATAACCAGGTGGATTATAATTAATATGCAATCTAGAATTATTTTTGAATAATTATTAATAATTATTATATCTGTAGGGTAACTGATTATGTTTACACTTATAGAAAATAAGTTTTAGTCACCTTTTAAAACTGTGCCCTAGTTATATTCAGGATTCTGACTATGACCTGTATTAACTGAATGTACCCTTTTTCACATCCAAGTGCATTTTAAAGACATAATTCATGAAGGAAAAATTAGTGTTCAACATGTCAAAAATGTAAAGTCAAAGAAGAATAACATATGCTTTCCAACAACTATAGGTCTAACAAGCTACATCTCATGATATAGCTTGAGCTATATCTCAAGATAAAAATGAAATTTTTTATTCATGGAACTCTATTCTTATTCTGATTTCAAGTTGAAATGAATATTTAAAAGTATGAAAATGCAATAGTTGAGGATCAGAAAGGACACCAGTATTGCAGATTATTTAAACTTATAGTTGTTTAGATTGGTTCTATCTTCACATACATAGGCACAAATTCTCCCACTCTTAGAGAAATCTTTCAAATTTTTTTTTCTATGAACCTATATGTAAATAATGGTCCTTAGGTGAGAGCTTTCAACTTCTACATGTTTGTTTATAAGTCACCTAATGCTGTCTCTTGAGATTATAATTTTTCAGAATGTGTCGATGAAATTTAGATACAATCATTCCTAATAAGGTGTGAGATATACATTAGTAACAAATATTATATAAAAATTTTAAATGGAAATGTCCATTTAAAACTCAACTATAATTATTCTCATTTTAGCACAACCATATGTTTGTTACAAATTATGCATTTAAGCAAAGTGGCTGAGTTAATGGGAAAAGTCACAGCACCCTGCTGAACAGTTATTTGAATCCAATGCCTGAAATCAGGTTTAGCCATCAGACAGCTAAACATACGTTAGTGAAGACAAAATACACATCTTTGAAGCTGCTAAAACACAATATGATTTGAAACTTAAGAGTCACCAGACTAACTGCAGACTTTGCAAAGCATACTACTTTCCAGCAAGCACTGATCTTGAAATATGCAATTATGTTATTAGATCAATATACTGGAGGCTTATAAAGTAATTCTATGCATCCTACATAAAGATGACATCACTGAACAGCCTAGAGAAGGTTCTGAATTTCTGCTGATTCCAATTTTTTTGCTTTGCCCAGCAACCCATATGAACAGCACTATGCATTTCCAAATATTTTGAGGGATAAGCTACAGCCATGGAACAATGTTAAAAACGAATCCATATATGGTAATTGAACCCATGGCTACAATTTATTGGTACCATCTCTCTAACTAACCAAACATAAGTGTAGCTAAACTGCATAATTACTAGAGTGGCTATCTCAGTATGACTCAGTATCTGTCAATTCACTAAAAATTCCATTATCTGCGACTCAAGGAAATTAATTCACATAAAACATTTCTTAACTTTAAGAGTAAATTAACTCCAGGATATTACTATCCAGAAAGTAAACTACAGAATATTGTTTTAAGTGGATTTTTATTTTAAATGACAGACCTGGAATTTCAAAAGGACTTTAAATTAGGAGTTGTCCTTTTAATTATATTTATTCCCTAGGGTTGGACTATGACATAAGTAGACTATGAAACCAAGGTTTATAATATGTATATAATAAAAGAGGACACGGGTTTTACTGATGAGGAAAAACTGAAGGCAGCTTGTTCAGGATACTTGGATACTGACTGTTTTCTCCCTTGGCATTGCCATCACAACAGCAGCTGGTTCCAAAAAGTTCAATGTTTGTAAACATGCAAAATTTCTCCAGAATTCACTCTTTAATTCTTTCATCTTTTATCACTGCTGGCACATCATCAGATCACAAGACAATTACATTATGCGTGCAATTTTTTCCCAAACACCATCCTTCATGTAACCACCAGATGTTTGTTCCTGAACACTTCCGTATTCAGAACTTACCACAATTCTCATCTCTCTACCCTCCATGAAGTCAGAACTCTACTAATGTGTTTCAAGCACTTTACAATCTCACCACATCCAACTATGTTCACTTTTTATACAAATTATAAGCAAAGACTATTTTTCTCAATGTTCTCAAGTAGTTTATATTCATTCCTTGTTTTTAAAAGAAAGTTTGTACAATTATAGATTAACAGGAGGTTGCAGGCACATGACAGAGGTAGAAAAAATCCTTTATTCCTTTATTTAGGGTAGGTCTGCTGGTGACATATTTTTCACCTGAGAATGTCTTGATTTCCTCAATATTCCAGAAGGCTACTTTCAATAAACACAGAGTTCAGGTTGACAGTTCTTTGCCTTCAGCTCTTGAATAATGTCATGCCACTTCCTCTGTCCTCCATCTTTTCTGGGGAGAAGTCCACTGTCATTTGCATTAATTTTCCCTTGTAGGTAAGGTGGTGTTTCTCCCTCCCTGCTTTCAAGATTTGTCTTAAATTTTCAGAAGTTTGACTATACAGTTGACCTTTGAACAACACGGGGGGATTGGGATGCCAACCCCCTGCACAGTCAAAAATCATGTATTGGGTTGGCCAAAAGTTTCCTTCAGTTTTTAAAGTAAAAATAAGACATTTTTCGTTTTCGCCAAGAACTTTATTGAGCAACGTATTCACCATTTTGTTCCCCTACTGTCTGCCATTTTTCAGGCAGCCTCATAATTCCATCTTCCCAAAACTTTTAATCTTTTTGAGCAAAGAACTGTTCCATGTGCCTTTTACAGTCTGCCAGGGAATTGAAAATTGCTCCATTAAGAGAATTTTGTAAAGACCAAAACAAATGGAAGTCTGAAGGTGCAATGTCTGGTGAATACAGAGGATGAATCAGAACTTCCCAGCCAAGCCGTTAACAGTTTTGCCTGGTCATCAAAGAAACATGCAGTCTTGCATTATCCTGATGGAAGATTATGCATTTTCTGTTGACTAATTCCAGATGCTTTTCTTCGAGCGCTGCTTTCAGTTGGTCTAAATGGGAGCAGTACTTGTTGGAATCGTTTGGTTTTCTGGAAGAAGTTCATAATAGAGGACTCCCTTCCAATCCAACCACATACACAACATCACCTTCTTTGGATGAAGACTGGCCTTTGGTGTGGTTGGTGGTGGTTCATTTCGCTTGCCCCATGATCTCTTCCATTCCACGTTATTGTACAGTATGCACTTTTCATCACCCATCACAATTGGTTTTAAAAACAGAATGTTTTCATTACCTTTAAGTAGAGAATCTCACGGGGAAATACCGTCAAGAAGGCTTTTTTCGCTTAACTTATGTGGAACGCAAACATCAAAGCGATTCACATAACCAAGCTGGTGCAAATGATTTTCAACACCTGATTTGGATATTTTGAGTATGTCGGCTATCTCCCATGTGGTATAACGTTGATTGTTCTCAGTTAATGTCTCGACTTGATCGCTATCAACTTCAACTGGGCTACCAGACCCTAGAGCGTCGTCCAGCAAGAAATCTCCAGCATGAAACGTCGCAAACCACTTTTGACACGTTCGATCGGTCACAGCACCTTCTCCATACACTGTACAAATCTTCGTTTGCATTTTGGTTGGGTTTTTACCTTTCTTGAAATAAAGCCGAAGATGTGGCTTTTTTCTTCCATCTTCAATATTAAAATGGCTACACAAAAATTCATCAATTTTGATAAGTTTTTTTTTTTTTTAAATGCACGCTGATGTGACAGCTGTCACAATACAGTCTAACAAAATTGTTTCAAATGAAGTTAAAGACAACTAAGTGCTACTGGAGATATCTTATGGAAAAAACCAAACGAACTTTTTGGCCAACCCAATATAATTTATAGTCAGCCCTCCTTACCCTCATTCACAGATTCAACCAACCTCAGATCATCTAGTACTGTATTTACTACTGAAAAAAAATCTGTGTATAAGTAGACCTACACAGTTCAACCCTGTGTTGTTTAAGGGTCAACTGTATTGTGTCTTGGTGTGGACTTCTTTGGATTTACCCTCTTTGAGGTTCTAGAATCCACAGGCTTAGGTCTTTTGCCAAATTTGGAAAGTTTTCAGCCATCATTTTTTCAAATACATTTGTAGTTCCAACCTCTTTCCATGACTCCAATGATGCAAATGTTAGATCTTCTGTTATGGTTCCACAGGACTTTGGGATTCAATCTTTTGTTTAAATTTTTCAGTCTATTTCCTCTCTTAATATCTTCAAGTTCACTGATTCTTTCCTCTGTCCCCTCTATTTTATTGTTGAGCCCATTCCTTGAGCTTTCTATTTTGGGTATGGAATTCTTCAGTTCTAAAACTTCCTTTTGGGTTTTCTTTATATATTTCTTTGCTGACATTTTGTATTTTAAAATTTGTTTCATGTGTGAAACAAATACATGTGTGGAGGGGAAGGAGAGACTGTGGCCTTATTACCATTGGGTGATGGTGAAATTCCTAACTCTCTAACTAGGTCTCCTCTGATACCATCTTATCAGGGAGAGGCAGGGGTACCTCATTACTGGCAGGTGAGAATAGAAGTCCAGGCTGAACTCCAAGTCTTGTTGGCAATATTTTCTAAAGCGGTGTTTGTCTGGATTAAAGTGGTCACTATCTACAAATTTTGTCTTGGTAGACTGCCCTTTTCCTGGTCCTTTGGTTAGAGAGAGCAGGCTTTTACTGCCCAGCCCTCATTTTTCTTCCTGCATCTGTTGGCAATCTTAATTACTCAGCCTAGGATATACAAGGCAAAAAGAAAACCCAAGAAACATCACCTCTGAGCTGTTCCTTAGGTCCCAAGGTCCCTAGCCAGTCTGCCTTCTCTCCATCTTCCAGAGTCACGTGTAAAACATAAGATGATATCCAGAAATCTTAGCTGTACATAGGATGAGGGAAAAGGGAAAGATCACCTACTCCATCTTTTAAAAGTAGAAATCATCTCTGTACTTTTTTCATTATGAATATTTAGACTCCTTAAAGGCTGGATGTAAGTTCCATCATATAAATTAGACAACCACACATAAAATTTTTTTATTCTTAGCCTATTTGAAATCATTCTTTATTTTTATATTATTCATCATGTGATTAATATTGAGTCTTAGAGAATTATCTGCTTGTATCAAGTACAACTGCTTTATAGCCATCAGTAGATAGAAGACAGGCCAATTTAAAGTCCATGGGTACACAACAACTTTGAGTTGTTATGGTATAACTGAAGCACAGAAGGATTCAGAAGGTGATGGATTAGAAATTGTGTTGAATTCCTCTTTCCCTTGGTTAATTATGCCAAGAAGAGGGTGTATGAAAAAAGGAGCTTTGGTAACAGAATCACACGATGGGCAAATACCACTGGAAGAATGTCACTAAGGCTAGACCAATAACGATATATGATGGTGCGCACAAGGTTAAAGAGAGTGGAAAAACAAAGGAATTGATGCTTTTGTCCCTTTAGTGTCAGCCATTAGGGATCCTCCTTTCAGGCCTCAGGCTTTTGTTATCATCATAGCACCTCTTATGCTTTCTTTCATGAGCTTTAATGTCTGTTTCTGCTTATAGCAGTCTGTATATGCCTTTTTTAAAGTGATTTACTAGTGCTTTGATATTATCAGATAATCTAAATTATTAAAGATTTTGGTCTCATTACTGTACATTTGAAACAGTAACTGGCTAGGATCCCAGGGGGTCAACTGAGATAAAGGAAAGTGTTATAGGAATCAGATCCATAGATAAATGAGTAGACTTTAAAATTACTTTGTATAAGCACATTCACTGACATGGAAAATTCTGTACAATACTGTACTGAATGAAATGGCAAAAGAAAATAGTATGGTAGGTATTAAATCTTTTTGGCTAAAAATAACTTAGTGCTAACCTTATCCTTCAGAGATTACAGGTAAATTTCAGTTTCTTCATTTTGTTTTTAGTTTCTAGCTTTCCTAAAATGATCATGTATTTCACACAATAATTTAGTTGCTAAATGGTTAACACTTGAATTAAAGCAGTAGCAGAGGACATGGATGAGAAAGAAAGATTAAAAAAAAATTAAGAATAAACTCTAAGACATGGTAACCACGTACATGAGAGTCAGAGGATGAAAGAAATAAGTCAAAGGGAACCAGGCTGTTTCTTTCAATTACTGTACTAGGTATACACTAGTGACAGCAGCCAGAAAAGAGAATGCAAGAAGAAGAATACACTTTAATACCTTCCATGGCATCTCATATAGATAAAATCTAAATGGCAGGACAAAATGAGAAAACTAGATTAAATGGTCAGAGGAAAATTAAAAAATATATATAGCCAGAAGTAAATGTGAAACAAAAATACACCCCCCACTTTCTTTCTTTTTTTTTTTAAGAGGACTCTTGACTCATGTCATCTTATTATCCTAAGTGATTATGTGGAGGCACCTAATGCACACTGTTGCTCAAATTTTGCCCCTAACGTTATTCTCCCTACTGAAAGGAACCAGAATCCCTTGAACTATGTTTAGGAGCCTAAAAAGTGAGTCTAGATGAACCTCATTGTTGTTACTATGCCAGGATTCTTTCAGAGGAAAACAGAAAAAATAAATTAAAATTTAAAGGACAAAGAGGCCAGCTTAAACAAAAACTCTTAGAGTCCAAGTTGTGATAATTTGAGCATTTGAAGTATATAGTTATACAAAATGTATTATAGTTATAAAGCATACCAGTTTCCAACACTGTCTATCAGACATGTTGTACATGTTATCTAGTGACCAACTCAAATTATATGAATCCTACACTAGAATTCCAGTTATAAACTATATTATCAATATTAGAGAACAGAAATAGGAAGAACATACTTGGAACATATTTAAAATTGTATATTTAATTATTAGGTCGCAAATAAAAGATTAGTGGGAAACAATGATTATAAGATAATGTGAGAAATAGAAGCTTCTTTTTATAGGGAGACAACTCTACAAAGGCAGATATAAGAGTAGAAAGAATTAAACATGCAATTGATGATGGAATCCAATGTTTAGAATGGATAGACAACAAGAGGCTAGGTTAGTAAATTCAGCGGAAACTAGAAGTCAATCAGACCTACAGGGACCTTCCTGACAAGAAGAAACTATGTTCTCTCCCAAAGCTGAATGAAATAAACACACGAAAATGAAGGAAATTTATAGAGGTTCAGGTAACATGTCCTAGTTAGTTCTATGCTAGGAAAAAGGTCTCAGATATAGTGGGGTGGGGTGGAAAATACACACAGACCAAAAATAAGGTCATGAAAAGGAAAAATCTGACTTATGTTTTAAAAAATTAACTTCGGCCTGTGAGCTCTAGGTCATATAATCTATCGCTTCTCCCAGTGACTCATTACAAGTGAGTGCAGGAATGTTGTGCAATTACACATCTACATTGTCTCACTTGTTCTTAAAAGCTAAAAGCCGGGAAAGAAAACTCTGGAAACAGCAGAAGCCCAAGCCAGAGAAAGCTGGAAATTTTCTCTCCTGATAGCTGTTTAGATGCCCTGGGTTTAAATCAATTTGGAAAGACTACTGATGGATTGTTCGCACCCTCCTTACCATTACCTACAAAGTACAGTAGCTGCCCATAGTGGGGAGCAGAACAGGGAGTCAACACGTAGGTTCTCAGTAAGTTTCTTGTTAACTGAATTTCATTTGTCTACCTCCTTTTGGATTCAGATCATATAATTTATAGAGAAATTAAGACTAATTCATTCACTCATTATTATAATTATGAAAAAAATATTAATGAAGGTACGTGGTATTTATTGTGCATTGCAGAGTCATACGTAGAGATTTTGGGGAGAAAATGCAGCATAGGTAATGATAATTTAAAAATCTTTGGTTCTTGATAACTATAGATTGCTTCTATTTAAAACCCAAGTTGGGCTTCCCTGGTGGCTCAGTGGTTAAGAATCCGCCTGCCAATGCAGGGGACACGGGTTCGAGCCCTGGTCCAGGAAGATCCCACATGCCGCGGGAGCAACTAAGCCCATGCGCCACAATTACTGAGCCTGCGCTCTAGAGCCCGCGAGCCACAGCTACTGAGCCCGCACGCCTAGAGCCCATGCTCCTCAACAAGAGAAGCCACCGCAATGAAGACACAATGCAGCCAAAAATAAATAAATTAATTAAAAAAAAAAAAACCCAAGTTGACCGAGACCTTCAAGATGACAGAGGAGTAAGACATGGAGACCACCTTCCTCCCCACAAATACATCAGAAATACACCTACATGTGGAACAACTCCTACAGAACACCTACTGAACGCTGGCAGAAGACCTCAGACTTCCCAAAAGGCAAGAAACTCCCCATGTACCTGGGTAGGGCAAAAGAAAAAAGAAAAAAGAAAAAACAGAGACAAAAGAATAGGGACGGGACCTGCACCAGTGGGAGGGAGATGTGAAGGAGGAAATGTTTCCACACACTAGGAAGCCCTTAGCGGGCGGAGACTGCGGGTGGCGGAGGGGGGAAGTTTCGGAGCCACGGAGGAGAGCGCAGCCACAGGGGTGCAGAGGGCAAAGCAGAGAGATTCCCGCACAGAGGCTCGGCGCCGAGCAGCACTCACCAGCCCGAGAGGCTTGTCTGCTCACCCGCCGGGGCGGGCGGGGCTGGGAGCTGAGGCTCGGGCTTCGGTCGGATCGCAGGGAGAGGACTGGGGTTGGCGGCGTGAACACAGCCTGAAGGCGTTAGTGCACCACAGCTAGCCAAGAGGGAGTCCGGGAAAAAGTCTGGAGCTGCCCAAGAGGCAAGAGACCATTGTTTCAGGGTGCGCGAGGAAAGGGGATTCAGAGCACTGCCTAAACGAGCTCCGAGGCTATCAGCTCGGACAGCAGAGATGGGCATGAGATGCTAAGGCTGCTGCTGCAGCCACCAAGAAGCCTGTGTGGAAGCACAGGTCACTATCCACACCTCCCCTCCCGGGAGCCTGTGCAGCCCTCCACGCCAGGGTCCCGTGATCCAGGGACAACTTTCCCAGGAGAACACACGGCGCATATCAGGCTGTGGCAATGTCATGGTGGCCTTTGCGGCCGCAGGCTCACCCCATATTCCATACCCCTTTTTCCCCCTGGCCTGAGTGAGCCAGAGCCCCCTAATCAGCTGCTCCATTAACCCCATCCTGTCTGGGCGGGAACAGACGCACTCAGGCGACCTACACGCAGAGGTGGGGCCAAATCCAAAGCTGAACCCCAGGAGCTGTGCGAACAAAGAAGAGAAAGGGAAATGTCTCCCAGCAGCCTCAGGAGCAGTGGATTAAATCTCCACAAACAACCTGATGTACCCTGCATCTGTGGAATACCTGAATAGACAACGAATCATCCTCCATGGTGAAAAACTGAAACCATTTCCACTAAGATCAGGAACAAGACAAGGTTTCCCATTCTCACCACTATTATTCAACATAGTTTTGGAAGTTTTAGCCACAGCCATCAGAGAAGAAAAAGAAATAAAAGGAATCCAAATCAGAAAAGAAGACGTAAAACTGTCACTGTTTGCAGATGACATGATACTACACACAGAGAATCCTAAAGATGCTACCAGAAAACTACTAGAGCTAATCAATGAATTTGGTAAAGTAGCAGGATACAAAATTAATGCACAGAAATCTCTTGCATTCCTATACACGAACAATGAAAAATCTGAAAGAGAAATTAAGGAAACACTCCCGTTTACCATTACAACAAAAAGAATAAAATACCTAGGAATAAACATACCTAAGGAGACAAAGGGCCTGTATGCAGAAAAGTATAAGACACTGATGAAAGAAATGAAAGATGATACAAACCTATGGAGAGATATACAATGTTCTTAGGTAGGAAGAATCAACATTGTGAAAATGACGATACTACCCAAAGCAATCTACAGATTCAGTGCAATCTCTATCAAATTACCAATGGGATTTTTCACAGAAGCAGAACAAAAAATTTCACAATTTGTGTCGAATACACAAAAGACCCTGCAGAGCCAAAGCAATCTTGATAAAGAAAAACGGAGCTGGAGGAATCAGGCTCCCAGACTTCAGACTATACTACAAAGCTACAGTAATCAAGACAGTATAGTACTGGCACAAAAACAGAAATATAGATCAACAGAAAAGGATAGAAAGCCTAGAGATAAACCCACGCACATATGGTCACCTTATCTTTGATAAAGGAGGCAGGAATATACAATGGAGAAAAGACAGACTCTTCAATAAGTGGTGCTGGGAAAACTGGACAACTACATGTAAAAGAATGAAATTAGAACACTCCCTAACACCATACACAAAAATAAACTCAAAATGGATTAAAGACCTCAATATAAGGCCAGACACTCTAAAACTCTTAGAGGAAAACATAGGCAGAACACTCTATGACATCAATCACAGCAAGATCCTTTTTGACCCACCTCCTAGAGAAATGGAAATAAAAACAAAAATAAACAAATGGGATCTAATGAAATTTAAAAGCCTTTGCACAGCAAAGGAAACCACAAACAAGATGAAAAGACAACCCTCAGAACGGGAGAAAATATTTGCAAATGAAGCAACTGACAAAGGATTAATCTCCAAAATATAGAAGCAGTTCATGCAGCTCAATATCAAAAAAGCAAACAATCCAATTCAAAAATGGGCAGAAGACCTAAACAGACATTTCTCCAAAGAAGATATACAGATTGCCAACAAACACATGAAAGGATGCTCAACATCACTAATCATTAGAGAAATGCAAATCAAAACTACAATGAGATATCACCTCACACCAGTCAGAATGGCCATCATCAAAAAGTCTACAAACAATAAATGCTGGAGAGGGTGTGGAGAAAAGGGAACCCTCTTGCACTGCTGGTGGAAATGTAAATTGATACAGCCACTATGCAGAACAGTATGGAGGTTCCTTAAAAAAGTAAAAATAGAGCTACTATACGACCCAGGAATCCCACTACTGGGCATATACCCTGAGAAAACCATAATTCAAAAAGAGTCATGTACCACAATGTTCACTGCAGCTCTATTTACAATAGCCGGGACATGGAAGCAACCTAAGTGTCCATCGACAGATGAATGGATAAGAAGATGTGGCACATATATACAATGGAATATTACTCAGCCATAAAAAGAAATGAAATTGAGTTATTTGTAGTGAGGTGGATGGACCTAGAGACTGTCATACAGAGTGAAAAATGTCAGAAGGAGAAAAACAAATACTGTATGCTAACACATATATACGGAATCTAAAAAAAAAAAAAAGTGGTTATGAAGAACCTAGGGGCAGGACAGGAATAAAGAGGCAGATGTAGAGAATGGACTTGAGGACACAGGGAGGGGGAAGGGTAAGCTGGGAGGAAGTGAGAGAGTGGCATGGACTTATATATACTACCAAATGTAAAATAGATAGCTAGTGGGAAGCAGCTGCATAGCACAGGGAGATCAGCTTGGTGCTTTGTGACCACCTAGAAGGGTTGGACAGGGAGGGTGGGAGGGAGATGCGGGGATATATATATACACATATAGCTGATTCACTTTGTTCTAAAGCAGAAACTAACAGACCACTGTAAAGCAATTATATTTCAATAAAGATGTTTAAAAAAACCCCAAAAACCCAAGTTGAACCAGATTATAGAGCCAGATGTACATGTGCATGCACACAGACAAATAAGCATGCCTGCCTTACAAAAGCATTTATTTGTTTAGTATTTCTGCAGCTTACCCCCTAAATTAGTTCATCTTAGCTTATAGACAGAAAACAAGTATGCTATGAGACTGGAGATATTAAAAACTTTTATCATCTTCTATCTCCATCAGTATTACGCTCATCTGGGTTTACTTAATAAATGTTGTTTGCCACCCACGTGGAAAACATTAGGTAGTAAAGAGAAGGTGCAAAGAGGTAGTATCGCAAGCTGATACTGAGCACGAGTTTTGGATTCAGATTGCTTGAATTCACTTCTTGGGTCTGCCACTGTGAACTGAGCTCGTTATCTAACATTTCCAGGCTTTTGTTTCCTTATCCATAAAATGCAGACTATCTTATAAAGTTGCTGTTGAAAGTAACTGAGTTTTGTGTAACCTACTAGACCTTGCTGGGCAGAGAGGTCAAGATCTACTTTTGAAAGTAGCTCAAAATCTAATGGTGGACACGGTATCAGAGTAATGTAGAACTAAGGTCAAATCTTGTGGGAAGTGCCCCAAGATTCCAAATAGAACAGTTTTAATGGTAATGTTATACTTGTTTATGTTGTTTCAGAGTCATGGATAGGATTGAACATGTGATTTCTCTTTTGTCTTATCACCATCCCTGTAAGAGAGAAACTCAGAAAACTACACCTTTACTTACTATGTTTAAACTGAACAATATTCCAGGCTGCTGCTTTCTCATTTTGTTCTGTACCTTTTGGCATTTGCAAAACCTATTTTAAATATTTTCTATTATGCAACCAGTGATAAATATATATTTCTAATAGCTATTTTTAAAATATTTGGGGGTGTATAAAACAGTTGAACTGCTCATTTTACACTAAAATTTTGGAGAATAATGTTTGATTTCTTGCCCATATATATCATATTCCCTGAAAATACAATTTCTCCAACAAAATATAAACTTATTTTTATTTCCCATTTTAAATTTTATAGCAAATGATACAAACATGAAAACCATAAAGCATGGCTGATAAAGAGGACAATTATTTTTAAATTATAGCTTTCAAGAAATCTAGCTTATATTGACATTAGAACTTTTTTCTTAGACTATCTTTATTTAAGATAATGTTAATTAAAGCATGATAATTTTAGGAAGCATGCACACATATAAATATCTGAATATAAAACAACTTGCTTGCTGGTTTAGACAACATAGCTATCCCCCCCACACACACCCAAATTTCCTTACAAGTCACTAAACTTATTTGGCTAGATGTGGCGGAGTTTCAAAATATGTCATAACATTCAATAAAGTTCCAAAAACATAGCAGTATGGTATAGCTAGGTGAAAGCTGGTGAAACCAAGCAAACTGTTACCTAGGCAAAGGTAGATTTAGCTTCCAAGGCCTCTGAAACAGTACTAAAAGAAAGCTGAGTAATTTCTCAAATTTTAATTTTTGTTCTCCAGGACCACAAATTTCTCAGAAGTCAATGGACTTCTGGAATTAATATCATGTATTCTAGATATGATATGCCAGTACTAATCTTCAGGAAAACACAGCTTCTGTTAATATACTCTTCAAGCCAAAAAAGTCACAAAAATTAAAACATACTCACCACCTCCACTGATTATATCAGGTTTGGCCTTCATCATTTTGCAAAACTGTCTTCGGCAGTGTTCTATCCACTCACTTTGCTTATCAGACATTTTGAAGCGCAATAAAAGTTTGCCAAGATCATTGTCTAATAAGAAAGATGACGTGTTATGTTAACAAAACATGCTAGATATACTGAAAAATAAGTATTCAACTTAATTATGTAAACAGTTACAAGTTCCAGAAAAAGTATTTGATATGGGTTTCAAAAGAAAACAGACATTTTTCTGTAATTATATCTTATACCGTCAAACTGCTATTACCCCATTTATTAAAAGCTCATAAAAATAGACTTATTAAAAGCTCATAAAATGGACTGATTTATAACCATAACTCTTTCTTACACAAACATGACTCATTACTGAGTATTTGATTTAACACATAGTGTGGACCTTAAGATTTCAGTGCAGAGACTGACATAAACATTATACTCATTCTTCACGTACATTTAGGCGCAATTTTATTCATTCTTTTTAAAAGCAAAAAGAAAGCATAAGTGTAGAAAAACCTCTAGTCGATTATTTATTTCCTCTTCTTGGGGCGGGGAAAATAAAACTAGGTTGAAAATGAATCATGCTAAAACAGTATCTATGGCTAAAATATAACTTTCCTTCTTTCTTAACAATTTCATGAATACATGCCAATTTTATCTTTTCATTTTCATTTTACTCCCATGAGATTTTTTCTGTCTTCCATTTTAATTGTATTCCCATCAGATTTTGCATTAGAAAACATCTCTAAATATATTGAAGATTTAGGTGTCATTAAAAAAGGATATACAAGTATATAAACATAAAAGCATATATACTATTTTCTCACACATATAGGTAAAAATTCAAAGGGGAGAAAAAGAAGCAAAGATGTTCTCTTGTTTTCTAGAAGAGCATGAGGGGAACAGATAGTTGCATCAACTCATACATTTTACCACTTTCCTTGAAGAAGATTTTGGGAAAAAAGGAACAAGAACTTTTTCAAAGTACAGAGTCAAAGGCCTGATTACTTCTGCCCAAAGAAGTGGTTAGGAACACTACAAAATTCAGCCACCTAAGCTCTACTTTGGGCTGATGAATTCCACCAGGAAGGGTACACCAGTAGTCAATCTAACACTAGAGAGGGTTTCAACCAACTCTTTATCCTTTAAAATGAATACAGTTATAATAAAGCAAGTCCTTGTTCTTACAAATTTTAAAAAACTAAACTTTTTACCATACTGAACTATTTTATTTTTCCATCTAATCTTTGTAAAAATACATTCAGTAAACATGTATGGAGTTCCTATGTGGCTATAACAATCTAGACAGACAAGGTCACTTGCCCTCATGAAACTTATATGTCATAAAGCATGTGTGTGTGTGTGTGTCTCTGTGTATGCATATACAATATATACACAGATAGGAGTATAATTGAGCATAATCAAGACATACATAAGAAGTGTATATAACAAAACAAAACAAGACATACATATCATTCCAATGGTCTAAACTGGTTTTATTTAGTCCTAAAAAAGCAGCTACATATCCTCACACAGTCCTCACAGTCATCATATATAAAATTATATGATTAAGTATATAAATCATAATTTATGTAACTACTTCTGTATTTGACAATTAGGTGACTAAAAAACCTTCTCATATCAAAGCTACAGACATATTCTTTCATACAATCATCATGAGTATACAAATATACCAAACATATGCACACTCATAAACATACACATAAACTAGAAACTGTTTTGTTGGAAGAATGTATAATTCTGATATTTAGTACTAATCTAATCTATTCTCTTTAAATATCAAGACCAGAATGATTCTGTAATATTCCATAAATGGCCTCAATCAGAAGCAATATCTAGAGAAAAATGAAACTGATTTAGTCAAAGGAGAAAATTATTATTTTTAATAAATATTCTCAAAACCTTAAAACAAGAAATATCAAAGCTGATAATTTTGTTGAAAATTATATTATTAACAGCAGAGTATTAATGTTAAATGCATCTCAATATAAGTTAGGTAAAAGACAACTGAACAGCATTAAAATGGAATTCTTATAGTTTCCATTCAGAATATCTACATTACTTATTTCCCAAGAACAAACTATCTAGAACCTATTAAGAATCACTAATGGTTTGTACCTCTTAATCCCCTTCACTGATCTTGCCCCACTCCCCATAGGTGTAAAGTAAGATACAGGATATAATTACAGCACAGAGAATGTAGCCAATATCTTATAAAAACTTTATATGGAGCATAATCTATAAAAATACTGAATCACTATGTTGTACACCTGAAACTAATATAATACTGTTAAGAGTCAGTTATACTTCTATAAAAAATCACTAGTGGCACATGACTGGAAAGACAAATGCAGTTTGTTTTTCATCTTTGTTTCCTTCTGTGTCATTCTTTCTTTCCATGTGTACGCCTGTCTTTTATAACCACCACCATCTCCTTCAGATAGAGAATGTCCATACAGCACTTCTGTAAATTACCTGCTTTTTAAAAATCCTGTTATCTTTTCCCTCTTCCCTCCTGCTCTACAGCCTCATCTTGCTCTCCTGTCTCTCTCCTTTCACATTTGCTATTCTATTTTGCCTTTTCATCTCATTCTAAGGAAAAGAGCACAGGCACTAGACTGTAAACAATTCTGAAGCAGCAAATGTGGTATGCATCTGAATCTACCAACTGGTAGAAAGGCTAAAGGGCCCAATTTAGTACCTGGAAATTTGATTTGAGGCAATAAACAAATGCTGAGCTGGAGACAAGAGTGCCTGCAAGACTCCTAGAGAGACAACTTGGTATGCTCATAACCTCTGGTTATCATTTCCCCCAGCTCTCAGTGGAAGTGTGAGCTCTTCAATATGCAACCTCACAGCTAAAAATATTTAGTGATTTGATATGTTTATTGAAAATTTGTATCTGTGATGTTACCAAGTTTGAGGGAAACAGTTCCTTTATTCCCCCCTCTAAATTTGGAACCAAATGAAAAGTAGACAAGAGTAGATAAATGGAGTTCAAAATATCAGTGCTAGTACTATAACAACTAAATTAGGCACCACAACTTGGATCTCCTGCCACAGAGACTTACAAGTATCTCCCCTGCACTGAATATATTCAATCACAGACAATGACAGACAACCAAAGGCCTCTCCTGACTTCCCTTGTTAGGAAAGGTATGAGTATAATCTAAAGATAGGCTAACTTAAAAACACTTTTTAAAAACAAACAAACAAAAAAGTTAGGCTAACTTGGAAATACAGCCTTTAAGTAGGCTAATCTAAGATTTTCTATTCCTTCTCCAAAATTCACCTACCAAACATTTTTCTTTCCTAACTTTGTACAGAATAAGTGAGGAAGTCCAGAGAGAGGCCAATAATCTTACTCCAGCAAAAGCCCTTGGGCATGGAGAATGAGGTAAGGGGAAATGGAATCAAAGGAATGGTACCATAGGAATACAGTAACTCTGAATCAGTGATTTGGGAAGTAGAATAAGCATGAACGATACACAGAATTTAATGTTTACCAAAATTTCTATGTTTATAATCACACAAAAAAATTAAAAACCAGAGTCCTGCTTCTGGTCATGATGGAGGAACCGGAAACAGACTTGCCTTCCTGCCATAAACAACTTGAAAAATGGGTAAAATATATCAAAACACTGTTTTCAGACACTGGCCAATAGGCAATACAGGACCGTCATGTCTGAGAAAAGGGAAACTAATGAAGTAGCTTTTACAATTGGGCCCAGTTTTTTTTCTTGAATCACTTTCAAGATCACTGTGCAGGAAGGCGGATGCCCTGGAGGTCTGGCTGAGTTAAAGAGACAGAAGTCAAACTGCAGAGAGACTGAGGAGACTAAAATCTGTGGATCACAGTACTGAAGAGGATGAACAAAGAAAGAACTCCAGAAATCTGTATAAGTCTTTGTCAAGTTGGTTGCAAAAAATCAGCTGTGCAGTTGAAGAGTGAAGCTCCACAAGACTGGGTAAAGAACAGCTGAGAGCTGTAAAATGAACAATTCCCAGAGTATACATAGGGTTAGAAGACGTCCAAGTTCCAAACAGAGTGTGAAGAGTCCTCCTTAATTACCAGCGTTCCACAGACCAGAAGAGTCACACCTTAGTAACAGAGTTAAATTAGCCATAAAGACAACTTTGCACCTACCCTAACAAAAAAAGGAAAGCCCTGAATGACCAAACTGATCCACGAGTAACTTGACTGCATGCCCCAAAATGTCCATTACTCTTTAAAGACAGCAAAATCTAGAACTCAACTATGTAAAATTAATAATGTTGAATATTCAATTAAAAATTACTAACATGAGAAAGGGTAAAAAAACCCGACTCATAACCAGTAGTTAAATCAGTTAATATAAAGACTCAGAAAGGACTGAGGTGATACAATTAGCAGTCAAAAATTTTAAAGCAGTTGTTTTTAAGGATTTTAAGAAAATACAAACAAAAAGTGATGTTTAACCAAACTGTAGTTATCTACACTGGAATCCTACTTAGTAAAATGATACAACCAAGTGGTACATGTAACAAACTAGATGAATCTCAAAACCATTATGCTTAACGAAAGCAAGCACAAATAAAGTATCTTATGTGATTCTATTTGTATGAAGTGCTAGAATGGAAAAACGAATCTATAAGCTATAGTTCTCAAATGGACTAAGTTTTGCTCCCCATATTTCAGTACTGTCTGTAGGTACTTCTGGCTGTCACAGCTGGGAGGGGTGGGTGCAAAGAGAGAGTTCTATGGGCATCTAGTGAGCAGAGACCAGGATGCTACTAAAAATCCTACAATGCACAGGACAACTCCCTCTGGCAACGAGCAATTAAGCACGCACTTACTACCACTGAGTAAAATGGAAAAAAGGAAAATCATCAAGTTTCATGTTTACAAAATTCAATTAGAGTCAATATTTCATACCTAAACTCTGAAATTCTTTGTTATGGTAAGCACCATACTCTTTTCATACTTGATGATATTGTATAATTTGTTTCTCAAAAGATTATTATATAGAAGGAAAGATTATACTTATACTATAAATAATGTAAAAAGAAAGAACCTCAATTTCAAGGGGAGGAAAAATGTAAGCTTAATATAAATGCAAAGAAAATCTATACAGAAAACTTTTAGTACTTCTTTCCAAGGATATCAGACATTTTTGAATGTCCATTTTATACAGAATATCATAAACAACTGCTACAAAAGAAACAAATAAATGGAAGATTTCATAAAATAACTAGCAACAGATTCCTAGGCTTCCTTTGGAAAGTCACCCTTCTTTCTATTAGACTGAAACTTATTTGTGAAATATTTGCTTCCAATTTGTGTTTTCTGCTTATCTTTTCTTCTTCCATGTAGATTAATACAGTTATGCCAGCTTACTCTTAATACAATAAATAAGAAGACTCTGTAGTGGTCTCCAAGAAGCAATTAGACAGATGCTTAATATTAGTTCTCCCTACATTTCTAAATGTGAGAGTATCTAAATTCTTCCATGTCTTTATTTTGTTTGAACTGTGAGTTCTTAAACACATGACATCTATATGTTATACAGATTATTCCTCACTTTGGAATTATCATATCACTTTTCCTTTTAATATGTGATAATTAAGCATGTACTATAAGAGAAATCAGTGAAAAGTTTTTTTTTTAAATAAGGAATTAGTTTTCCCTTATTACCTGCACCTAAACTAGCAGGTGATCTATTTCTGCTGGTTGCCATTCATATTTGTTGCAAACATGAAAGTAAGAAGCACATGAAGAGTTTTACCATTCAAAAGTAAATACTTATTCTGATTTTTAAACTAAGTATCTCAACAGCTGCAGCTCAAGATTTACTACATTGGAAAGAAACCATAATCTTATATCCCTATTCTTAGTTAACAGGATGATGCCAAATAAAAGCCATTTACCTTTACCTGCAGAAAATAAATTTTAATTCCAAGGTTAGAAACAATACGGAAAGAAAAAAGAAAGAGAAAGTGTCTGACTTGACATAAAGGCCTAGATAAATATTTAATAAAAGGGAGAATTCATCACTAAAAATATTTATAGATTGACTATATATGTAAGACATAATACAAAAAGGCTTTTAGAATCAGAACAATATCCATCATCATGTTGCATTACATTTTATGTAGTATCATATTATTTTTCAAAGCACTTTCAATTTTTCCCATGGGATTCTATTTTTAGTTGATTGGAGGAAGAGTGGTAATCCTAAATCTTACATAATTTATCAGACTAGAAATAAAAGCAACCCAGTCTACTCATTTGTTAATTTGGTAATTTTCATTCTTTTATTAAAACGTAGTTGCCATTATAGGTCATCTCATTCTCCCTTTTCTCCTCTTAAGTTCATTTCTACTTACTATGTAGATAATATTCCAATTCTGAATCTAACTATTAGGATTATATAATGATTGTCATCCCATTTGTAAGTTAGAAAGACATGAAGATAATTCATAAGGACATGGGCATGAACTTAATGTCTGAAAAGACAGAAATTACCAAAGTGTCAGCAAGAAGCAGCATCAGTGAATAAAGAATTAAACCCAGTAAGAACATAAAAATTTGGTAAACAAAATCAATATAGAGAAATGCAAACTGTCTTTTTAAAATAAGGATATTATTCTAATGGCAAAATAACAGTATTTGGAGTTGAAAAGGCTAAATTTCAACATCTTTTAATGCAAACAATTTAAAATAATATCAGCATATCTTGAGAGCTAGAATATGTTGGTATCCTAAGACTGTAACTACAGAAGCTATCAACTTTATTGCTCATTCACGCAACACTGAAAAACCCCAGAGACACAAAATATGGTACTCTTGTTCTACAGCTCCATCTCTAATTTAGAAACTTTATCCATATTTGTTTTCTTACTGACCAAAATGCATTGCAAGGATTAACGCTTCGATAAACAGTAGGCTCCAACTATGAAACGTTCAAAATAGACATATATAAAAATACTTAGCGAAAAGCCTTTTCCACCCCGCAACATATTAATACATAATATGTATTAATAACCATTGCAAATGGTTTGAATTTTCACTTGTGCCTTTATAAAGTATCAAATCTATGCAAATAATACAGATTTAATACAGTGACTTAGATTCCTGATCCTCACTTAAGAACATCACATGGTCCTTGTAAGCATTTGATCAACATACAGAATCTAATGATTCAACATAGATTTTATACAAAATTCACTCAGAGCTGAAAAATTACAAAGTGTGAAAAGCAAGTTCCAACTGGAATTCGTTTCAATTTTGTATGACAATCTCCCTCTTTTTCTCATTTAATTTGTAGAAAGAAAAACAACTTCATGTTGAGGCAAAAAGAAAAAAAAAGATACTATAATGAGATTTATCTCTCATATATTATAAGATTTAAAATGACCTGTTTTCTCATATATGAATAATGTCACCTAAAAATATCCAATTACAATATCTGAACAATCTGAGAGTAACGATTTTAACATTATTTTGTGCTTTCCATTAAAGGGAATGATCATCACCATGGAACTTACTCTTTTATACAGTACTTGAAACAGAATGTTTTTGCCAGTCAGAAAATCAATTTCCTATGAGATAAGTAGAAATGCAGTAGAGGAAGTGGTAGAGTTAAGACACTGAAAGCTATAAAAGATTAAATTTGACGTAATCACAGAATAAAGGCTGTGCATTTTTTTGGTTTTTTTTTTTTTCAATTGTGAAAAAATGAGATGTAATGTTAACAATGCATACCTTTCATGTGCTATATACGGTTAAAGTAGTACTTTGTAAATGATAAAATAAGTATAATAAAAGTGACTCCTTCATGAATGATATATGTAGAAGTCTAGCTCAAGGAGCTTTCTAACTGCAAAGCCATTCATTCTCTAAAAATTGAGTCAGATCAGAGGTTATTCCAGGTATAATTATAAATTTCTAAACTTACTTCAGATTAGCCTAGAAGGAATTGCCAATGCCCTCTGACAAAGATTTGGAAGACAGAATTTGATGATTAGAAAAATAAAGGGAGAAGAAATCCAATATTAATTCCCCCATTCATTCAATAAATATTTATTATTGCCTACTACTTTAGACAAAAATGTTCAGGGAGGTGACATTCTATAGTAGCAGCCAGTGAAAAAATAAATACATAAGTAAACCTCATAGGTAAACTATAAGTGCTGTTAGAGAAACAGGGAGCCAGAGAGAGAAGCAAGGGAAGAAGTCTATTTACATAAGGTGGAAATTACTTTTATGGAGAAGTAACATTCAGACTAAGCTTCAAAAGGTTTAGAAGGAATTACCCAAATGAAGAGTAGGAATTAGTGCTCCAGGAAAAGGGAATATCAAGAGCAGAGGCCCAGAAGCACAAACAATGTATTTCAAGGCATGAAAGAAGTTTCTAAATCATATATTTGATAAGGGACTTATACTAAGAATATATAAAAAATACAGTAATAAAAAGACAAATAGGGGGGTCCTCGGGAAGATGGCGGAAGAGTAAGACGCGGAGATCACCTTCCTTCCCACAGATACAGTAGAAATACATCTACACGTGGAACTGCTCCTACAGAACACCCACTGAACGCTGGCAGAAAACGTCCGACCTCCAAAAAGGCAAGAAACTCCCCCCGTACTTGGGTAGGGCAAAAGAAAAAAGAAATAACAGAGACAAAAGAATAGGGACGGCACCTGCACTAGTGGGAGGGAGCCGTGAAGGAGGAAAGATTTCCACGCACTAGGAAGCCCCTTCGCGGGCGGAGACTGCGGGTGGCAGAGGGGGGAAGCTTCGGAGCCACGGAGGAGAGCGCAGCCACAGGGGTGCGGAGGGCAAAGCGGAGAGGTTCCCGCACGGAGGCTCGGCGCCGAGCAGCACTCTCCAGCCCGAGAGGCTTGTCTGCTCACCCGCCGGGGCGGGCGGGGCTGGGAGCTGAGGCTCGGGCTTCGGTCGGATCGCAGGGAGAGGACTGGGGTTGGCGGCGTGAACACAGACTGAAGGCGTTAGTGCACCACAGCTAGCCAAGAGGGAGTCCGGGAAAAAGTCTGCAGCTGCCGAAGAGGCAGGAGACTTTTTCTTCCCTCTTTGTTTCCGGGTGCGCGAGGAGAGGGGATTCAGAGCGCTGCCTAAACGAACTTCAGAGACGGGCGCGAGCCGCAGCTACCAACGCGGATCCCACAGCAACAGGGGCGCAGAGGGAAAAACGGAGAGATTCCCGCACAGAGGCTCGGCGCCGAGCAGCACTCTCCAGCCCGAGAGGCTTGTCTGCTCCCCCGCCGGGGCGGGCGGGGCTGGGAGCTGAGGCTCGGCTTCGGTCGGATCGCAGGGAGAGGACTGAGGCTGGCGGCGTGAACACAGCCTAAAGGGATTAGCGCACAACAGCTGGCTGGGAGGGAGACTGGGAAAAAGTCTGCAGCTGCCGAAGAGGCAAGGGACTTTTTCTTGCCTCTTTGTTTCGCGGCGCGCAAGGAGAGGGGATTCAGAGCGCCGCCTAAACGAACTCCAGAGAAGGGCGCGAGCCGCGGCGATCACCGCAGACCCCACAGCAACAGGGGCGCAGAGGAAAAAAACGGAGAGACTCCCGCACAGAGGCTCGGCGCCGAGCAGCACTCACCAGCCCGAGAGGCTTGGCTGCTCGGCGGGCGGGGCTGGGAGCTGAGGCTCGGGTTTCGGTTTCGGTTGGATCGCAGGGAGAGGACTGGGGCTGGCGGCGTGAACACAGCCTGAAGGGGTTAGCGCACCACAGCTGGCTGGTAGGGAGTCCGGGAAAAAGTCTGCAGCTGCCGAAGAGGCAAGAGACTTTTTCTTGCCTCTTTGTTTCGCGGCGCGCAAGGAGAGGGGATTCAGAGTGCCGCCTAAACGAACTCCAGAGAAAGGCGTGAGCCGCGGCGATCAGCACGGACCCCAGAGACGGGCGT
Source organism: Balaenoptera physalus (assembly GCF_965194825.1). Classification (NCBI taxonomy): domain Eukaryota; kingdom Metazoa; phylum Chordata; class Mammalia; order Artiodactyla; family Balaenopteridae; genus Balaenoptera; species Balaenoptera physalus. The sequence goes on along the minus strand of NC_138888.1, from coordinate 40,578,133 downwards.
GAGACGCTGGGGCTGCTGCTGCCGCCTCCAAAAAGCCTGTGTGTGAGCACAGGTCACTCTCCACATCGCCCCTCCCGGGAGCCTGTGCAGCCCGCCACTGCCAGGGTCCCGTGATCCGGGGACAAGTTCCCCGGGAGAACGCACTGCCCGCCTCAGGCTGGTGCAACGTCACGCCGGCCTCGGCCGCCGCAGGCTCACCCCGCCTCCTCTGTACACCTCCCTCCCCGCGGCCTGAGGGAGCCAGAGCCCCCGAAGCAGCTGCTCCTTTAACCCCGTCCTGTCTGTGCGGGGAATAGACGCCCTCAGGCGACCTACACGCAGAGGCGGGTCCAAATCCAAAGCTGAACCCCAGGAACTGTGCGAACAGGGAAGATAAGGGGAAATCTCTCCCAGCAACCTTAGAAGCAGCGGATTAAAACTCCACAAACAACTTGATGTGCCTGCATCTGGTGAATACCTGAATAGACAACGAATCATCCCAAATTCAGGAGGTGGACTTTGGGAGCAGGATATATTAATTTTTCCCCTTTTCCTTTATTTGTGAGTGTATATGTATATGCTTCTGGGTGCGATTTTGTCTGTATAGCTTTGCTTTACAATAGCTTTATTTTACTTCACTATATTATAGCCTCTTTCTTTCTTTCTTTCTTTCTTTCTATTTTTTCTCCCTTTTACTCTGAGCCGTGTGGACGAAAGGCTCTTGGTACTCCAGCCAGGCATCAGGGCCGTGCCTCTGAAGTGGGAGAGCCAACTTCAGGACACTGGTCCACAAGAGACCTCCCAGCTTCACGTAATACCAAACGGCAAAAATCTCTCAGAGATCTCCATCTCAACATCAAGACCCAGCTTCACTCAACGACCAACAAGCTACAGTGCTGGACACCATATGCCAAACAACTAGCAAGACAGGAACACAGCCCCATCCATTAGCAGAGAGGCTGCCTAAAATCATAATAAGGCCACAGACACCCCAAAATACACCACCAGACGTGGACGTGCCCACCAGAAAGACAAGAGCCAACCTCATCCACCAGAGCTCAGGCACTAGTTCCCTCCACCAGGAAGCCTACACAACCCACTGAACCAACCTTAGCCACTGGGGACAGATACCAAAAACAACAGGAACTACGAACCTGCAGCCTGTGAAAAGGAGACCCCAAACACAGTAAGATAAGCAAAATGAGACGACAGAAAAACACACAGCAGATGAAGGAGCAGGGTCAGAACATACCAGACTTAACAAATGAAGAGGAAATAGGTAGTCTACCTGAAAAAGAATTCAGAATAATGATAGTAAGGATGATCCAAAATCTTGGAAATAGAATAGACAAAATGCAAGAAACATTTAACAAGGACGTAGAAGAACTAAAGAGGAACCAAGCAATGATGAAAACCACAATAAATGAAATTAAAAATACTCTAGATGGGATCAATAGCAGAATAACGGAGGCAGAAGAAAGGATAAGTGACCTGGAAGATAAAATGGTGGAAATAACTACTACAGAGCAGGATAAAGAAAAAAGAATGAAAAGAACTGAGGACAGTCTCAGAGACCTCTGGGACAACATTAAACGCGCCAACATTCGAATTATAGGGGTCCCAGAAGAAGAAGAGAAAAAGAAAGGGACTGAGAAGATATTTGAAGAGATTATAGTTGAAAACTTCCCTAATATGGGAAAGGAAATAGTTAATCAAGTCCTAGAAGCACAGAGAGTCCCATACAGGATAAACCCAAGGAGAAACACACCAAGACACATATTAATCAAACTATCAAAAATTAAATATAAGGAAAACATATTAAAGGCAGCAAGGGAAAAAAAACAAATAACACACAAGGGAATCCCCATAAGGTTAACATCTGATCTTTCAGCAGAAACTCTGCAAGCCAGAAGGGAGTGGCAGGATATACTTAAAGTGATGAAGGAGAAAAACCTGCAACCAAGATTACACTACCCAGCAAGGATCTCATTCAGATTCGATGGAGAAATTAAAACCTTTACAGACAAGCAAAAGCTGAGAGAGTTCAGCACCACCAAACCAGCTTTACAACAAATGCTAAAGGAACTTCTCTAGGCAAGAAACACAAGAGAAGGAAAACACCTACAATAACAAACCCAAAACATTTAAGAAAATGGGAATAGGAACATACATATCGATAATTACCTTGAATGTAAATGGATTAAATGCTCCCACCAAAAGACACAGGCTGGCTGAATGGATACAAAAACAAGACCCATATATATGCTGTCTACAAGAGACCCACTTCAGACCTAGAGACACATATAGACTGAAAGTGAGGGGATGGAAAAAGATATTCCATGCAAATGGAAATCAAAAGAAAGCTGGAGTAGCAATTCTCATATCAGACAAAATAGACTTTAAAATAAAGACTATTACAAGAGACAAAGAAGGACACTATATAATGATCAAGGGATCGATAGAAGAGGAAGGTATAACAATTGTAAATATTTATGCACCCAACATAGGAGCACCTCAATACATAAGGCAAATACTAACAGCCATAAAAGGGGAAATCGACAGCAACACAATCATAGTAGGGGACTTTAACACCCCACTCTCACCAATGGACAGATCATCCAAAATGAAAATAAATAAGGAAACACAAGCTTTAAATGATACATTAAACAAGATAGACTTAATTGATATTTATAGGACATTCCATCCAAAAACAACAGAATACACATTTTTCTCAAGTGCTCATGGAACATTCTCCAGGATAGATCATATCTTGGGTCACAAATCAAGCCTTGGTAAATTTAAGAAAATTGAAATCGTATCAAGTATCTTTTCCGACCACAACGCTATGAGACTAGATATCAATTACAGGAGAAGACCTGTAAAAAATACAAACACATGGAGGCTACACAATACATTACTTAATAACGAAGTGATCACTGAAGAAATCAAAGGGGAAATCAAAAAATACCTAGAAACAAATGACAATGGAGATACGACGACCCAAAACCTATGGGACGCAGCAAAAGCAGTGCTAAGAGGGAAGTTTATAGCAATACAAGCCTACCTCAAGAAACAGGAAACATCTCGAATAAACAACCTAACCTTGCACCTAAAGCAATTAGAGAAAGAAGAACAAAAAAACCCCAAAGCCAGCAGAAGGAAAGAAATTATAAAGATCAGGTCAGAAATAAATGAAAAAGAAATGAAAGAAACAATAGCAAAAATCAATGAAACTAAAAGCTGGTTCTTTGAGAAGATAAACAAAATTGATAAACCATTAGCCAGACTCATCAAGAGAAAAAGGGAGAAGACTCAGATCAATAGAATTAGAAATGAAAAAGGAGAAGTAACCACTGACACTGCAGAAATACAAAAGATCATGAGAGATTACTACAAGCAACTCTATGCCAATAAAATGGACAACCTGGAAGAAATGGACAGATTCTTAGAAATGCACAAACTGCCGAGACTGAACCAGGAAGAAATAGAAAATATGAACAGACCAATCACAAGCACTGAAATTGAAACTGTGATTAAAAACCTTCCAACAAACAAAAGCCCAGGACCAGATGGCTTCACAGGTGAATTCTATCAAACATTTAGAGAAGAGCTAACACCTATCCTTCTCAAACTCCTCCAAAATATTGCAGAGGGAGGAACACTCCCAAACTCATTCTACGAGGCCACCATCACCCTGATACCAAAACCAGACAAAGATGTCACAAAGAAAGAAAACTACAGGCCAATATCACTGATGAACATAGATGCAAAAATCCTCAACAAAATACTAGCAAACAGAATCCAACAGCACATTAAAAGGATCATACACCATGATCAAGTGGGGTTTATCCCAGGAATGCAAGGATTCTTCAATATACGCAAATCAATCAATGTGATACACCATATTAACAAACTGAAGGAGAAAAACCATATGATCATCTCAATAGATGCAGAGAAAGCTTTCGACAAAATTCAACACCCATTTATGATAAAAGCCCTGCAGAAAGTAGGCATAGAGGGAACTTTCCTCAACATAATAAAGGCCATATATGACAAACCCACAGCCAACATTGTCCTCAATGGTGAAAAACTGAAACCATTTCCACTAAGATCAGGAACAAGACAAGGTTGCCCACTCTCACCACTATTATTCAACATAGTTTTGGAAGTGTTAGCCACAGCAATCAGAGAAGACAAAGAAATAAAAGGAATCCAAATCGGAAAAGAAGAAGTAAAGCTGTCACTATTTGCAGATGACATGATACTATACATAGAGAATCCTAAAGATGCTACCAGAAAACTCCTAGAGCTAATCAATGAATTTGGTAAAGTAGCAGGATACAAAATTAATGCACAGAAATCTCTTGCATTTCTATACACTAATGAAAAATCTGAAAGTGAAATTAAGAAAACACTCCCATTTACCATTGCAACAAAAAGAATAAAATATCTAGGAATAAACCTACCTAAGGAGACAAAAGACCTGTATGCAGAAAATTATAAGACACTGATGAAAGAAATTAAAGATGATACAAATAGATGGAGAGATATACCATGTTCCTGGATTGGAAGAATCAACATTGTGAAAATGACTCTACTACCCAAAGCAATCTACAGATTCAATGCAATCCCTATCAAACTACCACTGGCATTTTTCACAGAACTAGAACAAAAAATTTCACAATTTGTATGGAAACACAAAAGACCCCGAATAGCCAAAGCAATCTTGAGAACGAAAAATGGAGCTGGGGGAATCAGGCTCCCTGACTTCAGACTATATTACAAAGCTTCAGTAATCAAGACAGTTTGGTACTGGCACAAAAACAGAAATATAGATCAATGGAACAGGATAGAAAGCCCAGAGATAAACCCACACACATATGGGCACCTTATTTTTGATAAAGGAGGCAAGCATATACAGTGGAGAAAAGACAGCCTCTTCAATAAGTGGTGCTGGGAAAATTGGACAGGTACATGTAAAAGTATGAAAATAGAACACTCCCTGACACCATGCACAAAAATAAACTCAAAATGGATTAAAGACCTAAGTGTAAGGGCAGACACTATCAAACTCTTAGAGGAAAACATAGGCAGAACACTCTATGACATACATCACAGCAAGATTCTTTTTGACCCAGCTCCCAGAGAAATGGAAATAAGAACACAAATAAACAAATGGGACCTAATGAAACTTAAAAGCTTTTGCACAGCAAAGGAAACCATAAACAAGACCAAAAGACAACCATCAGAATGGGAGAAAATATTTGCAAATGAAGCAACTGACAAAGGATTAATCTCCAAGATTTACAAGCAGCTCATGCAGCTCAATAACAAAAAAACGAACAACCCAATCCAAAAATGGGCCGAAGACCTAAATAGACATTTCTCCAAAGAAGATATACAGATGGCCTACAGACACATGAAAGAATGCTCAACATCATTAATCATTAGAGAAATGCAAATCAAAACTACAATGAGATATCATCTCACACCGGTCAGAATGGCCATCATCAAAAAATCTAGAAACAATAAATGCTGGAGAGGGTGTGGAGGAAAGGGAACACTCTTGCACTGTTGGTGGGAATGTAAATTGATACAGCCACTATGGAGAACAGTATGGAGGTTCCTTAAAAAACTACAAATAGAACTACCATACGACCCAGCAATCCCACTACTGGGCATATACCCTGAGAAAACCATAGGTCAAAAAGAGTCATGTACCAAAATGTTCATTGCAGCTCTATTTACAATAGCCAGGACATGGAAGCAATCTAAATGTCCATCGACAGATGAATGGATAAAGAAGATGTGGCACATATATACAATGGAATATTACTCAGCCATAAAAAGAAATGAAATGGAGGTATTTGTAATGAGGTGGATGGAGTTAGAGTCTGTCATACAGAGTGAAGTAAGTCAGAAAGAGAAAAACAAATACAGTATGCTAACACATATATACGGAATCTAAGGGGAAAAAAAAAAAAAAAAAAAAAAAAAGAGGCCATGAAGAACCTAGTGGCAAGACGGGAATAAAGACACAGACCTACTAGAGAATGGACTTGAGGATATGGGGAGGGGGTGGGGTGAGATGTGACAGGGTAAGAGAGTGTCATGGACATATATACACCACCAAATGTAAAATAGATAACTAGTGGGAAGCAGCCGCATAGCACAGGGAGATCAGCTCGGTGCTTTGTGACCATCTAGAGGGATGGGATGGGGAGGGTGGGAGGGAGGGAGATGCAAGAGGGAAGAGAAATGGGAACATATTGTATATGTATAACTGATTCACTTTGTTATAAAGCAGAAGCTAACACACCATTGTAAGGCAATTATACTTCAATAAAGATGTTAAAAAAAAAAAAAAAAAAAAAAAAAAAAGACAAATAACCCAACTGAAAAATGGGCACAGGATCTACATAGTCATTTCTCCAAGGAAGATATACAAATGGCCAATAAGAACATGTAGAGTATCACTTATATGTGGAATCCAAAAAATAAAACAAACTAGTGAATACAACAAAAAAGAAACAACTCACAGATATAGAAAACAAACTAGTGGTTACCAGTGGGGAGATGGGGAGAGGGAATCAGAGAGGTACAAGATAGGGACAGGGGATTAAGAGGTACAAACTACTCTGTATAAAATAAATAAGCTACAAAGATATACTGTACAGCACAGGGAATATTGCCGATATATTATAATAACTATAAATGGAGTATAATCTTTAAAAATTGTGAATCACTATGTTGAACACCTAAACTTTACATAATATTATAAATCAACTATACCTCAATTAAAAAAAAGAACATGAGGAGATGCTCAACATTATTAGTCATCAAGCAAATGCAAATCAAACCACAAGGAAATAGCACTTCATACCCACTAGGATGGCTAGAATCAAAAATATCAGATAACAAATGAAGGTGTGGAAAAAATCAACTCTCATACACTGCTGGTGGGAATGTAAAATGGTTTAGCTGCTTTAGAAAACAGTGAGGCAGTTTCTCAAACTATCATAGTTAACATATAATCCAGCAATTTCACTCCTAGGTATAACATTCTAGAGAAATGAAAACATGTTCATGCAGAAACTTGTACCTGCAGTTCCCTGGAGGCCTAGTGGCTAGGATTCGGCACTTTCAGAAACTTGTACTGGAATGTTTGTAGCAGCATTATTATAACAGCCAAAAGGTGGAAACAATCCAAGTGTCCATGAGCAGACAAATGTATAAACAAATTGTGGTATATCCATATAATATTATTTGACCATAAAAAAGAATGAAGTACTTATACATGCTACAACATGGACAAACCTTATTGAACCTTGAAAACATCATGCTAAGGGAAAGAAGACACTCACAAAATACCGCATACTATATTATTCCATTCATATGAAAGCCCAGACTAGAGAAATCTCTAGAGACAGAAAGATTCGTGGCTGCTTAGAGTTGGGTGAGGAAAGAGGGGAAGCAAGGATACTGGGTTTCTTTTTGAGGTGATGAAAATGTTCTGAAATTTGTGGTGATGGTTGCACATACCTGAATATAATAAAAAGCACTCAATTGCACACTTTATATGGGTTAATTGTATGGTATGTTAATTATATCTCAATGAAGCTGTTTTAAAAATTTTTCAAAGACCTATATGATTGATGCAGAATATATAGGATAATTACTGTAAGAAAGAGAAAAGACAAGAGGTGAAGTAAAAGACAAGCAAGATGAAAGAATGGGAAAGTAACATATTTGTTATTAGCTTTCACTCTGTTTACTTCTTAGACAGCACAAAGGAAGGGCCTCCAGAGGGATGTATGGGTAAAGAGTGACTATTGAGGAGTTCTTAGAACATTCAAGTTTACTTACATCAGGAGTTACTAATATGTTTGAGGCTTTCAATGAGCAGCCATGTGAATTTCTAAGATCAAAGAATAGCAATCATTGCCAATGGCCTGGCTGTCAGTAACCTTGTGAGTCATTGCTGTGCCTCTGCTACTCTGTTGGCCCTGTTAGGAGTACTAGAAACATACAGGCAATGACCAAAAAAAACCAAAACCAAACCAAAAAAACCAAAACCACCACCACCACCAACTTACTCTCTACTTTGAAGACACCAGCCCCAACGAAGTAAATATATTTCCAAATGGTTTCTTGATAAAGATAGAAATTCTACAGTAGTAAGGTATATAGGATACAGGCATAATCTAGACTGCCGATTTTTATAATTCAGCCTGAATAAACATTATAAAATAAAAAATAAAGTGAATGGAAGATGCTAGAAAGGGAAGTAAGAAGAGCTTATTTTTCATTTTATTAAGATATTTCTCTCTGATGCTTCCAATACCCAGAGTACACTATCCAACTCCTCAAGCTATTTTTATTTCCCAGTATGGAAGTACTGAATTTCCCTTCCTCCTTAGAGAAAGAAGTACTCATCCTGAACACATCAAAATGGAACGTATGCTAGTTGCTAGGGATGTCATAACTCCTGGGAGATCTAACTTTAGCTTAGGAAAACAAAAACGAAACAAAACAGATTGCTATCTCACAATCTTCCTGTTTCATACGAGAAAGGAATTATGAGTTAATCTCTAGTAGTTCACTGACATGCTAACACACACTTGGTTTTAACCACCGTACAAACTCTTCTTTCTCTGACTCCCCTTCCCTCTTTCTTATCTTCTGCACAGGAACAATAAGTTACTGTACTAACACATTTCTTCCTACTTTTCTCAACTCTCAGATAACAGAGAGATGATATTTTGGAAGAGATTTTTTTTTATGTATGATGATTTAGGTATGTTCACATATGTGACATATGTACATAAATAATGTTAATCAGCTTTTAAAGGGCTTTTACATTTTAATATGGTGACCCTAAAAATGAATACAAAGAAAAATAACTGAACCAAATGATGTCTCAAGATTCTTATTCACAGATGAAGATAAATCATCTAATAGCTAACACTGATGCCAAGGAACTAACAAGAGGTAATTTAACAGATGAGGAAATGCTAAGTGTAGCAAGAAGGATAAATCTAGAAGCTGGGAGACAAATTAGGTGAATGTCACCATGTGCATACAACTACAGTGATTTTTTTTCCACAACAATGAAATGATACCCCAAAATATTGCAGTGCAAATGACTAGAATAACACCTATCAGAATCAGTGAATTATTACCTCTAAATCTAAAAAGTATATGAACACTTGCTTTTAAAATAGCTATTTATATCTTAAAGTATTGCTTAAACAGTATTTTTAAATGCATAATTAATGTTTAACTTATTGAACAGTATTTAACCAGGAACATTACTTTCAATTTAGCCTTGTAGCTGCTAGAAATACGTTTGGCTCCTTTATTCTCACTGAGGTTACAGAGATATCATCACTGTATTCTCTTAGGTACTATCAAAGTCAGACATGCTTCTGATTTCCTCTCCCATTTTCTGCCATTCTTCTACGAGTATAGGGTGAGTGATACATCAGCGATACCAGAATGACATATATTTGATTCATATTTGACTCAGTAAGTACCTATGTAAAATCACTTCCTGAGGTACCTCTTTGGCTATCCACTGACTGGTACCTAGATCATTCTCTCCTGCTTAATAAGAACCACAATAATGCCAGGACCACTATTAGGAGGAAGTATTAGGTACTGCTGTTAAATTGAGAATAATGTCTTATTCAAACACTTGTGTTTTAGGTACAAACAGAAAGGCAACTAGAAGTTGCTGTCCAATATGGTGGGAAAATATGAAGTTAAATAAAGAAAATTGAAATTGTACTAAATTAAAACAGAACATGTGACAGAAAGGCAGGCACAAATGAGTTGGGCCTTGTAGGCTACAGTGGAGTCATGAGAGGGTTTCAAGTAGAGAAGTTAAATGATCCAACCCACATTTCAGTAGCCATTCCTGTGGCTGCTGTGTTGGAAACAAACTGAACAGGTTACTACAATAATACAGGTGAGAGACGAGGGTAGTAGTGGATGAGTGAAAAGTGGTTTTATTTCAGATATGAAGGATCAAGAGCATTTGCTGACACATTAGATGTGGGGTTATGAAGACAGAAGGAGTCAAAGAAAACCTTCAGGTTTATTGCCTAAAGAACTGGAAGCACAAAGTTGTCCTTTCTGAAATGAGAAAGAATACCAAAGGAATAGATTTTGAAAGAGTATCAGAAATTTATCTCAGACATGTTAAATTTGATATGTTTATTAACCGTCCTAGTAAAGGTGTCAAGTAGACAGATATAAGAATACAGTCAAGTAGAAATACGGGTTTAAGATATAAATCAGAGTGTACTGGATGGTATTTTAGTCATGAGACTAGATGAAATCCCCAAAAGAGTAAGTACAGCCAAAAAAAAAAAGAGAACTGAGCCCTGGGGCACTCCAAAGTTTAGAGGTTGGAGAGATGTGAAAGATCCAACAAAAGAGATGAAGAATTTGCCAGAAATGCAGCAGGGGGGAAAAAAATTAGATAATGTACTTTCTGAAAGCCAAATAAGAAAATGTTTCAAAAAAGAGAGGCATCAAACACTTTAAGTTTTAATGCTAGGTGTAGTAGGACGAGGATGAGATCTGACCTGTCGATTTAATCATGGTAGAATGGTACGGGTGAAAGTCTGATTAGCTTTCAAGTGGATTCAAGAGAGCATGGAAAGAGAATAACTACAACATTAAGATTAGACAACTCCTTCAAGGAATTTTGCAGTAGGAGGACAGAAATGGGATTGTAGAGAGGGAAAAGTAAATTCAAAAGAAGATATTTTAAATATGGAAAAATTAACAGCATGCTTGCTGGCCTGTAGGAAAGCTACAGTGGAGATCCATACAACCCCCCACCCCCCACAGAAAAACAATAAAGGAAAAGGGAGAACTGTTAGAAGCAATATCTTTGCAAAAAAGAGGATGGAATGCAGGGCACAAGTGGAGAAACTGGACTTTGTAATTAACATTTGCAGTTTTATTCATAGTAATACAAAATCTAAATTGGCACAGATGCAGCCGAGTGAGCTGACATGTATCAGGAGCACATGGAAGCTGACTGTTCCTATTTCCTCAGTTAAAAAAAAAAAAGGAAACAAAGTTACCATCTGGTAGGAAAGATTGGGAAGAGGTTAGGAAGGTTTGATGAAAGAGAAGATTTGAAAGCAGTCATCTAGGAGACTAGGAGAGTAGGACCTGTGGACACACTGTATGACTGCCTGGCAGCATTACAGGCTCACTAGAGGTTAATAACCATTCTGCAGTTATCTTCTGGGCTAGACAGAGAAGCTATTATTACTCCCTTTTCTAAATCACTTTATAAGAGTAGAGCAGGGAAAAAAATTACACTCCTCTGAGCACCGATTCCTAGGAATTGATTTTTTTTTTTTTTTTTTTCCTTCTCAGGGAACTATCCTCCATTTAATCTTACTTTCTGATTTGTCTGCCTTGGTCATTTGAAAATAAAGCATATTTTTTAATCAAACTATTATACTTTGAAGAAACAAACTATCTAATATGGCAGTCACAAAGTAAGACTGACAATGAATGAATGTGCTGTTCAAAAGAAAAGATATATTTGTTTCCAAGCGAAATTTAACAAAGGTAATGATGCTATATGGTAACAAGGAAAAGGGCTGAAGGGTTGAGGCACGAAGAATGGATCATGTGCTAAACACCATCTTATATCTGGTGCTTAGTGAAGTACCTGATAATCAGCACTCATGAAACATGTTGAATAAAGGAATGAGTAGGCAAATACATAATGAAACCTAAAGACAGAATGACAAAATATAAAGACTGATTAAAAAGACTGAAAGTAGGAGAGGAAGACATAAAAGACTGGGTTCACTGAAAGATGCAAGTCAGTGGTAAGAGTCCAAAATGATATTCTTTCAAGAGTTTCTTCTTGAAAAATACTTAATATCGCTCCCACATCTCTGAATTAGGTCACACAAGAGAAAAACACACGGCAAAATTTTAAAACTGTATTAAAAAGACAAATATTAATAACTTTAAAAAATCCCTCATGTTCTCTTTCCCTAACCTAGGTAGATAGAAAAAAAATAGAATTTTGTCTCTATGCAATTGTGAGATACACAGTGTATATCTTAAACACTGGATAGAAATAAAAACGTGTATCAACTGATGGCCTCTATTGATTGATTTAAGGCACGTAAACACCGGGAAAAGTAAATGGCTTATGAAGCCTCACATAGAAGAAAAATTTCTTATTTTTCAACAATCACTCTGTGGAATCTAACCTACATGAAATGAATTATATACGTTATTTCTTTCCAATGCCAGTTTGATAGTACGACAAGGAGATCATGTTGATATTAAGATTTAACTTCTCAAATCAATAGTTTAAAATCTTCATATTTCATCTTAGAATTCTCAAGTCTAAAAACTGCTTGAATTTTTATTGCTCTTATGATAAAGTCTAAATACCTGAACTTGAGGTACCCTGGTCTTACGGCTGAACTTGGCTTACCTGTCTAAGTCTTATCTGGTCACTCTTGTCCTCACATTCCAAATCTCATACATCCTTGAACTACTCATGGTTCTTAATACAATTTGCTCCTTTTAGTCTCACTGCTGTTTCCTCTGTCAAAAATGCTCTTCTAATACCCAGAAAACACCTACTTCACGTCTCACTTTAAACTCAGTGTTCTTTGGAAGAGCATCTGTTTATGTGCTACCCTAGCAGGCTACACATTTTTCTATATATTTAGTTCCTATCACACGGTACTACCATACAATTGTCTAATTACTTGAATGTATTCCCTAAAAGGTCATAAATACCAGAATTTTTATTTTATTATATTTATATAACATTTATATTTTAAGTCCTGAGCACACAGGGCTTACGTATGGCACACAGATATTAAAAAATATTAATCTGTTGAATAAAGTTCTTCGTATCGAGAATTAATTCATCGAAAATCACTTATCCCCTTTTTTAAAACAAAAAAAAGGTTCTGATAAGAACTATTCGGCATCATACAAATATTCATTTAGTAAGGAACGTGAAATAATGAAAACTTACAAAGAAACAGACATATATGTATTCATGTATATGAGCTGAGTGAAAAATGGTATTAATCTCCCTTCATAATACTTTATCTTTTTTCAAATTATAAAAAAAAAAAGCAATAAAACATGGCACTTGATGGTAAATGTTTTACCTTGTTTTAGATCAGCATTTCTCGTAACACTGTCTGACAAATAGCAGTTTGGTAAAGGGTATGATGAAAACATTGGCCAAGGATATGGATCACCACCCTAAAAAGAAGCAAGACAGATGACTTTAGGAAGTAGTTTAATATTAAATTTTAAGACTTTCTGAAATATCATTTAAATTGGCTTTTGTTTCATAAATTCCAGAGTTGTAGCATAACTAACCAAAAGCTATCTGACATTATAATTCAACACTCTAATGGATACTAACTAAAATGAAATATAGAAACAACATTAAATAAGTACTAAAGACAAATAAGATAACTTGTTGTAGCAACTAGATTGCTCACAAAACTATTTCTCTTGTGCTGTCAATCATTTCTAGCTCACCATCTTGGAATGAAGTACTTAATATAACAACAAACAACAGTAAAAATAACAAAAAAACCCTTCAAGAGAAAACCAAACTCTATGGATACTGATGAAAGGAGAGGTACTCAATATATTGCCAATGAAACACAATAAGAATTAGTCATCTAATAAAAATCAGGTATCATGAAGGGGAAAGATAGTAAAAGTGAAAAAATTTTAATATGTGTTCAAAGACACACAAGGAAAATGACAAGTTTTTAATAAAAGAATATCCTACTCCGCAACACAAACTACCACTCATGACACCTTGCCTTGAAGAATGCTATTTTCATTAGAAAGTGTTTACTTGCATCCTAAAGTTTTTCTAGTACCAAAAGTTCAATTCCCTGATGTGGATATTTGCAAGTTGTTTATTGTCACTTGAGTTGGCTACCTTGTTTCAAAATGTCAGAAAAACATTCCCCCCTCCTCTTTATCCCACTTACCTTCTCTAGCATCCTTGGAGGCAAAATTCGTTCCATTGGCCCACCAATAAGGTTTATTCTAACAAGAACATGATTTCTCTCCACTGATAAGCTATCAATTATAAAATCTCTGAAAAATAAATATATCAATTGTTACTGCCTTAATTGAATATGATTTTATTTTAAGATCATGTCAGTGGAATGTAGAGGAAAAAAAGCAATACAATTTCTATAGAAGAGTCTGAAAAATAAATTCACTTTTTATCTTACAGCTTTCTTAGCTACAGAGCAAAGAATTGGAGATATAACTGATATAATGAGATCAATGAGATTAAGAATATTTCCTTGATAAATGTCACATGTTAAAAAGAAATGGGATTAAGATGTGCATTATTTCCACAACAACTCTATCACATTTTTAGTCAAAGTTCCCTTAAGTTCTAGACCCAGTGTCTTAATTCAAATTCTAAACTTTGTATCCTCCACACTTCCTGCAGCTGTTAATACTATCTTTCTATATCAAACCTAGAGTATTCAGTAATGTGGCCTGGTCTTCTGTACTATTTTTCCAAGGTCTAGCTAGGGTGGAGGCACACTTTTTTTTAATTACAGACACAAAAACAATGCCAGCTATTGAATGTGTGTTCAAGATATGTCAACCGAATCAAGGTAATGGTAAGTATGACATATTAATAGAAAAAAGTTTTCAAGATATTACCATAACCTCGTTTTGCAATAATCAGAATTTATAACTATGAGCTAACGTAATTAAGAGAATAAGTAAAAATTGCCTCTATAAGGGACACAAAAATCAAACGTTTTGTTTAATGGGTCATCTTTCATATGAGTCTGAATTTAAAGCTGATACAACTTAATAAAGTTAGGACTTAACTAAAAAACAAAAAACTAAACAGAAACTTAGAAAGTAGTACTCTGTAGGCTGTCTCCAAGAACACTGTCTACAATCTTTTTAACTGTGACATTTATGCTTTACTGCTTTTTACTCTTATTTAAATCTACTGAATTCAGATAATGGAAAAACATTAAATAGACTGTACAGAAAATTACTGTCTTAACAGAACATCTGTAAAGAAAGCTGTTATTGTCTCGCAATTTTTTTTTTTTTTTTTTACCTGTGACTGTCAGAGGTCTCTAAGGTATTTTCTTCTTGAGCATTTAGTAACATTTCAGATACTTGATACTGAGCCTCCAATAGGAGAAGAGTGTCTAGATCACAGCATACCACACTTAATAACCTAAATAAAAAGGAACAATAAAAGTAGATTTTCTAAAATATATCCTAAAAGTTTAGAAACTTTCTTGGTGTCTCAAACACCTATAAATGGAAATAAAATTTTGTAAGAAAAATCAGGTAGTTATTTCAGATATATTTTTAATCATTTTGAATAACTGACTTCAAAAGTTTTTCTAATTGAAATATCATTTAAAGACCATGGGTTTTTTCTAATCTAGTTTAAAAATTTATCTAAATCTAGGAATAAAAAATTTTCTTCTCAACTGATACTTAATTTAAAAATTAATTAGGGAACATTAGCAAACCTATAAAAACTACAAGTTGCCACCACTTTTTGCTCAATTAAATACAGAAAGAATGACAGAATCATCTTGCTACCAATCCAGGAAATATTAGGTGAAATGTCAATGGCTAACTTTATAATTGTCAGATAAAGCTGAGAACACAGAAACACAATGATCTATCTTAACATTACTAAAAGTAGAAATCATGTGGCCCCTATTGTGATGCAAGAGGATGTACAGTGAGTGCACCATCTACAAAATATTCTTGCCAAAAAAACGGAACCTGAAACTAACCAATCCTAGATATCTCATTATCAGTTTATACTTATACAAGGCTCAAAGAAATATGTAAAAAGACACCACAAGAGGGAAACAGTCAACACAAAAACCAGAATTTGGAGAATTCTACACATTATATATTTCTTCTGGAAATAAAATGGTTCATAAAAAAAGGGGATAAAGAAAGTTATAAACTAAAAGAAAAATAAAATGAATGTGAAGATTTTGTTTTGATCATGATTCAACCAAAAACTGTGAAAATGCGTTTTGAGTCACACAGGAACTATCTCCAAGGTATGTTAAGTAAAAAAGAGGAGGCACAAGACGTGTATAGTGGTAGCATTCAAACCAAAATGGAGACACATTTGAATACATATTTAAGTACATATTTGTTTTTACGTAGAATCCCTCTCCAAAGACAAAAAAGAAACTGGTAAGAGTTGTTAGCTTGGCGGGGGGGGGGAGGCGGGGTGGTTGGAATCTGGCAGAGTGAAGGGAATATACTTCTCACAGTATATCTTTTATAGTTTTTGAATTTTGGTGCAATCACATGTTTTATCTAGTCAATAGCATCCATAAATAGAAAATGCTTGGTGGATGCATTTAACAGTCAAAAATGGCAATTCAATATCACTCCCCAGAACCTGGCTAAAATAACCAAATGTATCCAAAACTAAGGGAAAATCTACTATCAGTTTAGAGAAATGTTCCGTACTTAGTTTATAAAAGTAAAAACATTTGTGCTAGATAAAATGAAAAAAATACTTAGCCTTCTAGTTTAAAGATGGTAGTGTAAGTTGGTATTTCCCTTTTCTCAGCCTAGAAATAACCCCAAGGACTGAGAAGGAAGGAAAAGATCATAAAAATGTTTAGCCACAAAATGAGCTGAAGGACAGTCAAGGCCAATCAAAATTGGGCAAAGACCACTACGGGAAGGAAAGAAACTGAGAAAGGATGTCACGGCTGCCCATGAAAAACAACAGAATTAATTTCTCAAAAAAATTCATAAAAACAATACTTTCAGAAATGAGGAGTATACTCAGATGAAACTCTCTGTTTACAACAGTGGAAACAGGATACACGAGACAAAGGCAGGAAGACCCCTGGTCCTGTTATGGTTCGTAGCAATAGAAGAAAAAAGGTAGAACATGGAGTCACAGACAAATCAATTATTAGTTATTGGTTACAGGTTATAGATACAATTATTAATAATTAAAACTGACTACATGCATAGTGAGATTGGCAGGGACAACACAAAAACACACACAGACCGAAAACTCAGGTCCACAGAAAAAGTTCAACTAACTGAGAACATGACCATAACTTCTCTTCAACACGAGCCTCCTATAAACAGCTGATGATGAAAAAACTCACACCCCTCCAAAAACAAATACCACAGGACGCATACAAAGGTGCTCCAAGAAAAAGGAGGAGATAACAGGATGAGTAGATGGCAAATACAAACACACAGCGCAGCCATTATACACTCCAACACTATGACCAAATAATTGTCCGTGAATTCTTTAAGTTATATAAATGTATCAAATCAACAGGTTGTATAACTTACAGAATGTTATATTGCAATTATCTCTCAACTGAAAAGTTTAATAAAGCAGTAGTCTCCAATAAGCTCTTTGCACAAAGTAGAGCTGTATAAGCACAGGGAAGAAACAGCAAAACAACCAGAAAAGATAAAACATGAACTGGCAGAGCTAAGGAAAGAAGCAGAAGAATAAAAGTGTCACAGAAATTAATGCACAATTAGAAAGAGCAAAAAAGAAAAGATGCTGCTAAAAGCACAATAAATGATACAGGGAACAGAATGAGAGTGTGAAAAACATAATGAAAATAAAGAGTTTAAATTATTGATTTCTTGAAGAGAAAACAGAAATAACCTAACAGGATACACGTTTAGAGATACTACTCAAATTCCACGAGAAAAGCAACCATAACAGCATATCCAGGGTAAATTGAACCAAAAGAGTCAACACTGAGACAGAGCTATTAGACTTAGAGAAAGAACCACTGGGGTGATGGCGGAATAGAAGGACGTGCTCTCACTCCCTCTTGCGAGAGCACCAGAATCAAAACTGGCTGCTGGACAATCATTGACAGGAAGAACCTGGACTTCACCAAGGAGGATACCCCACGTCCAAGGACAGAGGAGAAGCCACAGTGAGACGGTAGGAGGGGCGCAATCAGAGTAAAATCAAATCCCATAACTGCTGGGTGGGTGACTCACAGACTGGCGAACACTTATACCACAGAAGTCCACCCACTGGAGTGAAGGTTCTGAGCCCCACGTCAGGCTTCCCAACCTGGGGGTCTGGCTACGGGAGAAGGAATTCCTAGAGAATCAGACTTTGAAGCCTAGTGGGAATTGATTGCAGGACTTTGACAGGACTGGGGGAAACAGAGACCCCACTCTTGGAGGGCACACACAAAGTAATGTGTGCATCGGGACCCAGGGGAAGGAGCAGTGACCCTGGGGGAGACTGAACCAGACCTACCTGCTGGTGTTGGGGGGGTCTCCTGCAGAGGCGAGTGGTGGCTCTCTTTCACCGTGGGGATAAGGACACTGGCAGCTGAGGTTCTGGGAAGCTCTCCTTGCCGTGAGCCCTCCCAGAGTCTGCCATTAACCCCACCAAAGAGCACGGGTAGGCTCCAGTGTTGGGTTGCCTCAGGCCAAACAACCAACAGGGAGGGAACCCAGCCCCACCCATCAACAGTCAAGTGGATTAAGGTTTTACTGAGCTCTGACCGCCACAGCAACAGGGAGGGAACCCAGCCCCACCCATCAACAGTCAAGTGGATTAAGGTTTTACTGAGCTCAGACCGCCACAGCAACAGTCAGCTCTACCCACCACCAGAGCCTACCATCAAGCCTCTTAGATAGCCTCAACCACCAGAGGGCAGAGAGCAGAAGCAAGAAAAACTACAATCCTGCAGCCTGTGGACCAAAAACCACAGTTACAGAAAGATAGACAAGATGAAAAGGCAGAGGGCTATATACCAGATGAAGGAACAAGAAAAAACCCCAGAAAAACAACTAAATGAAGTGGAGATAGGCAACCTTCCAGAGAAAGAATTCAGAATAATGATAGTGAAGATGATCCAGGACCTCGGAATAAGAATGGAGGCAAAGATTGAGAAGATGCAAGAAATGATTAACAAAGACCTAGAAGAATTAAAGAACAAACAAACAGAGATGACCAATACAATAACTGAAATGAAAACTACACTAGAAGGAATCAATAGCAGAATAACTGAGGCAGAAGAACGGATAAGTGACCTGGAAGACAGAATGGTGGAATTCACTTCTGCGGAACACACTAAAGAAAAAAGAATGAAAAGAAATGAAGACAGCCTAAGAGACCTCTGGGACAACATTAAACGCAACAACATTCGCATTATAGGGGTCCCAGAAGGAGAAGAGAGAGAGAAAGGACCAGAGAAAATATTTGAAGAGATTATAGTCGAAAACTTCCCTAACATGGGAAAGGAGATAGCCACCCAAGTCCAGGAAGCGCAGAGAGTCCCATACAGAATAAACCCAAGGAGAAACACGCCGAGACACATAGTAATCAAAGTGGCAAAAATTAAAGACAAAGAAAAATTATTGAAAGCAGCAAGGGAAAAACGACAAATAACATACAAGGGGACTCCCATAAGGTTAACAGCTGATTTCTCAGCAGAAACTCTGCAAGCCAGAAGGGAGTGGCATGATATACTTAAAGTGATGAAAGGGAAGAACCTACAACCAAGATTACTCTACCCGGCAAGGATCTCATTTAGATTTGATGGAGAAATCAAAAGCTTTACAGACAAGCAAAAGCTAAGAGAATTCAGCACCACCAAACCAGCTCTACAACAAATGCTAAAGGAACTTCTCTAAGTGGGACACACAAGAGAAGAAAAGGACCTACAAAAACAAACCCAAAACAATTAAGAAAATGGTCATAGGAACATACATATCGATAATTACCTTAAACGTGAATGGATTAAATGCCCCAACCAAAAGACATAGACTGGCTGAATGGATACAAAAACAGGACCCATATATATGCTGTCTACAAGAGACCCACTTTAGACCTAGGGACACATACAGACTGAAAGTTAGGGGATGGAAAAAGATATTCCATGCAAATGGAAATCAAAAGAAAGCTGGAGTAGCTATACTCATATCAGATAAAATAGACTTTAAAATAAAGAATGTTACAAGAGACAAGGAAGGACACTACATAATGATCCAGGGATCAATCCAAGAAGAAGATATAACAATTATAAATATATATGCACCCAACATAGGAGCACCTCAATACATAAGGCAACTGCTAACAGCTATAAAAGAGGAAATCGACAGTAACACAATAATAGTGGGGGACTTTAACACTTCACTTACACCAATGGACAGATCATCCAAAATGAAAATAAATAAGGAAACAGAAGCTTTAAATGACACAATAGACCAGATAGATTTAATTGATATATATAGGACATTCCATCCAAAAACAGCAGATTACACGTTCTTCTCAAGTGTGCACGGAACATTCTCCAGGATAGATCACATCTTGGGTCACAAATCAAGCCTCAGTAAATTTAAGAAAATTGAAATCATATCAAGCATCTTTTCTGACCACAATGCTATGAGATTAGAAATGAATTACAGGGAAAAAAACGTAAAAAAGACAAACACATGGAGGCTAAACAATACATTACTAAATAACCAAAAGATCACTGAAGAAATCAAAGAGGAAATAAAAAAATACCTAGAGACAAATGACAATGAAAACACGACGACCCAAAACCTATGGGATGCAGCAAAAGCGGTTCTAAGAGGGAAGTTTATAGCTATACAAGCCTACCTAAAGAAACAAGAAAAATCTCAAGTAAAAAATCTAACCTTACACCTAAAGAAACTAGAGAAAGAAGAGCAAACAAAACTCAAAGTTTGCAGAAGGAAAGAAATCATAAAGATCAGAGCAGAAATAAATGAGATAGAAACAAAGAAAACAATAGCAAAGATCAATAAAACTAAAAGTTGGTTCTTTGAGAAGATAAACAAAATTGATAAGCCATTAGCCAGACTCATCAAGAAAAAGAGGGAGAGGACTCAAATCAATAAAATCAGAAATGAAAAAGGAGAAGTTACAACAGACACTGCAGAAATACAAAACATCCTAAGAGACTACTATAAGCAACTTTATGCCAATAAAATGGACAACCTGGAAGAAATGGACAAATTCTTAGAAAGGTATAACCTTCCAAGACTGAATCAGGAAGAAACAGAAAATATGAACAGACCAATCACAAGTAATGAAATTGAAACTGTGATTAAAAATCTTCCAACAAACAAAAGTCCAGGACCAGATGGCTTCACAGGTGAATTCTATCAAACATTTAGAGAAGAGCTAACACCCATCCTTCTCAAACTCTTCCAAAAAATTGCAGAGGAAGGAACACTCCCAAACTCATTCTATGAGGCCACCATCACCCTGATACCAAAACCAGACAAAGACACTACAAAAAAAGAAAATTACAGACCAATATCACTGATGAATATAGATGCAAAAATCCTCAACAAAATACTAGCAAACAGAATCCAACAACACATTAAAAGGATCATACACCACGATCAAGTGGGATTTATCCCAGGGATGCAAGGAGTCTTCAATATACGCAAATCAATCAATGTGATACACCATATTAACAAACTGAAGAATAAAAACCATATGATCATCTCAATAGATGCAGAAAAAGCTTTTGACAAAATTCAACACCCATTTATGATAAAAACTCTCCAGAAAGTGGGCATAGAGGGAACCTACCTCAACATAATAAAGGCCATATATGACAAACCCACAGCAAACATCATTCTCAATGGTGAAAAACTGAAAGCATTTCCTCTAAGATAAGGAACGAGACAAGGATGTCCACTCTCACCACTATTATTCAACATAGTTCTGGAAGTCCTAGCCACGGCAATCAGAGAAGAAAAAGAAATAAAAGGAATACAAATTGGAAAAGAGGAAGTAAAACTGTCACTGTTTGCGGATGACATGATACTATATATAGAGAATCCTAAAACTGCCACCAGAAAACTGCTAGAGCTAATTAATGAATATGGTAAAGTTGCAGGATACAAAATTAATGCACAGAAATCTCTTGCATTCCTATACACTAATGATGAAAAATCTGAAAGAGAAATTATGGAAACACTCCCATTTACCATTGCAACAAAAAGAATAAAATACCTAGGAATAAACCTACCTAGGGAGACAAAAGACCTGTATGCAGAAAACTATAAGACACTGATGAAAGAAATTAAAGATGATACCAACAGATGGAGAGGTATACCATATTCTTGGATTGGAAGAATCAATATTGTGAAAATGACTATACTACCCAAAGCAATCTACAGATTCAATGCAATCCCTATCAAATTACCAATGGCATTTTTTACAGAACTAGAACAAAAAATCTTAAAATTTGTATGGAGACACAAAAGACCCCGAATAGCCAAAGCAGTCTTGAGGCAAAAAAATGGAGCTGGAGGAATCAGACTCCCTGACTTCAGACTATACTACAAAGCTACAGTAATCAAGACAATATGGTACTGGCACAAAAACAGAAACATAGATCAATGGAACAAGATAGAAAGCCCAGAGATTAACCCACGCACCTATGGTCAACTAATCTATGACAAAGGAGGCAAAGATATACAATGGAGAAAAGACAGTCTCTTCAATAAGTGGTGCTGGGAAAACTGGACAGCTACATGTAAAAGAATGAAATTAGAATACTCCCTAACACCATACACAAAAATAAACTCAAAATGGATTAGAGACCTAAATATAAGACTGGACACTATAAAACTCTTAGAGGAAAACATAGGAAGAACACTCTTTGACATAAATCACAGCAAGATCTTTTTTGATCCACCTCCTAGAGTAATGGAAATAAAAACAAAAATAAACAAGTGGGACCTAATGAAACTTCAAAGCTTTTGCACAGCAAAGGAAACCATAAACAAGACGAAAAGGCAACCCTCAGAATGGGAGAAAATATTTGCAAATGAATCAACGGACAAAGGATTAATCTCCAAAATATATAAACAGCTCATTCAGCTCAATATCAAAGAAACAAACACCCCAATCCAAAAATGGGCAGAAGACCTAAATAGACATTTCTCCAAAGAAGACATACAGATGGCCACGAGGCACATGAAAAGATGCTCAACATCACTAATTATTAGAGAAATGCAAATCAAAACTACAATGAGGTATCACCTCACTCCTGTTAGAATGGGCATCATCAGAAAATCTACAAACAACAAATGCTGGAGAGGGTGTGGAGAAAAGGGAACCCTCTTGCACTGTTGGTGGGAATGTAAATTGATACAGCCACTATGGAGAACAATATGGAGGTTCCTTAAAAAACTAAAAATAGAATTACCATATGACCCAGCAATCCCACTACTGGGCATATACCCAGAGAAAACCGTAATTCAAAAAGACACATGCACCCGAATGTTCATTGCAGCACTATTTACAATAGCCAGGTCATGGAAGCAACCTAAATGCCCATCAACAGGCGAATGGATAAAGAAGATGTGGTACATATATACAATGGAATATTACTCAGCCATAAAAAGGAACGAAATTGAGTCATTTGTTGAGACGTGGATGGATCTAGAGACTGTCATACAGAGTGAAGTAAGTCAGAAAGAGAAAAACAAATATCGTATATTAATGCATGTATGTGGAACCTAGAAAAATGGTACAGATGAGCCAGTTTGCAGGGCAGAAGTTGAGACACAGATGTAGAGAATGGACATATGGACACCAAGGGGGGAAAACTGCGGTGGGGTGGGGATGGTGGCGTGCTGAATTGGGCGATTGGGATTGACATGTATACACTGATGTGTATAAAATTGATGCCTAATAAGAACCTGCAGTATAAAAAAGCAAACAAAACAACTAATACTAAACTTTCATTGGGTTATTTGTATGGAAATATGTTAATATAAATGTTTCAGATATTACATGAAATTCCTAAAAATCTTATATTTGTATTTGTATGGAAATATGTATGGAAATATGTTAATATAAATGTTTCAGACATTACAGAAATTTCTAAAAATCTTATATTTGTATTTGTATGGAAATATGTATGGAAATACGTTAATATAAATGTTTCAGACATTACATGAAATTTCTAAAAATCTTATATGTTCTGGTATAATGTTATAAGTAATAATCCTAGTTACTACTTTAAAATGTATATCTCAGAAATAACTAATTTTCTTGTCAACTGCATTATTATGAACTTTCATCAAATCTTTTACCGTGGTCATTTTTAAGTCTTTTGTCATTTACAGACAGTTCTGGGTGTACTCTGATGATTTTGCAAATATGTTTCTATAAAAGGGTTTCATCTTCAAGAAATTCATGGAAAAGACTCTGACAAGTACAGGTTTCTGGTAACTGACTGTACTGCTGAACTGAATGAATAAGCATTTTCAGAACTCTGATGAAAAACTGATGAACTCATGAAAGTGCTAACAAAAGATCAAGATAAAAAAAAAAACAATTAATTACATGGGACTGAGTGAACTGATGAGGATGAGTATAATTTTTGTGACTTTCTGTCTGAATTAAAAAAAAAAAAATCCAAGGACTCAGAGGCAAAGAATATACAAATCAATTTTCACTGCAAAGTAAAGGAGCATTACAGTGGAGGATTACTGGACTGAATGTCAATATTATGACAGTATGAGTGTGTTTCATGTTTGGTAATTGCAAATCATTGTTGCTTTTTGTTGTGGTCATCCATGTACAATGCTTGGTGTCAGTCTATTTATCTTTGTAAAAATAAAATACAGTTAGTGTGTTGAAAAAAAAAAAAAAAAAAAAAAAGAACCATGGGTATCCAGGAAAAGAAATGTCACTAACAGAGTTGGGTTGGGGAACAGAATCAAGCTGTTCTCAGATATACCCACACATAAATACAGCAGACAATGAAGCAATACTGGGAGGAGGTCATAACACCAGATAGTAACAATTTACAAAGCTGTTTAATTTAAAAGAAAAAAGCAAA